>NC_041384.1:301079534-301088031 GCF_002162155.2 Triticum dicoccoides
GAAGCCCCCCAAGTGACCATAAGTGTGGCATTAAGCTGATCAAGAGGGATATTCACAGCTATGCTTCAAATATGAGCAGGAAGCCACCAAGTGACCATAAGTGTGGCATTGAGCCGATCAAGAGGACATCTATGCTTCAAATATGAGTAGGAAGCCACCAAGTGACCATATGTGTGGCATTGAGCCGATCAAGAGGGATATTCACAGCTATGCTTCAAATATGAGCAGGAAGCCCCCAAGTGACCATAAGTGTGGCATTGAGCCGATCAAGAGGGATATTCACATCTATGCTTCAAATACGAGCAGGAAGCCCCCGAGTGACCATAATAAGATAAGCCCATGAGGCAGGATACCCATGTTTGAACCGCGCATCATGGCAATAATTTCTCTTTTGCAATGTTTATATTTTCTGAGAACTCGAACTTGTGAGAGATGGATTCTTTTGAGCCGGATGTTAAACCGGATATTGAGAGCTTCAAAGCTTTGTGAGAAAACAGATTTCCCTTGAGCCGGATTTTGAACCAGAATCCTTCTTTTTTAAGCCAGAAACTTTTTGATGGCCTTTAATTTTTCACCAATAGGGCAGTAGCCTCCGGGGCCAGGTTATTTTTCCCTCCAATGACCTGTAGTTCCTGAAATCACTGAGACTGGCCAATTCTACCGATTCATGTCATTGTAGCCCCCAAGTCTCAAGACGACTCGAGGAGTTAGCTTGAGATTCTTCGTATTTGACCATAGCATAAGATGTATATCGTTAGCATTGATAACGCAATGTGAATCCACAGAAGGTTAAGGTGACTGCGTGTAACACCCAGATAATGAGGCTACAGTAAACCTCTGCTAAATATGCCACGTCACCTCCGTCACTGTTTAAACTCGCGTCGGTTCGAAACTTTTCAAATTCAAAATTTAAATATTGACAAACATCAACCGTTTTCAAACATCGAAACAAAAATGTTCGATTTGTGCCGAATATTACAAAGGTAATTATAGTAAAGAAAACACAAATTTATAAAATACTTAAATGCCCTAAGTTGAATTAAAACAGTAAAAAAAAAAAAGAAAATACAAAACAGAAAAAAAGAGAAAAGGGGAACACCCCCACTGGGCTTCGGCCTACCAGGCCGGCCCAACCGGCCACTCCCCTCCATAACCCGCCCCCACTACCCGAAGCCCTAGCCCACGCACCCCACTCCCCCACTCCCTCTCGCTTACCCCACTCCCAATCCCGATCTGGATCGGGAGCTGCGACCCCGTCGCCACCCGCTGACTCCGGCGCCGCCCCGCCACCATCTCTTCGGCCTCGACGCCAACACCCGGAGCACCCCATCACCTCGAGGCCGTGCCCCGTCGCCCTATGCTATCGTCACCACGTCGCCGTCGTCTCCATGTCCTCCTGGACCCCACTGCCCAGTTCCCTATGCCTCGCGATCAGGCCCCAACCTCCATCTCCCCTCTACCCGTTCAACTTGGCCACTGTCGTGCTCGCTGCACTCACCATGCAACCCCTACCCCGACCCCCGCACCTTGCCTCGCCCCTGGAAGCGCCTCGCCGTGCCCGTCGTTGCCCCAGCGCGTGCCCAGGGCCGCCCGTTGTGCCGCTGCTGCCTTCCCTCCCGCACGCCCCCAACACCTGCCGTCGCCTGCACCGCGCCTCCCACCATTGTCGTCCGCACCTCCAGCCCGCCTTGCCCTGTGCCCCGCATGGCCACAGCCGCGCTGACTTGCCTCATCGCCATGTGCCCGGTTCCACTTCGTGCCATTCTACATCGCCCCGCCTCCGCTGCTGGTGCCGCGCGCACCCGTTGCCTACCTCCCGCTCGCCACTTCTGCGGCTGCCGCATAGCCGCCCTGCGCGCCCGCCTTCGTCCGCCGCGTTTCGCCCACGCGCACGCGCGCTCAGCTTCCGCAGCGGCCCGCTGTTGCTTTGCCGCGTCCGCTGGTGCTCCTCCTGTACTACTACGCGCTGTCGCCGCTGCTCGACCCTCGCGCGCGCCTCGCCGCTCGCATCCGCCTCCACCTGGCCTCGCCTGCCTCCAGACGCCGCTCCGGCCACCTGGCCGGCGCCGCGGCCACCGGCCTACCATGCTCCGGCGCCCGGCCGGGTACGTCTGCCCTTGGGCGTGCGCCCGCTCGGGCCACACCCGCAGCGCCCGGTGCCCGTTTCGCCCGGCGCCCGCAACCTCCCCTTGGGCCACTTACACGCGGGCCCCAGTGCCCTGGAATGTTTTAAAAAAAGAATCAAAAAAACAATAAATAAATAAATAAAGTAACTAAAATAATGAATTATCAATTAATTAAAGAATTAATTAACTTAATTAACCCTGATTAGATTAGCCTAATTAATTAACTAACCTAACTAATATGTTAATTAAACTAATTAATTTAGTTAATTAGTTAACATAGTATGACATGTGGGACCCACCGTTAGTTTGACCCAGTCCACACCTCAGTTGATTGCTGACATCATGATGACGTCAGCAAACACTATTTTGGATAATGTTGATTTAAAATAATTAAATAAATCCTAAAAATGATTTAAATCTTTTAAAATTAATATAAAATAAACTGTAGCTCGGATGGAAAAACTTTGTACATGAAAGTTGCTCAGAACGACGAGACGAATCCGGATACGCAGCTCGTTCATCCGCCACACATCCCTAGCATTGCAAACAAGCAAATTTCCCCTCCGGTTCATATGTCCGAAAACATGAAACACCGGGGATACTTTCCCAGATGTTTCCCCCCTTCATCGGTATCACCTACTGCGTTAGGGCACACCTAGCACCGTTACTTGTCATGTCATGCATCGATATGCATCTATTTGCATTGTATTCATTGTTTCTCCCCCCTCTTCTCTCCAGTAGACTACGAGACTGACGACGCTGTTGGTGCCCTGGTCGACTACTTTGTTGAAGACTACTACTTGCCAGAGCAACCAGGCAAGCCCCCCTTGATCACTAGATATCGCCTATTCTTCTCTCTACTGCTTGCATTAGAGTAGTGTAGCATGTTACTACTTTCCGTTAATCCTATTCTGATGCATAGCCTGTCATTGTCGCTACAGTTGTTGATACCTTACTTGCAATCCTAAATGCTTAGTATAGGATGCTAGTTTATCATCAGTGGCCCTACATTCTTGTCAGTCTGCCATGCTATACTATCGGGCGGTGATCACGTCGGGTGTTGATCACGGGTATATACTATACATATTACACATGATACATGTTGTGACTAAAGTCGGGTCGGCTAATTGAGTACCCGTGGTTGATTCACAAATTGGGGTCTGAAAGGACATACTTTCTAGACGACCCTCTGTGTGGATCTTTGTGGCGGAGCGATAGGGCAGGTTGAGACCACCCAGGAGAGAGGTGGGTCTGGCCCTGGTCGGCATTTGCGGTTACTTCAAGATAACACGCTTAACGAGATCTTGGTATTTGATCTGAGTCTGGCCACTGGCCTATACACACTAACCAACTACGTGGGAATAGTTATGGGAACTCGACATCATGGTATTAGTCAAAGCCTTCGTGACGTCAGCGACTGAGTGGCGTGCGCCGGGTTGGACCGCGTAACGCAACTTCCTTTGTAATGGAGGTTGATAGGTCTGCTCACCGGCCGCGTACGCAACGTGCAGGTGTGCAATGGGCGATGGGCCCAGACCCCTGCACGCATAGGATTTAGACCGACATGCTGACCTCTTTGTTGTGCCTAGGTGGGGCTGTGACGTGTTGATGTTCCAAGGTCGGGCATGACTCAGGAAAGTGTGTCTAGCAAAGGGGATCGAGCGTGTTGGGAAATGTGGTGCACCCCTGCAGGTAAGTTGATCTATTTGCATAGCCGTCTCCCTCGGTAAAAGGATGACCCGGAGTTGTACCTTGTCCTTATGACAACTAGAACCGGATACTTAATAAAATACACCCTTCCAAGTGCCAGATCAACCCGATGATCATTCTCTCACAGGGCAACGAGGGGAGGGTCGCCGGGTAGGATTATGTTATCTAACGATACTTGGTTAACTTACCATCTACTCTCTTCTACTGCTTCAAGATGGAGGCTGCCAAAAGCGTAGTCTTCGACAGGACTAGCTATCCCCCTCTTATTCTGGCATTCTGCAGTTCAGTCCACATATACTACCCCTTTCATTGATACCAATGCATATGTAGTGTACCTCCTTGCTTGCGTGTACTTTGGATGAGTACTCATGGTTGCTTTGCTCCCCCTTTTTCCCCTTTCTATACCCGATTGTTGCGACCAGAGGATGGAGTCCAGGAGCCAGACGCCACCGTCGACGATGACTCCTACTACTCTGGAGGAGCCTACTACTACATGCAGGCTGCTGACGATGACCAGGAGTAGTTTAGGAGGATCCTAGGCAGGAAGCCTGCGCCTCTTTCAATATGTATCCCAGTTTGTGCTAGCCATCTCATGGCAACTTGTTTAACTTGTGTCTGTACTCAGATATTATTGCTTCCACTGACTCTTGTGTTTCGAGTTTATGTATTCGAGCCCTCTGGCTTGTAATATAAAGCTTGTTTTATTTTAATTTGTGTCTAGAGTTGTGTTGTGATATCGACCCATGAGTCCTTGATCTTGATCATACACATTTGCGTGTATGATTAGTGTACGGTCAAATCGGGGCGTCACAAGTTGGTATCGGAGCTGACTTCCTGTAGGAATCCCCCTTCCACACTCCTTGGCCAATGTCGAGTCTAGACATTGTAAAACTTTTTACTAACATGGTTGTGTGTCTTACGGGCCCACGTCGCCATTTGGGTGGTATTAGGATCTTTTACTCCTCGATCCTTACCCTGGGACTCTGAACTCACTTCTACTCGGGTTAAACGAATTTACTACCTCTACCATTAGGATCCCGTGACCACATTCACCCCAAAGTTGGATAAGCCCTAGCTATTCGTTAGAGTAGTATATTGAACATTATCCACACTGTCATTTGACTCCTTTGAAACATCTTTGTTTTCAGATGGAACCCACGAGGCAGGTCGTGCGCCACACGACGGCAATTGGTGTCTCAGGATCACCTGCTGTGTTAGCGGAGATGATGACCTATCTGGGTTATCTGTAACACCCTCGATGCGACTATATCTCCCACGTGTCGAGGCACGACTTAGAGGCATAATCGCATTGAAGGCATATGTCGCAAGTTAGGCAATCTTCACAACATCCCATGTAATATAAATAATAAAAGGGAGATAACATAGTTGGCTTACACTTGCCACATCAATCAAGTACATAAATAACATTACATCATCCATACACTCAAGGCCGGACTACCAAAATAAAAGAGAACCCAACATGCGACAACGGTCCCGTTCACCCCCAACTGGGCACCACTACTGATCATCGGGAAAGGAAACATAGTATCGTTGAGAGTCTTCGTCGAACCCCCACTTGAGCTCATACGCGTCTCCTGGAGCGGAATCATCAGGCCCTGCATCTGGTGTAATAGTAATCTGTGAGCCACAGGGACTCAACAATCTCGCACCCTCGCGATCAAGACTATTTAAACTTATAGATAACGCAAGGTAAAATATGAGTGGAGCTGTAGCAAGCGACTAGCAAGTATGGTGGCTAACTTATTCGCAAAAGAGAGCGAGAAGAGGAGGCAAAGCGCGAGCGAGAAACTAGAGAGAAACCTGCATAAACATTACTCCAACACCGTGTCCACTTCCCGGACTCCGCCGAGAAGAGGCCATCACGGTAACACACTCAGTTGATTCATTTTAGTTACATTAAGGTTCAAGTTATCTACAATCGGACATTAAGAAATTCCCATATGCCCATAACTGCGGGCACGGCTTTCGAAAGTTCAATCCCTGCAGGGGAGTCCCAACTTAGCCCATAACAAGCTCTCACGGTCAACGAAGGAATAGACCTCCTCCCAAGACGTTCCGACCAGACTCGGTATCTCGGTAACTCAAGACACTTCGACAGGTTAAAACAAGACCAGCAACACCGCCCGAATGTGCCGACAAATCCCGATAGGAGCTGCACATATCTCTTTCTTAGGGCACACTCAGATAAGCAATCTGTACAACTAAAACCAGCCCTCGAGTTTCCCCGAGGTGGCGCTGCAAGGGGCTCTAGTTTGGACCAACACTCAGAGGAGCACTGGCCCGGGGGGGGGGGTTAAAATAAGATGACCCTTGAGTCTGCAGAACCCAAGGGAAAGAAAAGGCTAGGTGGCAAATGGTAAGACCAATGTTGGGCATTGCTGGAAAAGCTTTAATCAAGGCGAAATATCAAGGGGTTCCCATTATAACCCAACCGCGTAAGGAACGCAAAATCCGGGAACATAACACCGATATGAGGGAAACTAGGGCGGCAAGAGTGGAACAAAACACTAGGCGAGAGGCCGAGCCTTCCACCCTTTACCAAGTATATAGGTGCATTAAGACAACATGGCAATATAATGATATCCCAACAAGTAAATAAAAGATGTTCCAATAAGGAACGACCTCCAATCTTCACCTGCAACTAGCAACGCTATAAGAGGGGCTGAGCAAAGCGGTAACATAGCCAATCAACGGTTTGCTAGGACAAAGGTGGGTTAGAGGTTTGACATGGCAATTTGGGAGGCTTGCAAGCAAGTGGTAGGCATCGTAGCAATGGCATAGCAAAAGAGCGAGCAAACTGGCATAGCAAAGATAGTAGTGATTTCGAGGGTATGATCATCTTGCCTGCACAGTTGTCAGAGTTGACTGGATCCTCAAAAGCAAACTCAACGGGCTCCTTGTTAGCGAACTCGTCTCTCGGGTCTACCCAAACAAGACAAACAAGCAACAAGGATACAATCAACCACGTGCAAACTCAAGCAACACGATGTAAAGATGATATGCTATGCGGGATGCGATGCGGAATGCAAAAGCAAGATATGACAGGAAATGCATGAACCTGGCCTCAACTTGAAATTCCAATGGTGCCGCTGGAAAGATGAGATGAAATCGCTTGAAAACGATATAAAGAACGCCGGAATCGGAGTTACGGTTTGGAAATGGCAAGCGATTCAAAAAAATGACACTGGTCTGCGATTTACAGCAAGTAGGCATCTAAATGCAACAAAATGAACATGCTACAGAACCCAAACATGACAACAAAATACATGGCAGGGATGCACACAAGATGCTTAACAAAAGTCTAGCACTGAGCTACGGCCAATTCATCCATTAGGAGGTTCAAACAAGCATGGCAAAAACGCAAACAGAAAACAGATTTCAGACTTAGTGAAATTAACACTTGTCTGGAATTTCAGATCATATAGCCCTCTTCGGAGCAACAAAACTACATGCTACAGGACCTGAACATGACAAAGCAAAGCATGGCATGGAGCTACTCAAAGAGCTTAACAAAAGTCCCTTGGTGACCTTGAGCCAAAAGGGATCACAAAATATACTAACAAGCACACGAACATAGCAAAAACATAATCAGTTTTCAGACTTAGTGAAAACTGGGACATGCCGAAACATAACTCACGAAGGCATGTTTACGAGCTCGATGCAATCACCACGGGGCAAGTCATGGCAAGACAAGCATACATCCCTTAAGAAGGCACAAAATGCAAGCTAGACATGGCAAGAAAAATGGCATAGCATGCACGGAACAACTACAATAACATCGGCAAAATCGCAAACAAGTTGACGATCTGCCCAGATTCACAACGAAGCAAAAGTAGAGCTCTATTGACTCAAGCAAGGGTGCTCCATAATTGCAAAAACAGGCATGTATGGATAGAGCACTACAATATTAACAAAACTCCCTTACTGATCATCCTCAAAAGAGGCACGGATCACTAGGAAACAACATGAACATATGGCATCGTGAGATAAACAATCCCAGGACTTAGTGAAATTTCTAAGTCCCTGAAAACAGAATTAGCAAGTGCACCACTTTGCAAGCTTGCACAAGTACCACACACTTCCTAAAAATACATGGGTTGCACCTCTAGAAAGATGACAAAACCCTTAACAAAACATATGTAGAACTCACGGGCATATCATGCACACAATAATCATGGCAAAAATGACAAAAGTGCTAAACGGAGTAGCAGATCTGACAATTAACTCAAGTAGCCCTCTTCTAATAGCATTTAGGGCATCAAGATGAGCTCAAATGAAAATGATGCAATGGATTGAAATGATGTACTCTCTGAGATGAACATTTTAATATGCTATATGCCCAACTCGGAGCTACAGATGCAAAGTTATGGAGCCTCGAACATGGGCATATGGATCAAGAATTTCAGGACTTCGCAAAAAAAAAAACAACCTCGCGAAAATTAGGGTTTACTGTAGCCGTCTCGGATCCGATCTGGATCGGGGCGCGCGGAGCCCGAGGATCGCCGGCGAGCCTTGCCGGCTCCGGCGAGCGAAGAAGCAGCGGGGAGGCGCGGGTCCGGTCGGTGGGGACGGCGTCTGGCGGCGCCGGGCCCGGCTCCGGTCGCCGGAGTCCCGCGGTGGGGCGGCGAGCTCTGGGCGGC
>NC_041384.1:301088617-301098194 GCF_002162155.2 Triticum dicoccoides
GGGCCTGGCGCAGTCGGCGGCGAAGCGGTCCCCCGCGGGACAGGTGGCGCGATGCAGTTGGGCGGCGGTGGCGGCGGACATTGTCCGGCTCCGCCCGGAACGTCCGGAGCGGCGGATCTAGGATTTTTTAGGGTTAGGGGGGAGAGGATCCGCAAATTGGAACGGGGGGGGGTGTATATATAGGCATAGGGGGAGCTAGGAGAGTCCAAATGAGGTGCGGTTTTCGGCCACGCGATCGTGATCAAACGCTCTAGGACATGGAGCAGAGTTTGGTGGGTTTTGGGCCAAATTGGAGGGGTGTTGGGCTGCAACACACACGAGGCCTTTTCGGTCCCTCGGTTAACCGTTGGAGTATCAAACGAAGTCCAAATGACACGAAACTTGACAGGCGGTCTACGGTAGTAAACCAAGGCCGCTTGGCAAGTCTCGGTCCAATCCGGAAATGTTTAATCCCCACACACGAAAGAAAGATAGAAATGACCACCGAAGGAGAACGAAGCGCCGGAATGCAAAACGGACAACGGGGAAAATGCTTGAATGCATGAGACGAACACGTATGCAAATGCAATGCACATGATGACATGATATGAGATGCACGACAACGACAACAACACACGGAGACAAAAACCCGAACCCAAGGAAATAAAATAACTTAACACCGGAAATGGCAAGAGTTGGAGAACAAATTGGGAAAGTTACATCCAGGGTGTTACAACACTCCACCACTACGAAAGGATCTCGTCCCGAGATCTAGGACTGAAAGAACGCTGGGTACTCAGAACGGAGGTGATCCTCGCGTTCCCAGGTAGCTTCAAGGTTGGAATGGTGTGACAACTTGACTTTGAGAAATTTGATTGACTTGTTGCGAGTCTTGCGTTCAGTCTCTTCAAGAATAGCAACTGGGTGCTCACGATAAGAGAGATCTTCTTGGAGCTCAATGTCCTCTAAGTTGACGGTGCGGTCAGGAGTGTTGAAGCACTTTCGAAGCTGAGAGACATGGAACACATCATGAACATTTGCAAAGTTTGAAGGAAGCTCGAGTTGATAGGCGAGGTCGCCTCTCTTGCTGACAATCTTGAAAGGTCCCACGTATCTAGGGGCAAGCTTCCCTTTGATACCGAAGCGACGAGTACCTTTCATAGGAGAGACACGGAGGTAAACATGATCTCCGATCTCGAAAGCCAAATCACGGTGCTTACTATCATAGTAGCTCTTCTGACGGGATTGGGCTGCTTTGAGGTTATCACGAATGACTTTGCACATTTCTTCTGCCTCTGTGATTAAGTCATTACCCAAAGGCTGACGTTCGCCGGTTCCAGACCAGTTGAGAGGGGTACGGCACTTCCTGCCATACAGAATTTCAAAAGGGGCCTTGCCCGAACTTGCTTGAAAACTGTTGTTGTAGGAGAATTCAGCATAAGGAAGACAATCCTCCCACTTCATGCCGAAGGAGATCACACAAGCCCTGAGCATATCTTCAAGAATCTGGTTGACACGCTCGACTTGACCGCTTGTTTGAGGATGGAAAGCAGTGCTGAAGCGGATGTTAGTGCCCATGGCCTTCTGAAAAGAATCCCAAAACTTTGAGGTAAAGATGCTGCCACGGTCTGAAGAGATCACTTGAGGAATACCGTGCAGAGAAATAATGCGAGAGGTATAGAGTTCCGCCAATTGAGCTGCAGTGATCGACTCTTTGATAGGCAGAAAGTGAGCCACTTTGGTGAGTTTGTCGATGACAACAAATATAGCATCATTGCCACGCTTGGACTTTGGAAACCCAGTCACGAAGTCCATTTCAATGTGGTCAAACTTCCATTCTGGAATGGCAAGAGGTTGGAGGAGACCTGCTGGCCTTTGGTGTTCTGCCTTCACTCTTCTGCAGACATCACATTCATTCACGAATTGAGCGATCTCACGCTTCATTTGAGTCCACCAATAAGCTTGCTTAAGGTCCTGATACATCTTCGTGCTCCCAGGGTGGATGGAGAGGAGAGAATTGTGAGCCTCGTTCATGATCACTTTACAGAGGTCACCTTTGGGAACAATAAACCGATCCTCGAAGAAGAGAGTGTCCTTGTCATCAAGGCGGTAGCACTTGTACTTGGACTGACTCTTGGCAATCCCAATCTTCACCTTTTTCACCATAGCATCGAGAAGCTGGGCTTGGCGAATCTGGTCTTCTAAGGTAGGAGAGACTTGAAGGTTGGCGAGGAAACGTTGAGGAACAACTTGCAGATTAAGTTTGCGGAAAGCTTCACAAAGCTCGGGTTGATAAGGCTTGAGAATCAGACTGTTGCAGTTAGCCTTTCTGCTCAATGCGTCAGCAATCACATTGGCCTTGCCTGGAGTATACTCGATACTCAGATTATACTCTTGAATCATTTCGACCCATCGAGTTTGCCTGAGGTTGAGATTAGGCTGAGTGAAGATGTACTTGAGACTCTTGTGATCAGTGAAAATGTCCACTTTTCTTCCCAATAGAAGATGTCTCCAAGTAAAAAGAGCATGCACAACTGCCGCCAACTCGAGATCATGAGTGGGGTAGTTCTTCTCATTAGGCTTCAACTGGCGAGATGTATAAGCAACAACTTTCTTCTCTTGCATCAATACTGCGCCAAGACCTTGGAGAGAGGCATCACAAAAGACCTCGTACGGCTTGGATTCATCAGGTGGAGTCAGAACTGGAGCAGTGATCAATTTCTCTTTCAAAGTGTTGAAAGCAATATCACACTCCGGAGACCAAACGTACTTGACGTGCTTCTGGAGAACATTAGAGAGAGGCTTCGCGATCTTGGAAAAGTTTTCGACGAATCTTCGGCAATAGCTTGCGAGACCGAGAAAACTACGGAGTTGCTTCACGTTCTGAGGAGGTTCCCAATTCACAATTGCAGACACCTTCTCAGGATTCACGGCAATGCCCTTGGCAGAGATGATATGACCAAGATAAAGAACCTCATCAAGCCAAAATTCACACTTGGAGAACTTGGCATAGAACTGATGTTCTCTGAGCTTATCAAGAACCAAACGCAAGTGCTTGGCATGATCTTCCTTGTTCTTGGAGAAAACCAGAATGTCATCGAGATAGACCAAAACGAAGTCATTGGTGTAGGCGTTGAAGATGAAGTTCATCATGCGAGAGAACGTTGGAGGAGCGTTGGCGAGGCCAAAAGACATGACAGTGTATTCATATGGACCAAAGCTTGTTCTGAATGCTGTCTTGGGAATATCTTCTTCACGAATGGGAATCTGGTGATAACCCATACGGAGATCAAGCTTGGAGAATACTTGGGCACCTTTGAGTTGTTCGAACAGCTCATTGATGTTGGGAAGTGGGTATTTGGTCTTGATGGTCTTCTTGTTCACCGGACGGTAATCAACACAAAGTCGGTCCGTTCCATCCTTCTTCTTCACAAAAAGAACACCACAACCCCACGGAGAAGAACTAGGCCGGATGAGACCCATTCTTTCTTGCTCATCGAGTTGCTTCTTCAGCTCCTTCAACTCTTCAGGTTCGAGCTTGTAAGGACGTTTGCACACAGGTTCGTGCCAGGCTCAAGATCAATAACGAATTCAACTGGCCGGTGCGGAGGCATTCCTGGGAGCTCTTCTGGAAAGACATCTTGATATTCACAAACGACTGGAATTTGAGAGATGGCATCCAGTTCACCCTTCTCATTGAGAGAAAACAGACGGATAGAATCATCCCGAGTGGCAAAGACAATTACATCCTCAGACGAATGAGTCAATTGAATCTGCCTGGCTGCACAATCAAGCTGAGCCTTGTGCTTAGAAAGCCAATCCATTCCGAGAATAAGATCAATATCCGAGTCACCAAGAACATTTGGAGAGGACAAGAACTTATAGTCACCCAAAGTGATAGTAACATCCGGAACGCATACTCGAGATGTCATTTGACGGGCCGGAGAGACGATAGCCAATGGCTTCGGCAACACTTGAGTAACAAAATCATGCTTAGATGCAAAAGGTCTCGAGATGAAACAATGCGATGCACCAGTGTCAAAAAGAACTTTTGCAGGAATATCATTAACAGGAAGGTTACCCATGATCACATCTGACGAGTCCTCTGCCTGAGATGCATTCATCATATTGACCTTGGCATGCTTGGGGTTATGCTTGACCACAGCTGTACTTGCCGATCTGACAGGAGGAGGAGGAGGAAGACGCCTCTGGTTGAGACACTTGTTGGCATAGTGACCCTTCTGTTGGCACTTGTTGCACGTGACCTCTGAAAGCGGACGGTGATATGGAGCACTCGATCTTGGAGCTTGAGACGAAGTCTTGTTCTGAAAGCCAGGGTTGGGTGGGTGGGAAGAACCACTGCCACCTTTGCTCTTCTGCTGATACGACTAACGGAACGGAGGAGGAGGAAGCCAAAACTTCTGCTGCTTGGTCACTTGAGTAGAGGAAGAAGGAGTAACATCTCTGACTCGCTTCTTGGAAGCATCACACCTCAACTGAGCAGCCTCTTGCTTCAGTGCCATGTTGTAGAACTCATCGTACCTCAAGGGCTCAAAGAGAACAAGAGCTAGCTGAATTTATTCTCTGAGACCACCCCTGAACTGATATATCATGCTCTTCTCATCAGGGACGTCCTGCTTGGCAAAGCGGGCGAGCTTCTGGAACAACTTGTTGTAGTCATACACAGACAAAGAGCCTTGCTTCAGATTGCGGAATTCCTCACGCTTGCTTTCAACCATGCTCTGGGGAATATGATGAGCTCGGAAATCTCGACGGAAATCATCCCAAGTGATAACACGTCCACCTCTAGAGTCCTTGTACTGCTGGAACCATTCTGCAGCTTGATCTTTGAGTTGGAAGGAAGCAAACTTAACAAAGTCCTCAGGCCTGACGTTACTGCACTCGAAATGCTTGCACAGATCCATGAGCCAATCGTCAGCATCGGTTGCCTCAACACAATTGCTAAAAGTCTTTGGCCCGTTAGCAAGGAACTGGTTGAGTGTAGCAAAGTGATTCTGATTGCTGCCTTGATTCCCTTGACTGCCTTGATTGTGCTCTTGGAGAATTTGCATGATCAGCTGTGTGTTTGCATTTATTGCGACCATCACAGCTTGCCATGCCTCTGGAGGAGGTGGAGGTGGTGGAGGATCAGGATTCGGAGTCGTGCGCATTGGAGGAGCCATCCTGAAGAGGTTGACCACCATTAGCACATTGGCAGATAAATATTGAAGCTGAATCCAACGGAATGAAAATTGCAACATATAGTCTTCACATCCGAACAAAATGAACAAATGCATTCCTCTTGAAATGGTCACATATCCATAAATTGAGAAACCACGTAGAATTAAGGTAGAGAAATAAATCAACAAGGTATGGATCAAGAACGAATAATCGGTAAGAAATCCCAATCTCAAACCAACATCCGTGGAAGAAGAACTAGAGCTACTAGAATTCCCACCTATGAAACTCCCAAACCTTTCCGGTTATGCAATCAGGTGTTGGGGATACAAGGGAAGCATAATATCTCACCCAAACTAGAAAATCCTACATCCAGCTATATCCATCCTTCAAGACATAGCCAAGAAACCTTCGGAAACCATCTACCTCAACCTTCGAAAAGCATCCGTTATACAAGTTATGGCGATACTCCCGAACTCCCGCCCCAGTACTGGGTGGCGTCGAGGTTATCTCACCAACGAACTGCATAAAAGAGATTTTCGATGTCGGCATACTAGACTCAGGTATTCCAGAACTGTAATGATAAAATTATGATGACAACACCTCAGAGCTCTACTCCCGGGGACACTTCCACTAAACCCCTGACAGGAGGCACCAAGTCAATGTTCTCATCATAAAACCATCGGAACGATTCCAAGATACCCGCGTGATCCTAATTTTTTTTTGTGAAATTTGAGAAGAGAAGAGTCAAAACTCTACGTCAGGATGCCTTACCAGAGCGATGAGGAGACTGGGAAGTAAAAAGAATTCCTAAACTCTCTGATATATAATTCCTAAAAGACTCAAAACATTTTTCTAGACACAACTCGGCCGCTAAAACGATCAAGCAATGGGGCTCCTAAGGTCGGGGAAGGCTCTGATACCAACTTGTAACACCCTCGATGCGACTATATCTCCCACGTGTCGAGGCACGACTTAGAGGCATAATCGCATTGAAGGCATATGTCGCAAGTTAGGCAATCTTCACAACATCCCATGTAATATAAATAATAAAAGGGAGATAACATAGTTGGCTTATACTCGCCACGTCAATCAAGTACATAAATAACATTACATCATCCATACACTCAAGGCCCGACTACGGCGCCAAAATAAAAGAGAACCCAACATGTGACAACGGTCTCGTTCACCCCCAACTGGGCACCACTACTGATCATCGGGAAAGGAAACATAGTATCGTTGAGAGTCTTCGTCGAACTCCCACTTGAGCTCATACGCGTCTCCTAGAGCGGAATCATCAGGCCTTGCATCTGGTGTAATAGTAATTTGTGAGCCACAGGGACTCAGCAATCTCGCACCCTCGCGATCAAGACTATTTAAGCTTATAGGTAAGGCAAGGTAAAATATGAGTGGAGCTGCAGCAAGCGACTAGCAAGTATGGTGGCTAACTTATTCGCAAAAGAGAGCGAGAAGAGGAGGCAAAACGCGAGCGAGAAACTAGAGAGCAACCTGCGTAAACATTACTCCAACACCGTGTCCACTTCCCGGACTCCGCCGAGAAGAGGCCATCACGGTAACACACTCGGTTGATTCATTTTAGTTACGTTAAGGTTCAAGTTATCTACAACCGGACATTAACAAATTCCCATATGCCCATAACCGCGGGCATGGCTTTCGAAAGTTCAATCCCTACAGGGGAGTCCCAACTTAGCCCATGACAAGCTCTCACGGTCAACAAAGGAATAGACCTCCTCCCAAGATGTTCCGATCAGACTCGATATCTCGGTAACTCAAGACACTTCGATAGGTTAAAACAAGACCAGCAACACCGCCCGAATGTGCCGACAAATCCCGATAGGAGCTGCACATATCTCTTTCTCAGGGCACACTCAGATAAGAAATCCATACAACTAAAACCAGCCCTCGAGTTTCCCCGAGGTGGCACTGCAAGGGGCTCTAGTTTGGACCAACACTCAGAGGAGCACTGGCCCGGGGGAGGGGTTAAAATAAGATGACCCTTGAGTCTGCAGAACCCAAGGGAAAGAAAAGGCTAGGTGGCAAATGGTAAGACCAATGTTGGGCATTGCTGGAAAAGCTTTAATCAAGGCGAAATATCAAGGGGTTCCCATTATAACCCAACCGCGTAAGGAACGCAAAATCCGGGAACATAACACCGATATGACGGAAACTAGGGCGGCAAGAGTGGAACAAAACACTAGGCGAGAGGCCGAGCCTTCCACCCTTTACCAAGTATATAGGTGCATTAAGATAACATGGCAATATAATGATATCCCAACAAGTAAATAAAAGATGTTCCAATAAGGAACGGCCTCCAATCTTCACCTGCAACTAGCAAGACTATAAGAGGGGCTGAGCAAAGCGGTAACATAGCCAATCAACGGTTTGCTAGGAAAAAGGTGGGTTAGAGGTTTGACTTGGCAATTTGGGAGGCTTGCAAGCAAGTGGTAGGCATCGTAGCAATGGCATAGCAAAAGAGCGAGCAAACTGGCGTAGCAAAGATAGTAGTGATTTCGAGGGTATGATCATCTTGCCTGCAAAGTTGTCAGAGTTGACTGGATCCTCAAAAGCAAACTCAACGGGCTCCTTGTTAGCGAAATCGTCTCTCGGTTCTACCCAAACAAGACAAACAAGCAACAAGGATACAATCAACCACGTGCAAACTCAAGCAACACGATGCAAAGATGATATGCTATGCGGGATGCGATGCGGAATGCAAAAGCAAGATATGCCAGGAAATGAATGAACCTGACCTCAACTTGGAATTCCAAGGGTTCCACTGGAAAGATGAGATGAAATCGCTTGAAAACGATATAAAGAACGCCGGAATCGGAGTTACGGTTTGGAAATGGCAAGCGATTCAAAAAAATGACACTGGTCTGCGATTTACAGCAAGTAGGCATCTAAATGCAACAAAATGAACATGCTACAGAACCCATACATGACAACAAAATACATGGCAGGGATGCACACAAGATGCTTAACATAAGTCTAGCACTGAGCTACGGCCAATTCATCCATTATGAGGTTCAAACAAGCATGGCAAAAACGCAAACGGAAAACAGATTTCAGACTTAGTGAAATTAACACTTGTCTGGAATTTCAGATTATATAGCCCTCTTCGGAGCAACAAAACTACATGCTACAGGACCTGAACATGAAAAAGCAAAGCATGACATGGAGCTACTCAAAGAGCTTAACAAAAGTCCCTTAGTGACCTTGAGCCAAAAGGGATCACAAAATATACTAACAAGCACACGAACATAGCAAAAACATAATCAGTTTTCAGACTTAGTGAAAACTGGGACATGCCGAAACATAACTCACGAAGGCATGTTTAGAGCTCGATGCACTCACCACGGGGCAAGTCATGGCAAGACAAGCATACATACCTTAAGAAGGCACAAAATTCAAGCTAGACATGGCAAGAACAATGGCATAGCATGCACGGAACAACTACAATAACATCAGCAAAATCGCAAACAAGTTGACGATCTGCCTAGATTCACAACGAAGCAAAAGTAGAGCTCGATTGACTCAAGCTAGGGTGCTCCATAATTGCAAACAAAGACATGGATGGATATAGCACTACGATATTAACAAAACTCCCTTAATGATCATCCTCAAAAGAGGCACGGATCACTAGGAAACAACATGAACATATGGCATCGTGAGATAAACAATCCCAGGACTTAGTGAAATTTCTAAGTCCCTGAAAACAGAATTAGCAAGTGCACCACTTCGCAAGCTTGCATAAGTCACCACACACATCCTAAAAATACATGGGTTGCACCTCTAGAAAGATGACAAAACCCTTAACAAAACATATGTAGAACTCACGGGCATATCATGCACACAATAATCATGGCAAAAATGACAAAAGTGCTAAACGGAGTAGCAGATCTGATAATTAACTCAAGTAGCCCTCTTCTAACAGCATTTCGGGCATCAAGATGAGCTCAAATGAAAATGATGCAATGGAATGAAATGATGGACTCTCTGAGATGAACATATTGATATGCTATATGCCCAAATCGGAGTTACAGATGCAAAGTTATGGAGCCTTGAACAGGCGCATATGAATCAAGAATTTCAGGACTTGGCAAAAAAAACAACCTCGCGAAAATTAGGGTTTACTGTAGCCGTCTCGGATCCGATCTGGATCAGGGCGCGCGGAGCCCGAGGATCGCCGGCGAGCCTTGCCGGCTCCGGCGAGCGAAGAAGCAGCGGGGAGGCGCGGGTCCGGTCGGTGGGGACGGCGGCTGGCGGCGCCGGGCCCGGCTCCAGTCGCCGGAGTCCCGCGGCGGGGCGGCGAGCTCCGGGCGGAGGCGGCTCCGGGCGGCGGGCGTTGGTGCGGCGGCGGGGCACGGCGGGGTCCGGCCGGCGGCGAACTCCGGCCGAC
>NC_041384.1:301098450-301169428 GCF_002162155.2 Triticum dicoccoides
GCGACGCGGTTGGGCGGCGGTGGCGGCGGACGTTGTCCGGCTCCGCCCGGATACGTCCGGAGCGGCGGATCTGGGATTTTTTAGGGTTAGGGGGAGAGGATCCGCGAATTTGAATGGGGGGTGTATATATAGGCATAGGGGGAGCTAGGAGAGTCCAAATGAGGTGCAGTTTTCGGCCACGCGATCGTGATCGAACGCTCTAGGACATGGAGCAGAGTTTGGTGGGTTTTGGGCCAAATTGGAGGGGTGTTGGGCTGCAACACACACGAGGCCTTTTCGGTCCCTCGGTTAACCGTTGGAGTATCAAACGAAGTCCAAATGACACGAAACTTGACAGACGGTCTAGCGTTAGTAAACCAAGGCCACTTGGCAAGTCTCGGTCCAATCCGAAAATGTTTAATCCCCACACACGAAAGAAAGATAGAAATGACCACCGGAGGAGAACGAAGCACCGGAATGCAAAACAGACAACGGGGAAAATGCTCGAATGCATGAGACGAACACGTATGCAAATGCAATACACATGATGACATGATATGAGATGCACGACAACGACAACAACACACGGAGACAAAAACCCGAACTCGAGGAAATAAAATAACTTAACGCCGAAAACGACAAGAGTTGGAGAACAAATTGGGAAAGTTACATCCGGGGTGTTACAGTTATTACTGGCACCCTAAGTACACCATGTATGAGCAGTACCAGGACTTTAACCAGGAGCAGTACCATGCCATCGTCCACCTCTACTCTCGGGAGTATGACTCCACTAGTGTGCTGCACACTACTCATGGTGTTGGAGTGACTATTAACATGGCAGTCCACGATGCTGCTTATGCTGCTCGGACATGTCTTCGTGGAGAGTATCGGGAGTTGGACACCTCCCCCTTCAGGCACACTGCTATCACATCTAATGTTGGTGCGGAGGGATACTACACCGCTTGTAAGTGCATCTAGTGCCACCCCTAGTTGGTTTTGGAGTATTGACGACAAACCTAGTTGATGAGGACATCAATACAATTGTTACACCCACAGCCCCTGCTGCTATAAATACTGGACCAATTACTAGAGCTCGCGCACGCCAACTAAATTACCAGGTACTTTCGTTTCTTGGTAATGATTCTAATGTTCATGAGAATATGATGCTGCCTAAATTGGATACATTTATTTTGCTTACAAATGAAGGGCCTAGCTTGGAGAAGGATGAACATTAGATTAAGAACAAGCATGGAGATGATGGCATGCGCAAGGGGAACAAGAACGGAGTTACAAGTGATGATTTCAGGACTTTGAAGCCACCATAATGGGTGCATGAAGCCTTGGACGAAATATACAAGATGCCACTTCATAAATTTCGTCCTGAGGCTATTATAGGTGCTGCGTCACCTTATTATTGGGCCAGGCCCATGTAATTTCCAAATACATAAGTATAGGCTATTTTTAGAGTCCGTATGTGTGGGGAAACAAGAGATAGGGTTGATTTCGGACCCCTCCACCAAGGGTCACGAAATTCCCCCCTCTTCCTCCATATATACAGCCCTTAGGGCATCGTTTAGACTTTGGATTTTGTTTAGATTAAAAGTTCGCCATAGCTGCAACTTCGCGTACTTCGTTTGTGTTCAAGGACCAGACAAAGGCGTCACAGAACCCTACCTTGATCAATAAAGCTTTCATCTTATATTCGCAATATCCAGATTGCAATCTCAGTTTCTTGCTTGTTCTTCGTTTGCTCGCAGGAAACAGACCCTCGTGGTCAGGTTGATCGTGCTCCGGCATGGTCAATAACCTTTCGGAGTTGGTTTAGCGATTGCTAAGGCGTGACGTCCTCGCACGTTCGTAGTCGGATCGTCAAAGTCGACTGCCACCAAAGCGATATCCATCATCTCATCGAAAGACGGGACACCTTTGCCTCTATCAAGTGGTATCAGATTTCCAGGTTGCTCGGTGAGATTTTACAGTTTTTCGTAGTTTAGATCGAGTCTGTTCTTCATACCTACAGTCCACGAAAAAGCCACAAAAAAATTTGGGTTAGTTCATCATATCCGAACCAATCTGAGCCTTTGCATAATCTTTTTAGGGTTTTGCTTTGTTGAATTTGCGGATGCATCGTCGTGTCTAGTTGCTGGTCTTAGAGTCTAGTCTTTTAGAGTTTCGAGTTCTGGTCATAAGTTGTCACGCCGCCGCCGCACCATCATCATCGCCCCTGCCATGTACCACCGCCGCTTATCCACCACCGCTTCGAATCCGTATCCATATACCACCACTGCTGTCATATATCACCACCGCTGCCATCTACTACCATATATCCACCACCAATCCGAGTTCTTGTCATATTAGGTTTGTTTTCGAGATCCATCTAGATTCCGATTCGTGTTTCCTTGCCGGAGTAGGTTTCGGAAAAAAAAGAGTCCGGAAACCACCCTCCGTTTAGGCCCAAAAATTTTCGAAAACGCATTTTTCGAATTTTTTTCTGGCTATCCTATTTTTAGGTGTTTCTGAGTGTTTTGAGACAGGTGCCATTATAGGAAGTTTTTTTTGACCCGTTTCCAGTTTTTGGGTCCGGGCAGTTGGAAAAAAAATTGGTCGAGAAAATTTCGTGCCCATCCTGTCAGTTTAACCTAGGAAGAGTTTTGAGACACTCGCCATTATAGTGATTTTTCGCAAAAAAAAGCAGCGCAAAAAAAAAACAGCGCAAAAAAAAGAGCGAAAAAAATCCAGAGTGTGCTTTTCCCTTGTTTACGTGCCGCTCCGTGATTTTGTTGGTGTTCTAGGCTCGCGTCTCTAGCACAGTCTAGCCTAGGACCAGCACAGTACCGTCGTTGAGCGTTTATTCAACTTTGCATCTATGAATTGATTATTGCTGACCCTTTTTGCTACCATATTATAAGCCTTCCCAGCTCCACATACATCTACGTCGTGCGTTTGACTCTCCCTGGTAATCGCTCTATCCAAGCTTTGTGAGTTTTTGACTACAACGATTGTCGATCACCGCCTGCTGCTGGGTAAGAACTGGTAAGAATTTGAGATTTGCTTGACGGATTTGTGACACCCACCACCACCTCTTGTTAGTAGTCTGTAGGATCATATTCTTGTGTGTTTCTATTGCTGCTAACCATGCCAGGATCACAAGCCGACGAGACTGACTGGGAGAACATGACGAATAAGGATTTGCATGATAAATTTCAGCAAATGATGAGTGGACAGGTGCAAGATGTGCTAAACAGATTTGAAGAGGCCATGGAGAAGATAGATGGCATGGAGAAGATGTTCGAAACAAAGCTCGATAACAAGTTTAATGAATTTCTCGCGCGTCTTCCACCACCACCACCCGCTGCACCTAACGCACCTCTCCAACAACAACAACAACGCCTACCTCCACGTCACGAAACAGATCTCCGCTGAGCGAGCCGTGTTCCTCTTGCATTTGGCCAAACTGTTGGTGCTGCTGTTGATACTTCTGTGGCTCCTGCTGCTGATGCGGAGGAGGATGATTATGTGGGAGATTACGAGGATGAGGTTGCTCAAAATCAGAACTACGTGCAACCACCTGCACCACAACCACTAGGTCGTCCACATGCAAATAATCACAATGGTAGGGCTTTCCCTCAGGTACGAGATCATGACCGTCTTCCTAAACTAAAATTGAATATTCCACCTTTCGAGGGTAGATAAGTTCCTGATATATATCTTACTTGGGAGTTAGAAACTGAACAACGATTTACATGTTTACAATATCCCGAGGAGAGACGGGTTGCCGCTGCTGTTTGTGCTTTCACTAGTTTTGCATGTGTATGGTGGTCTAAACATTGTAGATTGTATCCTATTCCAACTACTTGGGCTGCTTTGAAAACTGCTATGCGTACTCGTTGGGTTCCACCATATTATCAACGTGAATTGCTTCAGAAATTACAGCGCTTAAGACAAGGAAAAAATTCTGTAGAAGAATATTATCAGGAATTACAAACTGGCATGATTAGATGTGGTATTGTTGAGGAGAATGAAGCTATGCTTGCATGTTTTCTGCGTGGATTAAATAGAGAGATTCAGACCATTCTAGACTATAAGGAGTATACTAATATCACTCGTTTATTCCATCTTGCTTGTAAAGCTGAACGTGAAGTGCAGGATCGACAAGCATTGGCGCAAACTAACTTTTCTGCAGGCCGACCTTCATCATGGACACCGCGTGCATCTTCTACTTCAACTGCAACAGCACCTCAATCAGGTGTCTCCTCCAGTCGTGATACAAGAAAACAGGCACAACCACCATTATCTGCCAAGAGCGCACCTGCTGGGCCTGCACAGAGTTCTGCTTCTTCCATGGCATCAACAGGGCACACAAGTGATATTATTTGTCGTCGTTGTAAGGGAGGAGGTCATTATGCGAGAGAATGCAAATCTCCGCGTGTGATGATTGCTACCCCGGATGGTGGATATGAGTCCGCTAGTGACTATGATGAGGAGACTTTGGCTCTTATTACACGTGAAGAACATGGTGGAGATGATTCTGATCATGAGACGCAATACATGGCTCCTGAAGACGCTGACAGGTATGAATGTTTAGTTGCTCAACGTGTTTTGAGTGTGCAGGTCACACAAGCTGAGCAAAATCAGAGGCACAATTTGTTCCATACCAAGGGAGTTGTGAAAGAACGTTCTGTGCGCGTCATCATAGATGGAGGGAGCTGCAACAACTTGGCTAGCATGGAGATGGTGGAGAAGCTTTCTCTCACCACAAGACCACATCCACATCCTTACTACATCCAATGGTTCAACAACAGCGGCAAGGTTAAGGTAACACGTACTGTTCGTGTGCATTTTAGTATCTCTACATATGCTGATTATGTTGATTGTGATGTGGTACCTACGCAAGCATGTTCCTTATTACTTGGTAGACCATGGCAATTTGATAAAAATTCTGTACACCATGGTAGAAACAATCACTATACTCTTGTTCATAAGGATAAAAATATTACTTTGCTTCCTATGACTCCTGATTCCATTTTGAAAGATGATATTAATAGAGCTAATAAAGCAAAACAGGAGACGAATAAGAGTGAAAATCAGATTGTGGCAAAAGAATTTGAGCAACAAACGAAGCCTAATAATAAACCATCTAGTGTTGCTTCTGAAATTAAATTGAAAAGTGCATGTTTATTTGCCACCAAATCTGATATTGATGAGCTAGATTTCAGCAAATCTGTTTGCTATGCTTTTGTGTGCAAAGAGGCATTATTTTCATTCGAGGACGTGCCTTCCTCTTTGCCTCCTGCTGTCACTAACATTTTGCAGGAGTTCGCTGACGTCTTTCCACAAGACGTGCCACCGGGATTACCGCCTATTCGAGGGATTGAGCGTCAGATTGACTTAATTCCCGGTGCTTCACTGCCAAACCATGCACCATACCGTACCAATCCAGAGGAGACGAAGGAGATTATGCGTCAAGTACAAGAGCTTCTCGACAAAGGTTATATACGCGAATCCCTTAGTCCTTGTGCTGTTCCTATTATTCTAGTGCCGAAAAACGATGGTACATCATGTATGTGTGTTGATTGTAGAGGCATTAATAATATTACTATTCGTTATCGTCATCCTATTCCTAGGCTAGATGATATGCTTGATGAATTGAGTGGCTCTACAATATTCTCCAAAGTTGATTTGCGTAGTGGATACCATGAAATTCGTATGAAATTGGGAGATGAATGGAAAACAGCATTCAAAACTAAGTTTGGATTATATGAGTGGTTAGTCATGCCTTTTGGGTTAACTAATGCACCTAGTACTTTCATGAGATTAATGAACGAAGTTTTACGTGCTTTCATTGGACGATTTGTGGTAGTTTACTTTGATGACATATTGATTTATAGCAGATCTTTGGAAGAACATTTGGAACATTTACGTGTTGTTTTTATTGCTCTACGTGATGCACGTTTGTTTGGTAACCTTGGTAAGTGCACCTTTTGCACCGACCGAGTATCTTTTCTTGGCTATGTTGTTACTCCACAGGGAATTGAAGTTGATAAAGCCAAGATTGAAGCTATTGAGAGTTGGCCGCAACCCAAAACGGTCACACAAGTGAGGAGTTTTCTTGGCCTCGCTGGATTCTATAGGCGTTTTGTGAGAGATTTCAGCACCATTGCTGCACCTCTCAATGAGCTTACAAAGAAAGATGTGCCTTTTCTTTGGGGTACCGCACAGGAAGAAGCCTTCTCGGTATTGAAAGATAAGTTGACACATGCTCCTTTACTCCAACTTCCTGATTTTAATAAGACTTTTGAGCTTGAATGTGATGCTAGTGGAATTGGATTAGGCGGTGTGTTATTACAAGATGGCAAACCTGTTGCATACTTTTTTGAAAAATTGAGTGGGCCTAGTCTGAATTATTCTACTTATGATAAAGAATTATATGCTCTTGTTCGGACTTTAGAAACATGGCAACATTATTTATGGCCCAAAGAATTTGTTATACATTCTGATCATGAATCTTTGAAACATATTAAAAGTCAAGCTAAACTGAATCGTAGACATGCTAAATGGGTTGAATTCATTGAGACTTTTCCTTATGTCATTAAACACAAGAAGGGCAAAGAAATGTTATTGCTGATGCATTGTCTCGCGCTATACTATGCTTTCACAACTTGACTTCAAAATATTTGGTTTGGAGACCATCAAAGATCAATATGTGCATGATGCTGATTTTAAAGATGTAATGCAGAATTGTAAAGAAGGAAGAATGTGGAACAAGTTCGTCGTTAACGATGGATTTGTGTTTCGTGCTAACAAGCTATGCATTCCAGCTAGCTCCGTTCGTCTTTTGTTGTTGCAGGAGGCGCATGGAGGAGGATTAATGGGACCCTTTGGCTGAAGAAGACGGAGGACGTACTTGCTACACATTTCTTTTGGCCAAAGATGAGACGGGATGTTGAGCGTTTTATTGCTCACTGCACTACATGTCAAAAAGCTAAGTCACGACTCAATCCTCATGGTTTATATATGCCTTTGCATGTACCTAGTGTTCCTTGGGAGGATATATCTATGGACTTTGTTTTAGGTTTACCTCAAACAAAGAAGGGGAGGGATAGCATATTTGTTGTCGTGGATAGATTCTCGAAAATGGCACACTTTATACCATGTCATAAAAGCGATGATGCTGTTAATGTTGCTGATTTGTTCTTTCGTGAAATTATTCGCTTGCATGGTGTGCCAAATACTATTGTTTCAGATCGTGATACTAAATTTCTTAGCCACTTTTGGAGATGTTTATGGGCTAAGTTGGGGACTAAACTGCTTTTTAGTACTACCTGTCACCCCCAAACTGATGGACAAACTGAAGTAGTCAATAGAACGTTGTCTACTATGCTTAGGGCTGTTTTGAAGAATAATAAGAAAATGTGGGAGGAATGCTTGCCTCATATTGAATTTTCTTATAATCGTTCATTGCATTCTACTACTAAGATGTGCCCTTTTGAAGTTGTGTATGGTTTCCTACCTCGTGCACCTATTGATTTGTTGCCTCTTCCATCTTCGGAGAAGGTTAATTTTGATGCTAAACAACGTGCTGAATTGATTTTAAAAAAGCATGAGTTAACTAAGGAAAACATTGAGCGTATGAATGCTAAATATAAACTTGCTGGAGATAAGGGTAGAAAACATGTTGTGTTTGCACCTGGAGATCTTGTTTGGTTACATTTGCGTAAGGATAGATTTCCGGATTTGCGCAAACCAAAGTTAATGCCACGTGCTGATGGTCCCTTTAAGGTGTTAGAGAAAATAAATGATAATGCATATAAACTTGAGCTGCCTGCAGATTTTGCGGTTAGTCCCACTTTTAACATTGCAGATTTGAAGCCTTATTTGGGTGAGGAAGATGAACTTCCGTCGAGGACGACTTTATTTCAAGAAGGGGAGGATGATGAGGACATCAATACAATTGTTACACCCACAGCCCCTGCTGCTATAAATACTGGACCAATT
The DNA here is from genome assembly GCF_002162155.2 of Triticum dicoccoides. NCBI lineage: Eukaryota > Viridiplantae > Streptophyta > Magnoliopsida > Poales > Poaceae > Triticum > Triticum dicoccoides. Next base: position 301,106,425 of record NC_041384.1, read on the forward strand.
ACTAGAGCTCGCGCACGCCAACTAAATTACCAGGTACTTTCGTTTCTTGGTAATGATTCTAATGTTCATGAGAATATGATGCTGCCTAAATTGGATACATTTGTTTTGCTTACAAATGAAGGGCCTAGCTTGGAGAAGGATGAACATTAGATTAAGAACAAGCATGGAGATGATGGCATGCGCAAGGGGAACAAGAACGGAGTTACAAGTGATGATTTCAGGACTTTGAAGCCACCATAATGGGTGCATGAAGCCTTGGACGAAATATACAAGATGCCACTTCATAAATTTCGTCCCGAGGCTATTATAGGTGCTGCGTCACCTTATTATTGGGCTAGGCCCATATAATTTCGAAATACATAAGTATAGGCTATTTTTAGAGTCCGTATGTGTGGGGAAACAAGAGATAGGGTTGATTTCGGACCCCTCCACCAAGGGTCACCAAATTCCCCCCTCTTCCTCCATATATACAGCCCTTAGGGCATCGTTTAGACTTTGGGTTTTGTTTAGATTAAAAGTTCGCCATAGCTGCAACTTCGCGTACTTCGTTTGTGTTCAACGACCAGACAAAGGCGTCACAGAACCCCACCTTGATCAATAAAGCTTTCATCTTATATTCGCAATATCCAGATTGCAATCTCAGTTTCTTGCTTGTTCTTCGTTTGCTCGCAGGAAACCGACCCTCGTGGTCAGGTTGATCGTGCTCTGGCGTGGTCAATAACCTCTCGGAGTTGGTTTAGCGATTGCTAAGGCGCGACGTCCTCGCACGTTCGTAGTCGGATCGTCAAATTCGACTGCCACCAAAGCGATATCCATCATCTCATCGAAAGACGGGACACCTTTGCCTCTATCACTAGTTGAGGGACTAATGTGTTTGTGAGAATTGCAGGATAACACAGGTAGAAGTCCCTCATTGATTCGGTTTTCCTACCAGAGATGACCCCTAAAAATGTATGAAGACATTGAAGTCAAAGGTGGTATATGAAGATATTCACATTGAAGACTATGACAAGAGAAGACACCGTATGAAGCCTATGGAGCTCGAAGACTTAGATCTTTCGTAGTTCTTTTTCTTCCGTGTTGAGTCATAGGAACCACGGTACTGTTAAGTGGGGTCCAAGAGAACCAGTCAGAATGACTGAAGTGATGCTTAAACAAAACCTATGTCTTCGAGTGAAGACTTTGAGAGCGAATCTTGTCCAGAGTCGGACAAGTCAGCTTTGCTTGTAACCCAAGTAAAGTTGCCGTGTGAGTTTGAAATCTGACTGTTGGAACACGTGTCAGTTCCTTAGTGACCCAGGGTCATTTCGGACATATCAGGTCGGGCTGCCTAGTGGCTATAAATAGCCCACCCCCTACAACCATAAACGGTTGGCTGCTCAAATTCAGAGTACGGCTTTTGTCGTTTGAGAGCAACCCACCTTGAAGCCTTTGAGAGAGAATTCCTTGCGACGATAAAGCCCTAACCACCCAGAGCCAAAGAGAATTAGGCATCACTTAAGTCTTCTTGTCTGTGTGATATGAAGACTTATTACACTTGAGGACTGTGAATCCTCCAGCCGGTTAGGCGTCGCGTTCTGAGCATCCAAGAGACATTGTGGATTGCCGTTGAACGAAGTCTGTGAAGGTTTGGGAGTCTACCTTGAAGACTTACCAGAGTGATTGGGCGAGGTCTATGTGACCTTAGCTCAAGGGGAATACGGTGAGGACTGGGTGTCCTGAGCTACGTGTTCAGGACTGGGTGTCCGGGACTGTGTCCTCAGGTTTAAATACCTAGCCGCCCTAACCAGACGTACAGTTGTCACAGCAACTGGAACTGGTCCAACAAATCATTGTCTTCAACGAGTCACTGGTTTCATCCTTCCCTTCCCTTTACTTACTGTTACTCGTTGTGAAGTCATTGTATTCTTGCACTATCTTTTGTCTTCACTGAGTGACTGCGTGTTCTGTGTGGCTTCACAATATCTTCCTACCTGATCTCTACTACATTGCTGCTATTAGTCATTGTGCTCTCACTTCATTGAATACTTGACTATGGTTTGCCTAGTGTAGTCTACCTTCCGCTGCATGGTAATAGGTTTATTTCTATCGTTCGTCTTCGAAACTTTCACGTTTTGAAGACTTTCATAAAAAATCGCCTATTCACCCCCCCTCTAGTCGATATAATGCACTTTCAATTGGTATCAGAGCAAGGTGCTCCCTTGTTCTGTGTGATTCGGTTTAACCACATAGAGTTTTAGCTATGTCGACTGCAGGGATAATTAAAGTCTCCGCTGCGTGCCCCGTCTTCGATGGAACTGAATATCCCTACTGGAAGAATAAGATGCGCATGCATCTTGAAGCCATTGACATCGACCTATGGTATGTCATCAAGAACGGCGTTCCCAAGGCTGGAGAAGGTGTCACTGCTGCTGATGTCAAGAAGTTCGTTCAACTGGACTCTACTGCCAAGAATATCATCTATGGTCATCTGACCAAAGGACAGTATGGCCGTGTGAGTGCTTTGGAAACATCTAAGCTGGTCTGGGACTGGCTCTCCAAGGTCAATGAAGGCGTCTCAACCCAGAGAGATCAGAGAATCAGTGTCCTTCGCAACCTCTTCAACCGCTTCAAGCGAAATGACAATGAGAATGTCCAGCTCACATTTGACCGACTCACTGACATCACAAATGAGCTTCAAGCCCTCGGCGCTACTGAGATCACCAAGCATGAAGTCGTCAAGACACTACTGAGATCACTTGATAGTTCGTTTGACACCCTAGCCCTGATGATTCAAGAATGTCCTGATTTCAAGACACTCGATCCGTCTGACATACTTGAGAGGCTCAACACACATGAGTTTCAGCTTTCTGAGAAAAGAGATATCTACGGTCCAAACTATGGGCGAACTCGTGCCTTGAAGGCAAAAGCTGTCTCCTCATCTAAAGAAGAATCTGACAGCAGTTCGGATGATCCTGAAGACATTGGAAGGGAACTTGCTATGCTTGTGAAGAAGTTCCAAAAATTCACCAAGAAGAAAGGTTTCAGAAAGTCTTCCCGATCAAGCTCAAGGAATGATGAAGCTTCTGCTCATGACTACAAGAAGAAAACATGTCACAAGTGCAAGAAACCTGGCCACTTCATCTATGAGTGTTCGCAGTGGGACAATGAGAACAAAAAGAAGAAGAAGAGCAAGGAATATGACTCTAACGACAAGAAAAGAAGAAATACTCAAAGTCTTCTTCCCAGTCTTCCTCAAAGTCTTCATCACACAAGAAGAGCTCATCTAGCAAGGCACGTGCGTTTGTTGGCAAGGAAATGGATTCAGAGGAGGAGTCCGCTTCTGAGGAGGCGGAGGTGGAGTCTGAGGAGGAGTCCGATTCAGGCGTCGCAAGTCTGGCTACATCATACGTTGCCAAGTCCATCTTCAACACTGAAGACAATGACTTCATCACCGACACCGATGCAAATGACAAGGACTACTTCGCTCCTACCTATTGCTTCATGGCACGCGGTGCCAAGGTAAACACACGCACTACTCACTATCAAACATCTAGTGACGATGACTCTGATTGTGGTTCAAAACCCAGCTACAAAACACTTGCTAAAATTGCAACTGAACAACAGAAAGATATGGAACATATTCAAAAACTGTTGGACAGAAGTGATGATCTGTTAGGTGCTGAAATGACTCGATCTGAGTCCTTAATTGAAGACATAAAAAATCTTCACGTTAAGTATGAGGAACTTGAAAGTCGTCATGAAACGCTCTCAACAACTCACGAAAAGCTTTCCTATGATTATCTTCAAAGGAAGCAAGATCTTGAGAAATTGAGAGCGGCTCATGAAGATCTTCAAAAGGAAAACGAGTCACTTCGCGCCGAACAGACCAGTTCCGCTCAGGAAGGATTTGAACCACCATGTCTTAAATGCATTGAGCGTGATAATGCTACTATTGTTGCTGAATGTTCTACTGTTGCTACTGTTGCAATATCTTCAACTGTTGATGTGGGAACTAACCCCTCTACTGAGGATTCCACTGCTATTGCTGATGAGAATGCTAGGTTGAAGACATTGCTTGAAACAGGGATGTACAAAAGTCTTAAAGGGCATCAGACACTATGTGATGTCCTCAAAAAGCAGATCTTGAACCGAAATCCGAGGAAAGAGGGTGTTGGGTTCGTAAGGAAAATGAATGCTGATGGCTCTTACTGGAAACCTGAGCAGTACCCCAAAACCACATGGGTTGCTGCAAAGGAATTTTCAGCAGATCCATCCACTCTATCTGGGTTCACTTGTGCAAACCCCGTTGTCATTGATGAATCCTTTGATGCAAACTATAAACTGTTTAAGAAGCAGAATGGTGAAGTGTTTGCCAGGTACATTGGTACTAACTGCAGGAATGGACCGCCTATGAAGAAGATCTGGGTTCCAAAAAAGTGTCTGGAGAATCTTCCTATGAATGTCATCATGACACCTCACGTGAAGAAGACAAACCTCAGACCAAAGGCTTCATACGGTCCAAAGGCTTCGTACAGACAGAGGACTCACCTGAGTCGCACTAACGCAAATGTTTTGCAGGGAAACCATACTCAGGCCTATGAATATGAGAGCAGTTCATCAAACCGCCATGTTCATAAGACCAAGAACTATTATGCTTATTCTTATGAGTACTATTGTCCGCCTGCAAGACTGTTTGCTAGGGCTCCAAAGCCAAAGTTCTCAGATGCTGCACTTAGATTTATTGCTTCTAAGCCACCCTTGAAGATGTGGGTGGCTAAGAAAGCTTAACTCTCTTTTGCAGGGAAAGGTCTCCAGCAGAAAACCAAAATCGTCTAACGCTATTGCTGGGGACCTTAAACATCTTGTAGGGCGCAAGATCAAATGCCCGAATGGTCTTACTATGTACTTCGTTCCTAAATCGCTTGCTACTCTCCCTATTAGTCCTAATCTGGATCTAAGCTTTCATAACCCACTGGTTCGTCAAATGTTTTTGCTTCACAATTCTCTTCGTGAAGCCTATCCCCCTAACTGCACTATAGGGTACGACACCAGCGTCTTCAGAATGGATTATTGATAGTGGGTGTACAAATCACATGACTGGCAAAAGAAGCCTTCTTATGGACTCAACCTTACGTCCATCTGACAAGAGCCACATCACATTTGCTGACACTGGTAAAAGTAAGGTATTGGGTCTAGGTAGAGTTGCAATCTCAAGGGATCAACACATGGATAAAGTCATGCTTGTTGAATCCCTTGGCTTCAACTTAATGTCTGTCTCAATGCTTTGCGATTTAAACATGATCGTAATATTTGGAAAATATCGTTGCCTTGTTCTAATGGAATCTGACAAGTCTCTAGTATTTGAAGGGTATCAAAAAGATGATTTGTACGTGGTAGATTTCTCAGCAGGACCACAGCTTGCCGTATGTCTTCTAGCAAAGGCTTCAGAATGCTGGCTCTGGCATCGGAGGCTTGGGCATGCTGGCATGAGGAACCTCCACACCCTTGCAAAGAAGAAGCATGTCATAGGCATCGAGGGCGTCAAGTTCAAGAAAGATCATTTATGCGGTGCCTGTGAAGCAGGAAAGATGACGAGGGCCAAACATCCCTTGAAGACAATCATGACTACTACTCGACCCTTCGAACTGCTTCACATGGATCTTTTCAGTCCCACTCATTACTCAACTCTTACCACTACTGCTTGTCTCTATGGCTTTGTCATTGTTGATGATTATTCTAGATATACTTGGGTGCACATAATCCTTTACAAGACTGAAGTGCGGGATGTCTTCAGACGCTTCGTCAATCGAGCAATGAACAACTATGGCGCCAAGATAAAGCACATCAGAAGTGACAATGGAACTGAATTCAAGAACACTGGCCTTGATACATATCTTGATACCTTGGGCATCACACATGAATTCTCAGCCCCGTACACGCCACAGCAGAATGGCGTCGTCGAACGCAAGAACAGAACACTCATTGAGATGGCCAGAACGATGCTAGATGAATACAAGACTCCAAGAAAATTCTGGCCTGAAGCCATTGATACTGCATGCCATACAATCAATAGTGTTTATCTTCACAAGCTTCTGAACAAGACATCTTATGAGCTCCTTACTGGCAATAAGCCAAATGTCAGTTACTTTAGAGTATTTGGCGCCAGGTGCTGGATCAAGGACCCACATCACACCTCAAAGTTTGCACCAAAAGCACATGAGGGTTTTATGCTTGGATATGGAAAGGATTCGCACTCCTACAGAGTCTTCAATCTCTTTCATTATAAAGTGGTTGAAACAGTGGATGTGCGGTTCGATGAGACCAACGGTTCACAAAGAGAGCACCTGCCAAATGTGCTAGATGAAGTTCCATCCAGTGAATCAATCAAGCTAATGGGAACTGGAGAAATTATACCTTCTGAAGCTCATCCTGAAGAAGAACTTATCATCTCAGCACCTGATCAACCTGAAGACAATGCTCAGCCTGAAGACATTCCCTCTAACAACGACAATGATCAGCAAGAGCAAAATCTTCGCCCTGTACATCCTCGTGTTGCCAGTGAAGTGCAGATTGAAAGAATAATTGATAGCATCAATGCACCCAGTCCACTCACTCGTTCAAAGGCAACTCAGCTAGCAAATATCTGTGGGCACTTCGCATTCGTCTTAATAACGGAACCGAAGAAAGTTGAAGAAGCCTTCGTGGAACCTGAATGGATTCAAGCTATGCAAGAAGAGCTTCAACAGTTTGAGCTGAATAATGTATGGGAACTGGTTAAGCGTCCCAATCCTCGGAAGCACAACATAATAGGCACAAAATGGATATACCGCAACAAACAAGATGAGCATGGTCAAGTTGTCAGAAACAAAGCTCGTCTCGTTGCTCAAGGATATACTCAAGTGGAAGGCATTGACTTCGATGAAACATTTGCTCCTGTGGCTAGACTTGAAGCCATACGCATACTGCTGGCCTATGCAAATCATCACAACATACTTCTTTATCAAATGGATGTGAAGAGCGCCTTTCTCAATGGCAAGATTGAAGAAGAAGTGTATGTTGCACAACCACCTGGCTTTGAAGATCCAAAACATCCTGACATGGTATACAAGCTCAGCAAGGCACTGTATGGCCTCAAACAAGCCCCTCGGGCCTGGTACGACACACTCAAATACTTCCTGAAGAGCAAAGGCTTCATACCTGGTTCCCTCGACCCCACTCTCTTCACGAAGACATATGATGGTGAACTGTTTGTGTGCCAAATATATGTGGATGACATTATCTTCGGCTGCACCAATCAGAAGTACAGTGAAGAGTTTGGATATATGATGCAAGAGCAATATCAAATGTCTATGATGGGAGAGCTGAAGTTCTTTCTCTGTCTTCAAATACGACAGCAACGCAACGACATCTTCATATCTCAAGAGAAGTATCTCAAAGATTGCCTGAAGAAGTTTGGTATGCAAGACTACAAAGGCTTCACGACGCCAATGCCAGCCAAGCATCATCTGGGTCCTGACGACAATGGTAAAGAGTTCGATCAAAAGGTATACCGCTCCATGATTGGTTCTTTACTTTATCTATGTGCATCAAGGCCAGATATTATGCTTAGTGTTTGCATGTGTGCTCGATTTCAAGCGGCACCAAAGGAGTCGCATCACTTAGCTGTGAAGCGAATTCTTCGATATTTGGATCACACCCCAACTCTAGGATTATGGTATCCAAAGGGCTCAGAGTTTGATCTGGTTGGATTTTCGGATGCTGATTATGCTGGTGACAAAGTGGATCGCAAGTCTACATCAGGCACATGTCATTTTCTGTGACAATCACTTGTATGTTGGTCTTCAAAGAAGCAGAACTGTGTATCTCTCTCCACTGCTGAATCTAAATACATTGCTGCTGGATCTTGCTGCGCTCAGCTTCTGTGGATGAAGCAAACACTCAAGGACTATGGCATTCATCTGAAGCAAGTGCCACTCTACTGTGACAACGAAAGCGCCATCAAGATTGCCAACAACCCAATTCAGCACTTGAAGACAAAGCACATTGAAATTCGTCATCACTTTCTCAGAGATCATGTTGTGAAGGAAGATATTGATATCATACACGTCAACACTGAAGAGCAATTGGCAGATAGCTTCACCAAGCCCTTGGATGAGAAGAGATTTTGCAAGTTACGGTGTGAGCTAAATATCCTGGAATCCTCAAATGTCCTGTGATCAGGCACACATCCTAACCCTTATGCATATTGATGACTTAGATGTGCAACACACGAAGTAAAGTATATCTTCAATCAATGAAGACATACATTCTAAGTGTGAATACATTAATGTGGAATTTGACTTCGGAGCGCCACGATAATTGTGCGCCATGTCTGGGTCTAATACTTCCTATACGGTGGGTAACGCCACCACCAGATGTTCTATTTGAAGTGTTTCACTCATGGCGTTACTTTGTTATGTCTTCACATTTGGTTTGGCTTCAATCTCAACATGTCTTCATGATTATCTTCACTATGTTGATTATATATATATATACTAGTGTTCTGTCCTCTACAGCATTCACTTATAGCTATGTCTTCTTGTTGAATCTTTTGAACTAAGTGAATGTGATTGGACCCTAACCTCTCTGTGCTTTCTATCTCAAACTCTATCTCTCCAAATCATATGCATTCTATTGAAACTGTCGAATGTCTTCTCTGCGTCCTTGTCAGCAGAAGATACGGAGACAAACCTTAAGTCCGCTTTCAATGCTCATTCCTCCACATGAAACCCGGAGAAGTAGGAACGACCACCCGACAATCCAGGCGTGCGTGGGACGTGGAACAAACCCCAAAATTCTGCATGATGGCCACGTGTTCCTCAGATGCGAATCGCCAGGGGCACCTGAGTAATAACGCAATGCTGCCCCTGTACCTATAAATACACACTTCACAGCGGTCATTATCTCTTATTCCACTCTCGCACGAACCCTAGCACCACCGCTAGCCCTCGACGACGCCGGCGACGAAGCGCTTCACTGCCGCAACCTCTCCGACGCCGTCTTCACGCCGACCGCGGACATCGTCATCTCTACCGTCGCCGTAGGTGTCCTCCGTCGCCAAGTTTGGGCACGAAAGATCGAACTGCTCGGCCTCCTCTTCCACTCCGTCTAGCAGTTCTTCGTGTGGTAAATAAAACTTCCTTTTTACGGCCCCTTTGATCCTATAGCTTTATCACTTTCTACCACAAGCAGTTTCCATTCACACAAGTTGGATCTCTTTCATGCTGCATCTCATAACATGCCTAGTATATTCACTTATGCTTCACAAAGTAGTTAGATTCCTCACTTATACTGATCCGTGGATTCGTACAAATCTGGAACCAACTCCTTATCTATGAGTGAATGTCTTCGCACGATGAGGTCAATGTCTTCTAAACTGATTTATCTTCAAAATCTTCTGAGAATGCATATGACCTCTTCCCCTTCATTCGCACCTTAATGCTGTCACAGGTACATGTCTGTGGGAGAATCCCTTGGTTCTCATAGTCTGCGTTCATTTGCAGAATTCTTACAGCATCATATCACTTCTCCTGAAGCCAGTTCCTGTCTGTCCAGCAAGCGAAAGCCCTTGAAGCCTTTGAACGTATTGAAGCCTTTCAGATTAAAGTTCATGGCTTCAGAGAAATCAGCAAGGAAGGGTGGCAGAAAGCGTCATGGAGAAACATCAAGAGATCTGCTAGATGACCTCTTAGAACTGTACAAGACAGATCCTGAAGAGGATTACAATCAGCGCAAAACACGAATCCAATGGATTCGACGCTATTGGGCAGAACAGTGGTTCAAGTACAGATTTGTGACAAAGGAATATGCTGAAAAGAATGCCATCAAGCGACCATGGGGAGACATCCTCTACAAAAATCTTCAACCCAGGACCAGAGATGAAGCCATTGAACAAGGCTTCTATCCCTGCATGGTCCGTGGACCACAGCCTGCGGATGCTGACCCGTTGTCTCTGCTATGGTGTCGTGATGACAATCTGTTTAAGTGCAATTTCCAGTTTGCCCAGAACTCAGCGAAACAGAACAAGAAGACTTTAGGTTTAGATTTCAACCCTGGTCCCTCTGCTCCCCGTGCCGATGGAACTTGCGAAGCTGAACCCAATCTTCTTGGGCCCTTCTACAATCTTGAAGGCCTCATCACACACATCGTGGTTCAAGGGACAGCCGTGAATGAGCCTGCAGATGACGCTGAATCAGATGAAGGCCTGCAGCGCCGAAGCCAAAGAAGTTGAAGAAGCCTAAAGCTTCAAAGCCTGCCCTTTCACCAAAAATCTCACGGGTGAAGCCACTAGCAACTGCACCTCCTGAAGACAGTGTGCAGTCTGAAGATTTGTCACGCATCTCCAAGCCCCAGAAGGTCAAGATGCCTCTGCCACACACCGGCCAAGAGCTAACTGATGCTGCCATTCTGTGCAATGATGCCATTGATCTATCAAGTGATGAAGATCTTGCAGATGACGCTCTTGAGCAACTCATCAAGATCAAAGAAGAAGCAGAAATCTTCAATGATCTGCCTCTCTTTGATGTAACAATCATCCACAACTTCATTGATGAGTGGTTTGACACGCCAAACATCAGCTTCAGAGATCTCCAACTACCCATTGGCCTTAGTGTCGCCTTCCATGGCGCCATTGCTTCAGAGTTAGCCATCGCCCAGCGCATTGTTGAACTGAAGCAGAAGATTGACTTTGAGAAATCTCAGTTCAAGAAGCATATGGCCAAGCTCAGCATGCAAGACGTGAAGAACTTCAAGATTATGCTGCACGAGCTCAAGGAAGCCTTTCTAAAGAAACGTGCAGAAGCTCAGGGTTCTCGTGAGCGCATGAAGGTCCTGGCTGATAGGTGTGTGCAAGCCTACAATGAGGCTGAGAAGTGCAGGGCCCTTGGGCGTCCTGGCATCGACCCCAGGATGGCTGCCAAGAAGAAGAAGAAGCCCGCTATGGCTGAACCTGAAGCACCAAGGCAGGAAGCAGATCCCCTTGTCTTCCCAACTAGCATGACTGGCCCGAAGCCAAAGGCCAGGTCAACCGCTTCAGAACTGAAGAAGACCAGGACTGCTGAGGCTGAAGCAAGGAAGAGAAAACATCCTGAAGCCTCTGCTACTGCCCCCGCCAAGAAGAAAAGAAAGACCAAGAAGGAACGGGCTGCTCCCACAGAGCCCTTGATTGTTGAACCCATTTCCATGGTTCACCCCGACGCCGATCCACAAGAACGTCAACTGACTGTCCATGAGCCTGCTTTCACAGAGGCTCATGAAGCTGAAGACTTTCCAGCAGCTGATCCCATCGCTGCTGAAGACATTGCTCACCATGACCATGTTGAAGATGATGCAGCCCTTCCTCAGCTAGAGCACCAACAAGTATCATCGCCTGTGCTAACGCACAGCGAACTCATCAGCATTGGTCGTCCACTGACGCCAATTGCACATGATGCTTCATGGGCGGATCGCCCACAAGCAGAAGAAGACTTTGAGGCCCAGCCAACACCAACTCCACAGGAGTCACCCGCGTTGCGCAAGCTTCGCAAAGGTCCAAGGCCTCAAGTCTCTGCGACTGAAGATAAAACTACTGAAGACAATCCGGCTGCATCAGCCGCTGAAGTAGAAGTCCCACAAGTTGCCACTCCCCTGTCCCACCAAGACGCAGTTCTCGAGGAGAACGTGATCGTGACCGACCCTCCTCCTTGTCAAGTGGAGGTTGAAAATCTTGAGGCTGCCACCACCAACACCACTGAAGCCACTGACGCTGTCATGGCTGAAGCTAATGTGGAGCCCTCACCAACAAAATCACCAGAAGTCAGCGAAGCCACTGATCCCGCTGCTTCTGTTCCTGTGTCTGCTGCCGGTCCCCAGTTCGACTATCATGTTGAGCACAGGCCTCAGCTACAGAAGCCAATCCCAAGATTGCCCAGGTTCCCAGGTCCTGCATCAGCACCTGGCTCCTTCAATATCAATGGCTTCAGAGCAGACAATACATTCTTCAATAGCTCCAGGAACCCCTACTCAAGGGAAAGAATATCATCTGATCGGTTCTGGAGCTATCCGCAGCGAAGCTATTACTCATGCGTTCTCTACAACCAAGGTCGCACCTTCCCACACAAGCGCCTTGACATTGAAGCAATAGCTGGTCTGCCCTGTCTGGAAGAATCTCTGGATTGCTTCAAAGAGGTTGGACTGCTGCCGTTCGTCACTGACCAAGAGAATTGGAATGAAGAGTTGCTGCTCCAATTCTATGCCACACTTCACATCCGCGGGTATAACAGAGATCCGAAGACTTGGGTCCTGGAGTGGATGACAGGAAACGTTCATCACGAAGCCAAAGCCTTTGACATCATTGAGCTCACTGGTTTGCCCACTCCTGGCAATCTCTACGAGCATGGCTGTCAGCTTCATAGTGAAGCTGTTGAGAGCATCTTTCAGAAGACTGAACCTAATATGAGTCAGATGCTCAGTATGATGAAGCCATTGCCCCAAGATGCTGCTTATCCCACGGAGTTCTTCGTTGAAGACCTTGAGTATCTGCCAAGGACCATTTATCACATCATAAGGCAAACTCTCTGGCCAATCAAAGGCCATTCTCCCCATGCCAAGCTGGAAGGTGCAATGAAGACTTTGGTCTTCTATATTCTTCATGGAAAATGCTTCAATACATAGGATTTCTTCATTCGCCAACTTGCTGCATCTGGCTCTGATCTGTTTGGTTTGAAGTTCTATGCCCCTTGGGTGATGCGGCTGATCAAACTTCACTCCGCGATCTCATATCAGCCCTCTGCCCGCAATCATCGGATCTTTTTGCCTGATGTGGATATGTCTATTGAAGCCATCTATCCTGAGCCTGCCAAGGAACCTCTAAGTCTTCAGAATGCAGAGCATCAAAGTTTTTCTCAGAACGTTGAAGGCGTTGAAGCCGTAACTCATGTGTATCCTTTGGATGGCACTACACGTGCACTGCATCCTTCTCTCACTGAAGCCACTGATAGCACCATTGCCCAACGACCCAAGAAGCGCACTCGTGTTCTCAATGACCGAGAGCTTCTAGTGGCTCTTCATCAGAAACAGGATAGGCATCATGACTGGCTGAAGCGTCAAATGCAAAGCCTCTTGGTGGATGTTAATCGCATTCGCAATCTTGCAACCAAGAATGCCTTTGTTGCTCATGAAACCTCTCGACGCACATGGAAAGGGCTGACGCTGCTGTGTTCTGAAAATGATCTTCAAGAGGATGGCTTCTCTGAGCGATTCAAGTTTGACTCCACACCTCCTCAAAGGGCAGTGCTGCGACGAACTCCATCCCTTGAAGACTCTGAGTTCTCTTCCTCTGCTGCAACTATGAATGCCAGAGTGATCGAGGATGAAGACGATGCTACTTCATCGCCACCTCCTTCTTCTGCACCGCTGAACACCACCGACGACTCTGCTGCTTCACCTACTCTTCATGGGAACGAGTAGATGCTCTATGTCTTTGAACCTTTTTGGTGCTTACTGACAAAAGGGGGAGAAGCATATGAGTTTAATAGTCTTCAAGCGGGTCCATATGGGCGGGTGCTTTATATTTTGCTTCGTGCTTACAACTCTCGTTTTGATACATTTGGTTCTTTGAGTTGTAACACTTAAACTCGATGGTCGTCTGCTACTTATTTGCCACCTTGTGTTGCGATGATAAATTCTGCATGTGCGACGATAAATTCCTCACTTAGATCATTTTGCAGACGTCCATTTTCCATTATGCATGTCATTATCTTCACATACTTTCACATGCATAGTGGATTGTCATCATAAGTTGAAGTGGATCTCCACAAGCACAACCTGGCATGTGCATTTGCATTCCAAAGGCAAATTACTTATATGCACATCTTCAGGGGGAGCCCTTGCAAATTATGAAGACAATTCCTTATCCTTTACAATTTCACATATTATATTCCCCGTTGAAAACTTCAACTAGTTTGTCATCAATCACCAAAAAGGGGGGAGATTGTAAGTGCATCTAGTGCCACCCCTAGTTGGTTTTGGAGTATTGACAACAAACCTAGTTGAGGGACTAATGTGTTTGTGAGAATTGCAGATAACACAGGTAGAAGTCCCTCATTGATTCAGTTTTCCTACCAGAGATGACCCCTAAAAATGTATGAAGACATTGAAGTCAAAGGTGGTATATGAAGATATTCACATTGAAGACTATGACAAGAGAAGACACCGTATGAAGCCTATGGAGCTCGAAGACTTAGATCTTTCGTAGTTCTTTTTCTTCTGTGTTGAGTCATAGGAACCACCGTACTGTTAAGTGGGGTCCAAGAGAACCAGTCAGAATGACTGAAGTGATGCTTAAACAAAACCTATGTCTTCGATTCAAGACTTTGAGAGTGAATCTTGTCCAGAGTCGGACAAGTCAGCTTTGCTTGTAGCCCAAGTAAAGTTGTCGTGTGAGTTTGAAATCTGACCGTTGGAACACGTGTCAGCTCCTTAGTGACCCAGGGTCATTTTGGACAAATCAGGTTGGGTTGCCTAGTGGCTATAAATAGCCCACCCCCTACAACCATAAACGGTTGGCTGTTCAGATTCAGAGTACGGCTTTTGTCGTTTGAGAGCAACCCACCTCGAAGCCTTTGAGAGAGAATTCCTTGCGAGGATAAAGCCCTAACCACCCAGAGCCAAAGAGAATTAGGCATCACTTAAGTCTTCTTATCTGTGTGATCTGAAGATTTATTACACTTGAGGACTGTGAATCCTCCAGCCGGTTAGGCGTCGCGTTCTGAGCATCCAAGAGACATTGTGGATTGCCGGTGAACAAAGTCTGTGAAGGTTTGGGAGTCTACCTTGAAGACTTACCAGAGTGATTGGGAAAGGTCTGTGTGACCTTAGCTCAAGGGGAATACGGTGAGGACTGGGTGTCCTGAGCTGTGTGTTCAGGACTGGGTGTCCGGGACTGTGTGTCCTCAGGTTTAAATACCTAGCCACCCTAACCAGACGTACAGTTGTCACAGCAACTGGAACTATTCCAACAAATCATTGTCTTCAACGAGTCACTGGTTTCATCCTTCCCTTCCCTTTACTTACTGTTACTCCTTGTGAAGTCATTGTATGCTTGCACTATCTTTTTTCTTCACTGAGTGACTGCATGTTCTGTGTGGCTTCACAATATCTTCCTACCTGATCTCTACTACATTGCTGCTATTAGTCATTGTGCTCTCACTTCATTGAATACTTGAGTATGATTTGCCTAGTGTAGTCTACCTTCCGCTGCATGGTAATAGGTTTATTTCTATCGTTCATCTTCGAAACTTTCACGTTTTGAAGACTTTCATAAAAATCGCCTATTCACCCCCCCTCTAGTCGATATAACGCACTTTCACCGCTGCCTACTCCACCATCACCCGAGAGCCCTTCTACCATCAGAACTTGGTTCTGCATGCTGATGGGCTGGATAGAGGGAACCGAGCTCTTCGCCATGAATTGTACACCACCCGTCAGCACCTTTACCGTGCTCTGACGCTATTGCACCCCCTTGTCCGATTTGGTGATCTATCGTGTTTTGTGATCTACCCAGCCAGGACCGTGATGCCCCCGGGTGTCGGCTGGCCAGATGTGGGAGGCTACTCTCCCGCACTTGGTCCTCTTCTGCCACCTGAGCGCCGGGTTCTGCACCAGAGTATCTGCGGACCCCAGGACATGGAGGACTTCCCGTCGCGTCACTTCCAGCTGTCAGGCTACACCTACCTCCACAGTTCCTCCTGGGACTGATGTAGGCTTTCTTATTAGTATTAGATGCATTCACCGCGAGCCTGCATGCCGCCTATGATGTTCTTAGTCTATGTACTGAACTCTGTGTACCGAACTCTATGCATGATCCCTTTTGTAAGATATGCCGACTACTATGTAGTATCTATCGTGCTTCTTTCATTGTGCATGCTTCATCGTGAATGATGCTTGTCTTTGCAAATTTCTCAATGCTGAACTACCCTTGTTATATTTTAGCAGGATGGTTAGACCACCTGGTCGTGGTCGTGGTGGCCATCCCCCATCACCGCCTGAGTACATGGCTGGTATGATGCAACAGTTTGAGCTGAATCGCCAGTTCATGGAGAGTATTATGGCTCAGTTTCCTCGCCCCAATATGAACTAACAGCCAGCCCAGGTGACTCTGCAGGATTTCATGCGCCTCAACCCAACTGCGTACCGCAGCTCAACTCAGCCTTTGAATGCTGATGACTGGCTCTATGACATCACCTAGGAGATGGAGTCTGCTGATGTAGCCCCTGCCAGCTATGTCACCTTTGCTTCCTTCTTCCTGAAAGGACCCGCTGCTCAATGGTGGGACAACCACAGGCGTACTCTGCCAGCTGGAACAATCATCACCTGGCCAGATTTCCAAGCTGCTTTTCGTGCCCGCTTCATTCCTCAAGGAGTCATGGACTGGAAGAAGCGTGAGTTCCGCAGCCTCACCCAGGGCAACAAAACCGTCGAAGCTTATCAATGGGAGTTTCTGGATTTATCTCGCTATGCTGAAGAAGACATTGCAACTGATGCACGCAGATAGGAGAAGTTCCATGATGGCCTTCAGGCTGACATCAAGCTCGCACTTCTAGTGCATGACTTTGCTGATTTCGCCACCTTGGTGAACAAGGCCATCAATGTAGAAACTGGTCTGCAGGAACACCAGAACTCTCACAGGCACAACCGTGACACGGGCTCATCTTCGGGCCCGTCCTCGTAGAAGCGTAGGATATGGATTCCCAACAGCATGTACCAGCCAACTGCACCTGCTCCAAGACAGTCCTATGCTGCACTGCGTCTGCTTCCCCCACCAACTAGGCAGCCAAGACTTCCAGCTCCACCACCCCGAGCTCCTGTTCCCACTCCCAATAATGGTCTGTGCTACAAGTGTGGTCAACCATGTCACCTTGCCAGGAACTGCTTTCAGAACCAGAATCAACTGGCCCTTCCCGCAACTGGCCGTGGAAGCAACCATCCCCGCAACACCAATGCCAGGTCTTATGGTCGTGTTAATGCCAACCACGTTGATCTCAATGAAGCTCAAGACCAGCCTGCTACTGTGATGGGTACACTCCTCGTAAATTCAGTACCTGCATCTGTTTTATTCGATTCAGGAGCATCGCATTCTTTCATGTCAGAAGATTTTGCATACAAGCACGATGTTAGATGTGAGGAGATGAACACTTCGGTAGTGGTAAAAAACCCCGTGGGACAATAGCAAACCTCCATGGTTGGCATCGACGTCCCCATGGAAATCGAAGGGCTGGAATTCTATGCCTCTCCCATTATCCTAAAGTCGTCTAACATCGACCTCATTCTGGGAATTGATTGGTTGAAAGCGCATACTGCTTCTATAGTTTGCGCCACTAAGACCATCCATCTGCTACACCCTTCTGATGAAATAGTTACTTACCAGGCTCATCTGGTTCAGAATGCTGAGGCACGACTTTATGCCTTGAATGCAATGAATGCTGCACCACTCGAGGGCATTGAAAACATTCCCATCGTTTGTGAATTCCAAGACATCTTTCCTGAAGAACTTCCAGGGATTCCCCTTGCTAGAGCTGTCGAATTCATCATCGACTTGAAACCAGGCACCACCCCTATAGCCAAACGACCCTACAAGATGCCGCCTCATGAACTCATTGAGCTTAAGGAGGAAATCGACAAATCTCTTCGCAAAGGTTTCATTTGCCCTAGTTGCTCTCCTTGGGGAGCACCTTCTCTCTTTGTTAAGAAGAAGGTTGGGAACCGATTAGTCTAAGATTATCGTCCTACTAACCAAGCCACCATCCAGAACAAATATCCCCTCCCTCGGATCAATGATCTTTATGATCAACTGGCTGGTTCATTAGTGTTCTCCAAACTCGACTGGAGGTTGGGTTACCACTAGATCCGTGTTCGTGAAGAGGATATCCTAAAGACCGCCTTCGTGACTCGGTATGGATCATACGAGTACACCGTCATGTCTTTCGGCTTAACCAATGCTCCAACCACCTTCTCTCGTCTGATGAACTATATATTCATGGATTACCTCGACAAGTTTATCATGGTTTATCTGCATGATATCCTTGTATTTTCCAAGAACAAAGAAGAACATGCTAAACATCTTCGTCTTGTGCTGGAAAAGCTTCGAGAGCATCAACTCTACGCTAAGTATTCCAAGTGTGAATTCTGGCTACTCGAAGTAACCTATCTCGGGCATGTCATCTCCAAGGATGGTATTGCCGTCAACCCTGAACGAGTCCAGGCTATTCTCGATTGGACTCCTCCGAAGAATGTCAAGCAATCCCGAAGTTTTCTCGGTCTCGCCAGCTATTGCCGTCAATTTGTCGAGAACTTCTCCAAAATTGCCACGACTCTGACTAACCTGTTGCATAAGGGCGTCAAGTTCCAATGGACAGACAAGTGTCGGGAAAGTTTCCAGGCACTCAAAGACAAGTTGACTTCTGCCCCAGTGCTTGCTCCACCTGATACTAAGAAGGACTTCATCATTTACTGCGATGCTTCCTGTCAAGGATTAAGCTGTGTCCTAATGCAAGAGCGCAGAGTGATTGCTTATGCCTCTCGTCAACTGCGCCCTCACAAAGTAAACTACCCAGTTCACGACCTCGAGCTTGCTGCTGTCATTCATGCTCTGAAGCAGTGGCGACATTAACTTCTCGGTAATCGTTGTGAGATCTTCACTGACCACCAAAGTCTGAAGTATCTGTTTACTCAGCCAGACCTGAACCTCCATCAGCAGAGATGGATGGAGACTGTTGCAGACTTTGACGTGGGTATATCCTATACCCCAAGCAAGGCTAATGTAATGGCTGATGCCTTGAGCCGCAAGTCTTACTACAACTACCTCTAGGTTAGAAAAGTTCAGCCCTTGCTTGTCGAAGAATTTAGAAAGCTGAACCTCCATATCATTCCTCCGGGTGCACTCGCTCCCCCTCCCCCTGAGTGCCGCAAGATGAACCTCCATGTTGTTACCCAGGGTTCTCTCAATACCCTGGTTGCTATACCAGATCTCCCGAACAACGTTAAAACAATACAGGAGTATGACTCTCAAGACCACAAGATTAAGCGCTACCTCGCAGAAGGAAAGCCCTCATTCTTCACTATTGCTGATGATGGTACCTTGTACTTCAAGGGCCGCATAGTGGTGCCATGTTCAGGGGAAAGCCAGGATATGACACAGGAGGTTATGAAAGAAGCTAATGATACACCTTTGTCTATTCATCCCGGTAGTACAAAGATGTACTAGGACATCCGTCAAAGATTCTGGTGGTCTAATATGACGCAAGACATTGCTCGTTATGTTGCTGAGTGTGACGTTTGCCGCTGTATCAAAGCAGAGCATCAAAGGCCTGCTGGAACTCCGCAACCTATCACTATTCCTGAATGGAAATGGGACCATGTTGAAATGGACTTCGTCACTCGGTTTCCCAAATCGCAGAAAGGTAATGATGCTATTCTTGTCGTCATTGACCGGCTTTCTAAAGTTGCAC
The DNA here is from genome assembly GCF_002162155.2 of Triticum dicoccoides. Taxonomy (NCBI): domain Eukaryota; kingdom Viridiplantae; phylum Streptophyta; class Magnoliopsida; order Poales; family Poaceae; genus Triticum; species Triticum dicoccoides. The sequence continues at coordinate 301,125,930 of NC_041384.1, forward strand.
ATTTTCTGGCGGTCAAAGAAATAATCACTGCTAGTCAGCTTGCAACTCTCTACATGTCCAGAATTGTTTCACTTCACGGTATTCCACTAGTTATCAGTTCAGACCATGGCAGCTTGTTCACTTCAAGATTCTGGGCAAGTTTCCAAGAAGCTATGGGAACTCATCTGTCGTTCAGTACTGCGTTTCATCCTCAATCGCAAGGTCAAGTTGAATGTGTCAACCAAGTTCTCGAAGACATGCTTCGAGCTTGTGTAATTTCCTTTGGCAAGAAATGGGAGGAATCTCTTCCGTATGCCGAGTTGTCTTATAATAATAGCTATCAAGCTAGTCTGAAGATGGCCCCCTTCGAAGTGTTATATGGACGAAAGTGTCGAACCCCTCTTAACTGGTCAGAAACTAGGGGAACGTCCACTCTTCGGTCCAGATATTAACCAACAGGCCGAAGGACAAGTCCACATTACTCGCGAGAATTTCAAGACTACTCAGTCACATCAGAAAAGTAAGTATGACCGTCATCACAAAGACATGGTCTACCAACCTGGCGAAAAGGCTTATCTTCGGGTTACACCAATGAAGGGTGCTCACCGCTTCGGGATCAAGGGCAAGCTAGCTCCTTGCTATATCGGTCCCTTCACTATTCTAGAAAGGCGTGGAAAAGTGGCATATCAACTGGAGCTTCCGCCGAACCTTTCTCAGGTTCACGATGTGTTCCATGTGTCACAGCTCCTCCGTTGCTTCAAGGACCCAATCCGAGCAGTGGATCATGAAGTGCTCGAATTGTAACAGGACCTCTCCTATAAAGAGCATCCGGTCTGCATCCTCGACCAAGCTGAATGCCGCACATGTCAGAAAGCGATCAAGTTCCTCAAGGTCCAGTGGTCGCATCACTCTGAAGATGAAGCTACTTGGGAGCGCGAGGAGTTTTGTAACACCCGGATAATTAGGCTACAATAAACCTCTGCTAAATATGCCACGTCACCTCCGTCACTATTTAATCTCGCGTCAGTTCGAAACTTTTCAAATTCAAAATTTAAATATTGACAAACATCAACCATTTTCAAACATCGAAAAAATGTTCGGTTTGTGCCGAATATTACAAAGGTAATTATAGTAAAGAAAACACACATTTATAAAATACTTAAATGCCCTAAGTTGAATTAAAACAATAAAAGAAAATAAATAAAAGAAAAAGAAATACAAAACAGAAAAAAAGAGAAAAGGGGAACCCCCCACCACTGGGCTTCTGCCTACTAGGCCGGCCCAACCGGCCACTCCCCTCCATAACCCCCCCACTACCCGAAACCCTAGCCCACGCACCCCACTCAACCCCACTCACTCTCGCTTCCCCCACTCCCAATCCCGATCCAGATCGAGGGCTGTGACCCCGTCGCCACTCGCTGTCTCCGGCGCCGCCCCGCCACCACCGCTTCGGCCTCGACGCCGACACCCGGAGCACCCCATCATCTCGAGGCCGTGCCTCGTCGCCCTACGCCATCGTCACCACGTCGCCGTCGTCTCTATCTCCTCCCTGACCCCCACTGCCTTGTTCCCTATGCCTCGCGGTGAGGCCCCAACCTCCATCTCCCCTCTGCCCGTTCAGCTCGGCCACAGTCGTGCTCGCCGCGCTCACCGTGCACCCCTACCCCGACTCCCGCACCTTGCCTCGCCCCTGGCAGCGCCTCGCCGTGCCCGTCGTTGCCCCAGCGCGCGCCCAGGGCCGCCCATTGTGCGGCTGCAGCCTTCCCTCCCGCACAGCCCCCCAGGACCTACCGTCGCCCGCACCGCGCCTCCCACCATCGTCGTCCGCACCTCCAGCCCGCCTTGCCCTGTACCCCGCCCGCGGTCGCCGTGGACCGCGCACGCCCACGTGGCCACAGCAGTGCCGACTTGCCTCATCGCCGCGTGGCCGGCTCCTCTTCACGCCATTCTGCATCGCCCCGCCCCCGCCGCTGCTGCCGCACGCACCCACTGCCTACCTCCCGCTCGCCCCTGCTGCGGCTGCCGCATCGCCGCCCTACGCGCCCACCTCCGTCCGCCGCGTTCCGCCCGCGCGCACTCGCGCTCGGCTTCCGTCGTGGCCCACTGTTGCTTTGCCGCGTCCACTGGTGCTCCTCCACCCCGGCGCGCCCCTCCTCCCCTAATGCTACGCGCCGCCACCGCTGCTTGGCCCTCGCACGCGCCTCGTCGCCCGCGTCCGCCTCCACCTGGCCTCGCCTGCCTCCAAACGTTGCTCCGGCCACCTGGCTGGCGCCGTGGCCACCGGTCTGCCCTGCTCCGGCGCCCGGCTAGGTACGCCCGCTAGGGCCACACCCGCGGCGCCCAGCGCCTGCAACCTCCCCTTGGGCCACTTACACGCGGGCCCTAGTGCCCTGGAACGTTTAAAAAAAGAATAAAAAAATAAATAAAAAAGAATTAATTAACTTAATTAACCTTGATTAGATTAGCCTAATTGATTAACTAACCTAACTAATATGTTAATTAAACTAATTAATTTAGTTAATTAGTTAACAGAGTATGACATGTGGGACCCACCGTCAGTTTGACCCAATCAACACCTCTGTTGACTGCTGACATCATGCTGACGTCAGCAAACACTATTCTGGATAATGTTGATTTTAAAATAATTAAATAAATCCTAAAAATGATTTAAATCTTCTAAAATTCATATAAAATAAACCGTAGCTCGGATGGGAAAACTTTGTACATGAAAGTTGCTCAGAACGACGAGACGAATCCGGATACGCAGCCCGTTCGTCCGCCACACATCCTAGTGTAGCAAACACGCAACTTTCCCCCTCCGGTTCATATGTCCGAAAACGCAAAACACCGGGGATACTTTCCCGGATGTTTCCCCCCTTCGTCGGTATCACCTGCTACTGCGTTAGGGCACACCTAGCACTATTAGATGTCATGTCATGCATCGATATGCATCTGTTTGCATTGCATTCATTATGATGTAGGGTAGAACCCTAATCACCCGATCTTTCACAAAAGGAGCGGATCCCGTGAAGAACACGAGGAACACAAAGAGGGAAATGAGGGAAAACGAGGGAAAACACAAGGGGAAGCACAAGAGGAACACTCAAACTAACAAGAACAAGTCACACATGTTCTATATCCTCAGATACATAGAACGATACATGAATCCACGGACAACTAAGGACGATACAAGGGTAGACGGTCTTCTCCGTGAGGAGGTCTTGAAGTTCTTCTCCGAAAGGAGGTCTTGAATCCAAAGGGATCTTCTCCGAAGAGGCCACGGTCTCTCACGAGGAGTAGATCCGATGTGGATGAGCGAAGCTCTATCTCTAGGTATGAGCTAAACCAACACTAACCCTGGAAAGTTGTACGGGATAGACTATATATAGTCTAGGGGGAGAAGGGGATACATGGGCCTCGGCCCTTTACTGTGCGTAGACAGGGATGCCGGACGTCCGGGCGTCGAGCCGGATGTCTGGGCGTTCAGGCAACGCCGAATGTCCGGGCTGGGGGGCCGGATGTCCGGGCTGGAGCGGTGACATTTGTTGCTCTCTGGTTCGGAGGGGCCGGATTTCTGAGCCAATGGCCGGATGTCCGGGCGCTCGGGAGGGGCCGGATGTCCGGGCTTCCGGGTCCGGATGTCCGGGGCCTGTAGCCTTCTGCAGCTGGGTTGCTGTCGAGGAAGGCGCTCGAGGGGCCAGATGTCCGGGGCCTGGGAGATGCTCTTGGCTCCTTTCGTTCGTTCTCCTCCTCCATGGACTTGGGGACTTGTACATCTTCATGTGCATCTTCGGGCGGACCCTCTTGGTACCTAATCATGCACAACACCTCGGACTTAGGTAGTAGCCATGTCTCATGCATATAAAGTGGAAGTTCAGAGAGGAGTGAGTTCACTTTATCTTCGATAGCTTTGGCTCGGGCTCGTGTCATTGGTCCAAGTGGTGCCGTTGGAGGTGTGGGTGCGTCCATGGGGATGATCTTGGGATGCTCCGCATCATCTCCCCTCCATTGGGGAAGATCCATCCTCGGATCGAAATCCTCATCACCATGGTAGGGCGAGAGATATTTGATGTTGAAGATGTCGCTCAGGGAGTACTTGTCACGAGGAATGTCGATCTTGTAAGCATTGTTGTTGTAGCATGCAAGCACCTTGAATGGTCCATCCGCGCGTGGTCGAAGTTTGGACTTGCATTCTTGGGGAAAACAGTCCTTGCGAAGGTGTAGCCACACGAGGTCTCCAATGTTGAATATCATAGGGTGCTTGTTGATGTTGAGCTTGGTCGCAAGGCGTTGTACTTGGCGCTCGATGGTGTTTCTTGTATCTTCATGCACCTTCTTGATATGGGTCGCTCTTGCACTTGCGTCCAAATTGATTCGCTCTTGGAGTGATAGAGGTAGATATCCAATGGTGACAAAGGGTTGAATCCGTAGACGACCTCGAAAGGGGACTTGCCGGTTGCTGAGTGTCTTGCTCGGTTGTAGGCGAACTCGGCGATGGGTAGACACTCCTCCCACTCCTTGATGTTCTTCTTGATGAGTACTCGAAGTAGAGCGGAGAGTGTGCGGTTTGTCACCTCCGTTTGGCCGTCGGTTTGAGGATGGTACGCCGTGGAGAAGAGTAGCTTGATTCTGAGCTTGGCGCATAGGGTCTTCCAAAAGTAGCTAAGGAACTTGACGTCGCGGTCCGAGACGATGGTTTTTGGCACACCATGGAGACGCAAAATTTCCCTACAAAAGAGATTAGCAACATGTGAAGCATCGTCTATCTTGTGGCAAGGAATAAAATGTGCCATTTTTGAGAAACGGTCCACAACGACAAATATGGAATCTTTCCCATTTCGAGTTCTAGGCAAACCAAGTACAAAGTCCATGCTAATGTCTTCCCATGGTTGGTATGGAATTGGTAAAGGCATATAGAGACCATGAGATTGAGCTTTGGACTTAGCTTTGCGACATGTAGAACACTGGTTGGTGAAACGATTGACGTCTCAGAACATCTTTGGCCAAAAGTAGCTCTTTGAGAGCGTGGCGAACGTCTTGTCACGTCTGAAGTGTCCCATTAAGCCTCCTCCATGGGATTCCTGCAAAAGCAACAAACGAAGAGACGACTCGGGGATGCAAAGTTTGTTAGCTCTGATAAGATAGCCGTCTTCGATGTAATAGCGTTCCCAAGATGTATTCGACAAACACCTGGCATAAGGAGTAGCAAAAGTTGCATAATGCTCATACAAGTCTTTGATATGCTCGAAGCCAATGACATCTAACTCAAGTTGCGTGACAAGCATGCATATGCGGGAAAGAGCATCCGCGACGATGTTTTCTTTACCCTTGATGTACTTGATGACATAGGGAAAAGACTCAATAAATTCACTCCATTTAGCATGACGCTTGTTCAACTTAGTTTGTCCCTTAAGATACTTGAGAGTCTCATGATCGGTATGAATGATAAACTCATGGGGACGAAGGTAATGTTCCCATTCACGCAAAACGCGGACTAAAGCATATAGCTCTTTGTCATAGATAGGATAGTTGAGTTGCGCTCCGGAAAGTTTCTCACTATAGTAAGCTATGGGGCGCTTCTCTTGCATTAACACACCTCCTATGCCATTACCACTAGCATCACAATGAATTTCAAAAGGCTTGTCGAAGTTGGGTAAAGCAAGCACGGGCGCATGAGTAAGCAAATTCTTAATCTCATTGAATGCGGTATCTTGGGATGGTCCCCAAACAAAAGGCGCATTCTTCTTACTCAAAGCATGCAAAGGCGAAGCAATGGTGCTAAAATCCTTCACAAAGCGACGATACAAACCCGCAAGGCCAAGAAAACTACGCACTTGATGCAAGTTGGTTGGTTGCGGCCAAGTCTTAATAGCATTAATCTTGGACTCATCAACATGAACACCCTTAGAAGAAACAATAAAACCCAAGAAAACGAGCTTATCAACACCAAAAAGGCATTTCTCCATATTATCATAGAGGCGCTCTTTTCTAAGAGTTTGCAAAACGGTGCTGACATGAGTGACATGCTCTTTGATAGATTTGCTAAACACAAGAATGTCATCAAAGTAGACCACAACAAATATACCAATGTAAGGGCGAAAGACATGATTCATAAGGTGCATAAAAGTGTCCGGTGCTTCCGAAAGACCCATAGGCATGACTAACCACTCATAGAAACCAAACTTGGTTTTAAAGGCGGTTTTCCATTCATCACCCTCTTGTATGCGGATTTGATAGTAACCACTCTTAAGATCAATTTTGGAAAATATAGTGGCACCGCTAAGCTCATCAAGCATATCATCTAGGCGTGGAATGGGATACCTATAGCGAACAGTGATAGCATTGATAGGTCTACAATTGGAGCACATGCGAAAACTACCATCACGTTTTGGCACAAGAATGACCGAAACGGCACAAGGGCTCAAAATTTCACGCACATGTCCATGGTCTATGAGATGCTTTACTTGCCTTTGTATTTCTTTTGTTTCGTTGGGGTTGACACGGTATGGAGCTTTGTTCGGAAGAGGTGCTCCGGGGATGAGGTCGATTCAGTGCTCAATGCCTCATAGAGGAGGTAGACCCGGCGGTAGCTCATCGGGAAAAACATCTTGAAATTCCTGCAAAAGAGAAGACAACACTAGAGGAAGAGTGTGAGAAGTGTTAGTTTGTGATGCGTCGTCCTTGCACACGAGGACGTAGTGTAGGACACTAGATGGGTTCTCACACACTTCTCTCATCTCACGTTTGGTGGCAAATAGAATGTAGTGACCAGACCTCAAACGGTCCAATCTCTATGCTCCGGTGTCATCCCTGGATCAGTAATATTGACACCACACAGTACTTGAAGGATTTATAACAGAGTAGCAATCACACACTTATTACATCGAGTGTCTCAAAAGAGAACTTAATACAATAAATATGGCTTAAGGCCATCTAAAAACGATAACGGCGGAAGGCTTGGAAGATAAGTGAGTCCATCAACTCCAACGGCATCACTGAGTATAGATCCACGACCTAAAGGCACCTTAATCGTCGTCTGAAAAGACTGCAACATTAACATTGCAGCCCGAAATGGGTCACACATGGAATATGCTGGCAATGTAACACATAGAGAGTAATGGAAGAATAAGACTATACTACATGCATATTTGGCTGGTGGAAAGCTCTATGGTTACAGTTTTGCGTAAAGCCAAATTTTCCCTACTGGAAAGGAATAAATTTTATTTAACTATCATGGTAGTTGTTAAACACTGAGAATGGTTGACAGCATTCTCAATCCCAATTAAACATCATCATTAAGAAAAATCCAACAAAATTAATTTTAGAGTAACACGATGAGATTCACATGATAATCCAGGTACTAGATACTCAAGATGTCCATAACCGGGGACACGGCTAACCATGATTAGTTTATACACTCTACAGAGGTTTGCACACTTTTCCCCACAAGACTCGATATCCTCCGTTGGGATTCTCGCACTACAGGGTGTTTGAGAAATAGATGACCGAGACATAGTCTTTCAGAAGTGCTAGCACCTTACGATCGGGTAGACCGTTACACCTACTTTCCCCTACATCTGCTAGTCTACCACTGTAAGAGTTCGCACAACTTAATGAACTATGCTAGATCCCATAGTAGCTTGTGGATGCACACAGAAATTTCTAGCATGAATAATCTCATGATCCCTTTGAGCCTGGGTGGCGGTCCAAAAGAAAACATGCAATCGCTGGAATACCCAGGTGCCTCAATCCACCCAGATGTGTATTTAAGTTGCCACCTTAGATAAACCATTAAATTAACAATCTCACATCTGTCATGGGTTTCACTCACCTAGTCCACGTCTACTAGCATAGCATGGCATAATAAGCAAACATAGAAGTAACTCCCAAAGGTTTGATAATAAACAGGTAATAGGTACTACCTCAACTACTTCCCAAACCCACAATTTAATTAGATCCTAATCATGCAATGTGTGAGGATTGATCTAATGCAATAAAAACTGGGTAGTTGGAGGTATGGTCAAAGTGTTACTTGCCTTGTTGATGATCCGCAAAACCTAGCGATTTGAAGTAGCAAGCGGCGCACTCCGGGTACTCTATCGCAAACAAACAAGCATACAATAAGTACTCAACTAATGCACAGGTAAAACTCGAATAAGAGATATAACCAGAAAGTTCAACTTAAGAACTCCGGTTGGCAAAAAGAATCAAATCGAACGAAGCAACGAAAGACAAACGGCAAAAGAAACAAGCTTTGTTTACTATTCTAGATCTAGGGCAATTTGTCTAGTGGCAAAAACTTGTTTGAGTTGGTTAAACGGAAAGAGGGTTTCGAGACGAAACTCCAGGCGCTTGAATCGCCTGATTCCGATAAACGAGTGAAAAGTTAAACTAGAACGAAAAACGGATCAGGAATCGCGATCAAAAAAATCGCGGATTTAATCCGAGAAAAAGAAAACGACAAATAGATTAACGAACAAACGTTCATTAACTAGGTCTAATCGAAGAACGCATTCGTTAAAACGAACGAACGAGCAAACACTCTCTAATTAAATAGATCGGAAAAACCGATCTATTAAAAAACGAACTAAAAAACCGAATGAAACCGACGGAAAACCGATCGGTTTTTCGAAAAAAACCGGTGGCGGCGAGGTCAACCTCCGGCGGCGGCGGATCCGGCGGGCGGCGACTCCGGCGGCGGCGGGCTAGGGCGGCGGGGCTGGCGGCTAGGGTTTGGTGGGGGTCCGGCTGGGCCTCCCTGGCTTATAAAGCCGGCCGGGCCAAGTGTCCAGGTTGGACACGGCCCGGTAAGTCGGTTACGTTTTTTTAAATAGTTACGCTCAGAAAAGAAACAAAAGGAATACTAAACGGACTCCAAAAATCCCGAAATAAATTTTCCCGTCTTCTAAAATCAAGCCGCACAGGATGAACATTTATTTGGGGCCTAAATGCAATTTTGAAAAAGGCGCATTTTTCCTAAATTCAAATAAAATAGCAAATAAAACCAAAATAAAATCTTATTTGATTTTTATTAAATCCTCAGTATTTCTTTATTTTTGGGGAAGTCATTTTATTCCCTCTCTCATATTTTGATAATAGAAATAATTGAAGATAAAATAAATAAAATCAAATGATCCTATTTTCAAAATTTGAGAAAACTCAAATATGAAAATAACGAAATCCCCAACTCTCTCCGAGGGTCCTTGAGTTGCGTAGAATTTTCTAGGATCAGCCAAAATGCAATAAAATATGATATGTAATGATGATCTAGTGTATAACATTCCAAATTGAAAATTTGGGATGTTACAAACCTACCCCCCTTAAGATGAATCTCGCCCTCGAGATTCGGGTTGGCTAGAAAATAGGTGAGGGTGGTCCTTCAGCAATTCTTCATCTCGCTCCCAGGTGGCTTCATCCTCCGTGTGGTGGCTCCACTAAACTTTGCAAAACTTTATAACCTTGCTGCGGGTGACTCGACTGGCATATTCTAGAATCTTGACCGGGTTCTCTTCATAGGTCAAATCACTGTCCAACTGAATCGCTTCCAGCGGCACTGTATCTCTCAGCGGTATATCAGCCATCTCTGTGTGGCACTTCTTCAACTGGGAAACGTGGAACACGTCGTGAACTCCTGACAATCCTTCGGGCAATTTCAACTTATAGGCTACTTCTCCCATACGCTCCAAAACTTTGTATGGGCCTACAAAATGTGGCGCTAACTTTCCCTTAACTCGAAAGCGCTTAACTCATCTAAGTGGAGATACTCGAAGATAGACTCGGTATCTGACTTCGTAAACTGTCTCCTTGCGTTTAGAATCTACGTAGCTCTTCTGCCTGGATTGAGATACCTTGAGCCTATCGCAAATCAATTTCACTTTCTGTTCAGACTCCTTAATCAGATCCGGTCTAGACAACTGGCGGTCTCCAACTTCATCGCATGACAATGGGGTCCTGCACCTCCTTCCGTACAAGGCTTCGAAAGGGGCCATCTTAAAACTGGATTGATAGCTCTTGTTGTAAGAGAACTCTGCATATGGAAAATTCTCATCCCAACTAGATCTGTAATCTAGCGCACAAGCTCTCAGCATATCCTCTAAAATCTGATTGACTCTCTCGGTCTGTCCATCTGTCTGCGGATGGAAAGTTGTACTGAATTCTAGCCTGGTACCCAAAGTTTCATGTAGCTGATTCCAGAACTTTGAGGTAAATTGGGTTCCTCTATCTGATACAATGCTCCTTGGAACTCCATGCAGAAATACAATTCTGGTCATGTATATCTTCGCCAACTTTGCACTGGTATAGGTAGTCTTTACTGGAATGAAATGAGCTACCTTTGTCAAACGATCGACTACAACCCATATTGAGTCATAGCCTGAACGAGTTCTGGGTAAACCTGTAATAAAATCCATGCCTAACTTATCCCACTTCCATTCGGGTATCGGCAATGGCTGTAGCAATCCTGCTGGCTTCTGATGCTCAGCCTTTACTCTCTGACATACATCACAAACTGCTACATACTCCGCAATATCCTTCTTCATTCCGGTCCACCAGAAAGTATCCTTCAAATCCAAATACATCTTGGCATTTCCTGGGTGAATTGAATATGCTGAATCATGGGCCTCTTACAGAATTAACTTCCCGATCTCCGAATCATTAGGCACATAAACATGGTCTTCAAACCATAAGGTGTCGTGCTCATCTTCACGAAATCCCTTAGCTTTTCCTTTGCTCATTTTCTCCTTTATAGAGGCAATCTCCTTGTCAGTCTTCTGGGTGTCTCTGATCTTATCCATCAAAGTAGACTGAATCTCCAATGCTGCTACATAGCCTCTTGGTACTATTTCCAAACATAGCTCTCGAAGATTTTCGGCTAACTCCCTTGGTAAATCTCCCGTCATTAAGGTGTTGACATGACTTTTACGGCTCAATGCGTCAGCTACTACGTTAGCCTTTCCGGGGTGATAATGCAATCTCATATCATAATCCTTGATGAGCTCCAACCATCTCCTTTGCCTGAGATTCAACTCCTTCTGCGTGAAAATATACTTCAAACTCTTGTGATCCGTGTACACCTCACAATGGTTTCCAATGAGAAAGTCTCTCCAAGTTTTCAATGCATGCATTACGGCTGCTAACTCCAAATCATGTGTAGCATAATTTAACTCATGAGGCTTAAGCTGTCATGAGGCATATGAAACAACTCTTCCTTCCTGCATAAGTACTGCTCCAAGTCCTCGATGTGAAGCGTCGCAATACACCTCATAATCCTTGGTCTGATCTAGCAAAATCAACACAGGTGATGTAACCAAACGTTTCTTTAACTCCTGGAAACTAGCCTCACATTCCTCAGTCTATATGAACTTGGTATCCTTTTTCAACAACTCCGTCATAGGCTTCGCAATCTTTGAGAAATTCTCAATAAACCTCCGGTAGTATCTTGCGAGTCCAAGAAAACTTCGGATCTCTCCAACTGTTGTTGGGGCTTCCCAATTTGTCACAGTATCAACCTTAGTGGGATCTACTGCTATACCTTCTCCGGATATAACGTGCCCGATAAATCCAACTTCCTTCAACCAAAACTCACATTTGCTAAACTTGGCATATAATTGATGTTCTCTGAGCTTACCAAGTACCAAACACAAATGCTCCTTATGCTCCTCTTCGTTCTTCGAGTATACCAGGATATCATCAATGAACACCACGATGAACTTATCCAAAAACTCCATGAATACTTTGTTCATCATGTTCATAAAATATGCAGGTGCGTTAGTCAGACCAAATGACATAATGGTATACTCGTACAGCCCATACCTGGTGGTAAAAGCCGTCTTAGGTATATCCTGTTCTCGAATCTTTAACTGATGGTATCCTGGTCGCAGATCGATCTTGGAAAATACCTTAGCCCCTTGCAATCGATCAAACAGATCATTGATCATTGGTAGTGGGTACTTGTTCTTGATGGTTACTTCATTCAATCCTCGATAATCAACAACCATCCTTAACGATCCATCCTTCTTCTCCACTAGAAGGACTGGCGATCCCCAAGGCAAAGAACTTGGGCGAATATATCCTTTATCCAGTAACTCTTTCATCTGCTTCTCAATCTCCACCAAATCCTTTGCGGGCATCCTATATGGTCTCTTTGATATTGGCCCTGTGCCTGGCAAAATCTCAATCAAAAACTCAATATCTCTATCCGGTGGCATGCCTGGCAACTCCTATGGAAATACATCAGGGAAATCCTTCACCACTGGTACTTCCTCCTGCACAACTCCTGTTAAACAATTTACTTGAGTGCTTTTTGGCACATGTCGGGATACATACTTGATCCTTCTCCCTTCTAGGGTGGTAAGCAAGATCGACTTACTGGCGCAATCGATGTTTCCTCCATACATCGACAGCCAATCCATACCCAGAATTACATCAATTCCTTGTGATTCCAAAATTATTAAATCCGAGGGAAACACATGCCTACCTATACTCAATGGCACTTGAAAACATCCTTGGCTAGCCATATACCCCGCTCCTGGTGAGCTTACTAACATGGGTGTTCTAAGAACCTTAGTGGGAAGGTTATACTTATCCACAAATCCCCTTGATATGTATGAATGCGATGCACCAGTATCGAAAAGAACGAGTGCAGTAAATGACTTAACCAAAAACTTACCGATTACTGCATCCGGCTGCTCTTCAACCTCCTCCACGTTAACGTGGTTCACCTGTCCCCTATTGAAAGGGTTCGGCTTCTTTCCAGAGCTTCCATTGCCGTTTCCATTCTGAGATTCAGGACATTCATTGGCATAATGTCCGGTCTTCTGGCACTTAAAACAAGTGACTTGGCTCAGGTCTCTCTTGGCTGGGGTTGATGGGTTGGTGCGATTCTGGCCATTGCTTCCTCCATTCCCATTACCATTCTTGGTGCCATTATGATTGTGCGAGCTACCTCCTCCATGGGTATGCTGAAAATGTCCTCCCGGTCTAGGGGTAAAACGTGGCTTCTACTGAGCTCCTGAATTGTACTTCCCTTGTCCATACTTCCTCTTGCGGGTCTCAATCTGCTGCTGCTTCCCTTCAATCATAAGAGCACGGTCTACCAACTCCTGGTAGTTGTTGAAGGTTGCTACCATCAACTGCATGCTCAACTCATCATTCAGTCCTTCCAGAAACTTCTCCTGCTTAGCTGCATCCATAGCTACATCATCTGGGGCATAACGTGCTAACTTACTAAAGTCCTCCACATATTGTCCAACTGTCCTTCCTCCTTGGCGCAAGTTGCGAAACTCTCGCTTCTTCATGGCCATAGCTCCTGCTGAAACATGGGCAGTACGAAAAGCTTGCTGAAACTAGTCCCACGTGACAGTGTCGACAGGGAAAGTGGCTGTGAAATTCTCCCACCATGATGCTGCGGGTCCTTCAAGCTGATGTGTGGCAAACTTCATCTTTTCCGCATATGTGCATCCTGCGGTGGTCAACTCCCTTGCTGTCTTACGGAGCCAATCATCTGCTACTATCGGCTCGGTGCTACTAGAGAACACCGGCGGATTCAGCCTAAGAAAACGGGCTAAGTGATCAACAGGTGGTGGTGGTGGTGGGTTGTTATTGTTCCCCTGATTCTGATTCTGGACTAGCAACTTCATCAATGTGTTCTGCTGCTGGATCAACTGGGTGAGCTCCGGTGGGAAGGTAAATCCGGGGTCACGTCTCAGAGGCATCTGAGGGTTTAGAAAAGATGAGATTTAAGAATAGAGGGGGGGGGGTCTAAAGAGAAAACACTACCCATATGAACATGAGGCAAAAGCAAACAATTCACTTCATTCAATCAAACAAGGGCATACAATCGATCTAACTATCGCAAAAGTGCTCGGACTACTATATTTACATGGTGGACTACTACTACTGATGGGGTGGTCTACTAGAAATATTCTTCGGTTGCAGACTCCATTATATCTGCTCCAGCTTCATCGACATAGTCATCATCGCTATCATCTGGATCCGAGTCGGTGTCGTCGATGATGATGTAGTCTTCCGGGAAAATTTCCTTGGGTTCTTCGTCTTCTTCTACTGGTGTAGGGCCTCCCATAAATATTCCGATCTTCATTGTTAGGTCGGTATTCTTGTCCACTAGTACTTCGATTTCCTCTTCATAATCTTCACGCGTAGCCTTGAGTTCTTCCTCCAGTTCCTTTATTCTTGTCCTCGCCTTCTTTAGATCTATCATGTCGGCGCACATCTGGTTCTCCTGACGTCGAATGTGCTAGTTTAACTCCTAGATAAAAGCTGCAACTGATCTATCCTTCCTAGTGCTGATCATCTCCTAGTGCTCATCTCGGCGCCCACAAATCTGGTAGATAGTATCCTTGAGATCATTGCGGTAAACTTCTCCAATGTGTCCCATGGCGATGTGAGCTGCCATGCTCTTTCCTAGATTCCAAGTTGGTGCATCAAAAGAAAACTCTATGGGCTCAGTGACTAGCATGAACGTCCTTCCTGGAACTTGAACTTGAATCATCCAACGCTCTTCTTCAGGTATAGTGGCGTTGTAGGTTCCGGTGAAGCTTGGTACTCCTATGTTCACGTATCTAGTGACTTCCTTCAAGTGACGTCGAAAGGGTGTATCTTCATCTGGTTGCTTGAACTTGTTCCTTGCATCCGCCGTCCTAAAAGAGTAGAAAAGATGAGAGGTCAGAATGAGAAGAGAGTGAGTAGTGATCTAGGTATTTTGCTTACTGGTCGTGTCCTATAGTCAGCGTGTGCTATGATACCATCTTGTAGCGACCAGACCTCAAACGGTCCAATCTCTGTGCTCCGGTGTCATCCCTGGATCAGTAATGCTGACACCACATAGTACTTGAAGGATTTATAACAGAGTAGCAATCACACACTTATTACATCGAGTGTCTCAAAAGAGAACTTAATACAATAAATATGGCTTAAGGCCATCTAAAAACGATAATGGCGAAAGGCTTGGAAGATAAGTGAGTCCATCAACTCCAACGGCATCACTGAGTATAGATCCATGACCTAAAGGCACCTTAATCATCGTCTGAAAAGTCTGCAACATTAACGTTGCAGCCCGAAACGGGTCAGCACATGGAATATGCTGGCGATGTAACACATAGAGAGTAATGGAAGAATAAGACTATACTACATGCATATTTGGCTGGTGGAAAGCTCTATGGTTACAGTTTTGCGTAAAGCCAAATTTTCCCTACTGGAAAGAAATAAATTTTATTTAACTATCATGGTAGTTGTTAAACATTGAGAATGGTTGACAGCATTCTCAATCCCAATTAAACATCATCATTAAGCAAAACCCAACAAAATTAATTTTAGAGTAACATGATGAGATTCACATGATAATCCAGGTACTAGATACTCAAGATGTCCATAACCGGGGACACAGCTAACCATGATTAGTTTATACACTCTACAGAGGTTTGCACACTTTTCCCCACAAGACTCGATCTCCTCCGTTGGGATTCTCGCACTACAGGGTGTTTGAGAAACAGATGACCGAGACATAGTCTTTCAGAAGCGCTAGCACCTTACGATCGGGTAGACCGTTACACCTACTTTCCCCTACATCTGCTAGTCTACCACTGTAAGAGTTCGCACAACTTAATCAACTATGCTAGAGCCCATAGTAGCTTGTGGCTGCACACGGGAGTTTCTAGCATGAATAATCTCATGATCCCTTTGAGCCTGAGTGGCGGTCCAAAAGAAAATAGGCAATCGCTGGAATACCCAGGTGCCTCAATCCACCCAGATGTGTATTTAAGTTGCCACCTTAGATAAACCATTAAATTAACAATCTCACATCTGTCATGGGTTTCACTCACCCAGTCCACGTCTACTAGCATAGCATGCCATAATAAGCAAACGTAGAAGTAACTCCCAAAGGTTTGATAATAAACAGGTAATAGGTACTACCTCAACTACTTCCCAAACCCACAATTTAATTAAATCCTAATCATGTAATGTGTGAGGATTGATCTAATGCAATAAAAACTGGGTAGTAGGAGGTATGATCAAAGTGTTACTTGCCTTGCCGATGATCCGTAAAACCTAGCGATTTGAAGTAGCAAGCGGCGCACTCCGGGTACTCTATCGCAAACAAACAAGCATACAATAAGTACTCAACTAATGCACAGGTAAAACTCGAATAAGAGATATAACCAGAAAGTTCAACTTAAGAACTCCGGTTGGCAAAAAGAATCAAATCGAACGAAGCAACGAAAGACAAACGGCAAAAGAAACAAGCTTCATTTACTATTCTGGATCCAGGGCAATTTGTATAGTGGCAAAAACTTGTTTGAGTTGGTTAAATGGAAAGAGGGTTTCGAGACGAAACTCCAGGCACTTGAATCGCCTGATTCCGATAAACGAGCGAAAAGTTAAACTAGAACGAAAAATAGATCAGGAATCGCGATCAAAAAAATCGCTGATTTAATCCGAGAAAAAGAAAATGACGAATAGATTAACGAACGAACGTTCATTAACTGGATCTAATCGAAGAACGCGTTCGTTAAAATGAACGAACGAGCAAACGCTCTCTAATTAAATAGACAGGAAAAATTGATCTATTAAAAAAACGAACTAAAAAAACCGAACGAAACCGATGGAAAACCGATCGATTTTTTGAAAAAAACCGGTGGCGGCGAGGTCAACCTCCGGCGGCGGCGGATCTGGCGGGCGGTGACTCCGGCGGCAGCAGCGACGGCGGCGGCGGGGCTGGCGGCTAGGGTTTGGTGGGGGTCCGGCTGGGCCTCCCCGGCTTATAAAGCCGGCTGGGCCAAGTGTCCAGGTCGGACACGGCCCGGTAAGTCGGTTGCGTTTTATTTAAAATAGTAAACGGACTCCAAAAAACAAAAGGAATACTAAACGGACTCCAAAAATCTGAAATAAATTTTCCCCGGCTTCTAAAATCAAGCCGCACAGGATGAACATTTATTTGGGGCCTAAATGCAATTTTGAAAAAGGCGCATTTTTCCTAAATTCAAATAAAATAGCAAATAAATCCAAAATAAAATCTTATTTGATTTTTTATTAAATCCTCAATATTTCTTTATTTTTGGGAAGTCATTTTATTCCCTCTCTCATATTTTGATAATAGAAATAATTGAAGATAAAATAAATAAAATCAAATGATCCTATTTTCAAAATTTGAGAAAACTCAAATATGAAAATAACGAAATCCCCAACTCTCTCCGAGGGTCCTTGAGTTGCGTAGAATTTTCTAGGATCAGCCAAAATGCAATAAAATATGATATGTAATGATGATCTAGTGTATAACATTCCAAATTGAAACTTTGGGATGTTACAGGTTCTTGTTTTCGCTCATCGTGGAGGCACTCAATTTTGGCTTGTGGCTCTCACTCTCATTTTGGTGGCTCACTCTCTCACTATGATCTCCACGATGGGTGGCTTGCTTGTTGGCGATCACGTGACTTGGCAACATTGGACGGAGGACGTACTCCTTGCCCTTCATCTTGAAGATGTAGTGGTTTGTTCGGCCGTTGTGTACGACTCCTCTATCGAATTGCCATGGACGTCCAAGGAGAATATGGCAAACAGTCATTGGAACGACGTCGCACTCCAAGGTGTCTTCGTAGGCGGTGATCTTGAAGGAGACTTGTACTCGGTGCTCGACTTGGATAGTGCCTGAGTCACTAAGCCATTGCACTTTGTATGGATGTGGATGCTTCGTCTTGGGCAATTGGAGCTTGGAGCAAAGTTCTTCACTTGCGAGATTATGACAACTCCCTCCATCGATGATGACCTTGACAGATCGTCCATTGACGCCGGCCTTAGTGTGGAATATGTGGCATCGTTAGTCTTCTTCTTGGTGATGTTGGAGAGTCAACACTTTGGAGACAACAAGTGCGGGACTTGAGTCTTCATCACAAAAGACTTGTTCTTCTTCATTGTTCACTTGGCGGTGCATGGCGACTTGCTCGAGGGCTTCCATTTCGCCTTCGCTCATGGAGTCATAAGTGCCATCGTCGTTGAAGACCATGGTTCGCTTGTTGGTGCACTCGTAGGACTTGTGGCCTCGACCTCCGCAAGTGAAACACTTGAAGGAACTCGTCTTGACGGTCTCATCGGTTGGGGTTGATGATGATGAAGCTCTCGGCTTGAAGTTGCTCGTAGGAGGATGGCTTGTAGTTGACGAAGCTTTCTTGGAAGTCGACTTGTCGATGTTGGAAGTAGAAGGTCTTGTAGTCGGTGTGGGAGTCGTTGAAGCTTGGTTATTGGAGAAGCCGTAGGACTTGGATGAGAACTTGGCATACTTGAAATCATCTTGCACTTGGCGTTCCGCTTTGGTAGCTTGGTGCACTGGCTAGATGAGATTTGAGTATGGTTGGAAGTCGGCGATCTTCTTGATAGGGTGATTGAGTCCGTTCAAGAAACGTGCCACTGTTTGCTCATCATCTTCCATGACATTGGCTCTTATCATTGCAATCTCCATCTCCTTATAGTATTCTTCAACACTCTTTGTTCCTTGCTTGAGTTGTTGGAGTTTCTTGAAGAGGTCGCGGTTGTAGTAGGTAGGTACAAAGCATGCTCTCATGACATCCTTCATTTGCACCCAAGTAGTGATGGGTGGTTCATCTCTTGCCTCTCGGCGCTCGATGATTTGTTCCCACCAAATGAGGACATAATCTTGGAACTCAAGGGATGCCATCCCGATCTTCTTCTCTTCTTCAAATTGTGCAAACGGAAGATCTTGTCAACCTTCAATGCCCATGAAAGGTATTCTTCGGAATCGTTGCTTCCGTTGAACTTGAGCTTGCCATAGCATTGCTCTTCATTGTGTTGGGGTCGGGGATGATAAGGCCCTTGTTGTAGATGATTGTTCAACTCGTGGTGCTCTTGGCGCGGAGGGTTGTTATCCTCATGTTGCTCTTGTCGTGGAGGATTTCCATTGTCTTCATGCTCTCTATGAACTTGATGGTGTTGGCGAGCTTGTGGAGGATCTTCGCGAGCTCGAAGAGGAACTTGACGATGCACGCGAGCATGAAATCTTTGTTCTTGAATTTCTTCGTGATGTGCTTCCTCTTGTTCACAGGCTTGTCGGCTTCGGTCGGCAACGGCTCGACTTGAATCGCGTAGAGCTTGTTGCGCCACAAGTGCTTGAGCGTCACGGAGTTGTTGTTCTTAACGTTGTGCCTCGGCATCTTGGGCATTTTGGTGTAGACGCGCTTGCTCTTCCTCTTCATGTTGGCGTTGTCGTTGCCGTTCTCGTGCAAGCGCAAAGGCTTCTTGAGTTTGATGTTGTCGGCGCTCTTGAGAGTCGGTGTCTCGTAGGGGATTGAGGCTTGCTTGACGATCGGTGCGCGCAGCTCGATGAAGAGTGTTCGATGTCGGTGTACTTGAGCCGGAGAGGGTGAAGTCAGTGTGGCGGCTTGAACGGCTCCTTCTTGAAGTGGAAGACGAGCGGTTGAGCAACAAAGCACGAATTTCATCCATCCTTGCATCATTCTCTTGCTTGTGATCGTCGAGCTTGTGGTCGTAGTAGTCCCTTGTATGTTGCTCGGAAAGTTGCAAGTCGGCGGCAAGGTTGTCGATGCGTTCACTCATAGCTTGTTGCTCTTGATGCAAAGCACGTTGTGCACCAAAGAGGTGACTCTTCGTGACGAAGGAGTTCATGTCGTCGTCTTGCTCCATGAAGAGTGGGTTGGTAGAAGTACTAGGCCTATCCATCATTCCAAGACAAACGTGAGTGGTAGAAAGAGAAGAACGAGTACCAAATGTACCTTGACCGAAGTTGAAAGTGGATCGAGGATCACTCCAATGTAGGACAAGGAAATAGCACAATTGGTACAAGTTCTTGTCAGTTTCTCACACCTACACAAGTAAAAGCTTTTGGTGGAGCTTGGTTAGGATGGTGGCACAAAATTTGATGCAATTGTAAGTGAGCTTCAATAACGTTGGAAAAGATTCGCAAGATGCAATGTAACAAGTAGACCAAGCATATAAGGTACACGGAAACACAGGCGTAAAATGATAAGTGGGGTTGTGCAACCAAGGGTGAGCCAAAATGTGGAATCCACAAAAATGCTCGTGTTGCACAACACTAGAGAGAAGCTAGCACGATTGCACAATAGGCGGATACAAGAACTTATGCACAACCTACTTAGCAAAAATGCAACGACTTCTATCCCAAATATGTTCTATGCAAGGTGTTGCTATGATATGATCCAAGATGATCGAGTATGACAATCTTAATGTTATAAGATGCTATGGTTCTTTCTTAAAAGCTCTTTGCTTAAAATCTTGTTTGGCTCTTTGATGTTTGAGCTCTTTTCTCATGCAATGCTTGACGAACCAAGATAGCAAATGAGTATGTGATGACAACTTTGTGACACAAGAGATGATACCAAGATATGCAACAATGATGTATGTATGCTATGGGAAGTATGATCACTAATGTGCACAAGTCTCGTTGCCGGCAATACTCAATGGCTAGTCTCGATGGGTAAGCAACGCAAAGGAGTAAGGCTATGATGGCTATCAATGTAATGGCAAGAGTGATATGTCCAATACCAAGATGAGGTTACCGGTCTTGCTTCTGGTATGGGGTCAAAATGGTGGCACAAATACCAAGATGTAGTTGAGGTGGTCGTTGTTGAAGACGTGTTCGTGGCGAAGATGAGCGGTGGTGATGTCAATGTCGAACTGTACCTAAATAGCCGAAACACAAAAGGATATGGTACCGCAACTCAAATTCGCAAATCTTGAAGTAGCAAATGTGTCGGAGAGCGAAACGGTCCAAAAAATGGTTGGCTTATGCAGAAGTGGTGGAGGTATGGGAAGTATATATGGTATATGGTGGGCACTGGAACAAAATTTGGTGGAAATTGGGGCGGTGGATGGATATGTGGCTGCCAGGGGTCGGATGTCCGGGTGGAAGGCCGGATGTCCGAGTTGGGGCCGGATGTCCGGGCTCTACGGGCCGGATGTCCAGGCTCTAGATCCGAGGATGAACACCGTGTGGGGAGGTTAAATCCGGGCGATATTTCGGAGGAATTTGTGGATGGGAAAAGGGGGAAAAGGATGGGAGGCTAGATCCACTCAAAACAAAGCAAATCCACGAATCCAAACCAACAAAATCTCAACACACCAACAAATCACAAAAAAAATTTGGGGCTATTTTTGGTGGGGAATTTTCGAATTAGGACAAAAAACAACAAAATTAGGCTAGAAACACAACAGGGAGGCTCTGAAATCATGATCAACCTGGCTCTAATACTAAGATGATGTAGGGTAGAACCCTAATCGCCCGATCTTTCACGAAAGGAGCGAATCCCGCGAAGAACACGTGGAACACAAAGAGGGAAACAAGGGAAAACACAAGGGGAAACACAAGAGGAACACTCAAACTAACAAGAACAAGTCACACATGTGCTAGATCCTCGGATACATAGAACGATACACGAATGCACGGACAACTAAGGACGATACAAGGGTATCCGATCTTCTCCGTGAGGAGGTCTTGAAGTTCTTCTCTGAAAGAAGGTCTTGAATCCAAAGGGATCTTCTCCGAAGAGGCCGCGGTCTCTCACGAGGAGTAGATCCGATGTGGATGAGCGAAGCTCTATCTCTAGGTATGAGCTAAATCAACGCTAACCCTAGAAAGTTGTACGGGATAGAGTATATATAGTCTAGGGGGAGAAGGGGATACACGGGCCTCGGCCCTTTACTGTGCGTAGACAGGGAGGCCGGACGTCCGGGCGTTCAGGCGACGCCGGATGTCCAGGCTGGAGCGGTGACATTTGTTGCTCTCGGGTTCGGAGGGGCCAGATTTCTGGGCCAGTGGCCGGATGTCCGGGCGCTCGGGAGGGGCCGGATGTCTGGGCTGCCGGGGACGGATGTCCGGGGCCTATAGCCTTCTGCGGCTGGGTTGCTGTCGAGGAAGTCGCTCCACGGGCCAGATGTCCGAGGCCTGGGAGATGCTCTTGGCTCCTTCTGTTGGTTCTCCTCATCCGTGGACTTGGGGACTTGTACATCTTCATGCGCATCTTCAGGAGGACCCTCCTGGTACCTCATCATGCACAACACCTCGGACTTAGGTAGTAGCCATGTCTCATGCATATAAAGTGGAAGTTCGGAGAGGAGTGAGTTCACCTTATCTTCGATAGCTTTGGCTCGGGCTCGTGTCATTGGTCCAAGTGGTGCCGTTGGAGGTGTGGGTGCGTCCATGGGGATGATCTTGGGATGCTCCGCATCACATTGTTTCTTCCCCCTCTTCTCTCTACTAGACTATGAGACTGACGACGCTGTTGGTGCCCCAGCCAACTATGTTGCTGACGACTCCTACTTGCCAGAGCAACCATGCAAGCCCCCCCTTGATCACCAGATATTGCCTATTCTTCTCTCTACTACTTGCATTAGAGTAGTGTAGCATGTTACTGTTTTGCGTTAATCCTATTCTGATGCATAGCCTATCAGTGTCGCTACAGTTGTTGATACCTTACCTGTAATCCTAAATGCTTAGTATAGGATGTTGGTTTATCATCAGTGGCCCTACATTCTTGTCAGTCTGCCATGCTATACTATCGGGCCGTGATCACGTCGGCTGTTGATCACGGGTATACACTATACATATTACACATGATACATGTTGTGACTAAAGTCGGGTCGGCTCGTTGAGTACCCGCGGTTGATTCACGAATTGGGGGCTGAAAGCACATACTTTCCCGACAGCCCTCTGTGTGGATCTTTGTGGCGGAGCGACAGGACAGGTTGAGACCACCCAGGAGAGAGGTGGGCCTGGCCCTGGTCGGTGTTCGCGGTTACTTCAAGATAACACGCTTAACGAGATCTTGGTATTGATCTGAGTCTGGACACTGGCCAATACGCACTAACCAACTACGCGGGAACAGTTATGGGCACTCGAGGTCGTGGTATCAGCCGAAGCCTTCATGACGTTAGCGACTGAGCGGCGCGTGCCGAGTTGGACCGCGTAACGCAACTTCCTTTGTAATGGAGGTAGCTAGGTCTACTCACCGGCCGCGTACGAAACGTGCAAGTGTGCAATGGGCCCAGACCCCTGCGCTCATAGGATTTAGACCGGCGTGCTGACCTCTCTGTAGTGCCTAGGTGGGGCTGTGACGTGTTGATGTTCCGAGGCCGGGCATGACTCAGGTAAGTGTGTCCGGCCAAAGGGGATCAAGCGTGTTGGGAAATATGGTGCACCCTTGCAGTACGTTGATCTATTTGAATAGCCGTGCTCCTCCGTAAAAGGACGACTCGGAGTTGTACCTTGACCTTATGACAACTAGAACCCGATACTTAATAAAATACACCCTTCCAAGTGCCAGAGACAACCCGGTGATCGATCTCTCACAGGGCGACGAGGGGAGGATCGCTGGCTAGGTTTATGCTATGCGACGATACTTGGTTAACTTACCATCTACTCTCTTTTACTGCTTCAAGATGGAGGCTACCAGAAGCGTAGTCTTCGATAGGACTAGCTATCCCCCTCTTATTCTGGCATTCTGTAGTTCAGTCCACATATACTACCCCTTTCATTGATACCAATGCATATGTAGTGTAGCTCCTTGCTTGCGAGTACTTTGGATGAGTACTCACGGTTGCTTTGCTCCCCCCTTTTCCACTTTCTATACCCGATTGTTGCAACCAGACGATGGAGTCCAGGAGCCAGAAGCCACCATCGACGACAACTCCTGCTACTCTGGAGGAGCCTACTACTACATGCAGGCCGCTGACGACGACCAAGAGTAGTTTAGGAGGATCCCAGGCAGGAGTCCTGCGCCTCTTTCGATATGTATCCTAGTTTGTGCTAGCCATCTTATGGCAACTTGTTTAACTTGTGTCTATACTCAGATATTATTGCTTCCGCTGACTCTTGTGTTTTCGAGCTTATGTATTCGAGCCCTCGAGGCCCCTGGCTGGTAATATAAAGCTTGTTTTATTTTAATTAGTGTCTAGAGTTGTGTTGTGATATCAACCTGTGAGTCCTTGATCTTGACCGTACACATTTGCGTATATGATTAGTGTACGGTCAAATCGGGGGCGTCACACTCTGACGGGTTATAAATGTTCCCGTATGAGTTGTGTCAGTAACTCGGCCAATGGTTCATCCCAACTGGTTGCTTGAAGTTAACCAAACTGTAGTGGTGGCAACTTGTGCGCCTGCCCATTGAACCATCCAGTGCGGAGGCGGCTGAAAATATATGATAACTTGCCTCCAAATTGTTGGAAGAAAAACCAGGCTACCCGAGCAGTGACTTGCTTGCACTCAATAAACAACTCATGCAGATAGGTGCGGCCCGATGCGTTGATGTAGACCAGACCATGATAGACGGACGATAAAGACGACCACAACATCAAAGACGGTATGGCCACGGGTGAGCGGGCTGCGGGCATGGACAGATGAGTCATCCGCGGCGTTGTAAGCCGGTGCGGGCGAGTCAATCACAAGTGCGGTAAGCCACGCGAACGGGTGATTTAGCCACGTCGTGTTGATGAAAATTGGGCCGCAGAGGCAGCGGTTTGCACATATATTCATCAAGCATCATTGGTCATCGCTCTTGCAGTGAAAAATTGTCCTGCATAACAAATATCGCAAGCCAGAGTAACTGTTCTCAAAAGGTAAATGCATCAATAAAAATTGACTGGATAGATTTCACCTGATATATTTGGTCGAATGAACGAGGACCTTGATGATGCATAATGCTGGATCTAGTATGGCCGAAAAAATAGACAAAATACTGCTCTATGAATATCATAGTACTTGTAATACTGTGCCAGGCTTCCACGTGATACACGACAATTAGCTAGCCCTTGCCTTTTTTGTTTCTTTCTTGGTAGCCATCCTGATGTGCATATAGCAGTTTTGAGGGATTAAAAAATCTGAAGTGCCTTGTCGACTTGGCCTTTACGTAGACAATACTCAATTCAGCACTACTCCGTAACTGAATTGGCTTCGCTCAATTAGCATCAGACGTCCACTCTATGACTGATGTCTGTTGGTTTGCAGATTCCCACGTTATGGAAATTCCTTGGAATTTGAAGTGAGCAGTAGAAGTATGCGCAACTGCAAGTAGCAGCAACTCGGTTGACCCCTTATGTGATAATGTAGAGACAATAGCACAAACAGACGCCTTGGCCATTTGAGCTTTCATTTACGGCCTCAGGGCACAGGCGGCTTATGACGGCGGCTGCTGCAGTAGAGTAGGTAAGAGGTGTGGCCATCGTCTTTAGAGGCAGTAGTGGGTGGCGACTCAAATAAGCCATGGCCGCAGTAGTAGTGGAGGCATAGAGGCAGAGGGCGGGGGAGATGCCTGCGTGGGAGGCCGCATGGGTGGCCACTGACAAGGTAGGGCGCCGGGCCAGTCTGCGCTAGTGGTGGCAGAGGCGCTCATGAGCCATGGCCGAGCCTCCTCCGAATTGTGGAGTTTTTACCAATCATGTTCGGGTCCTTCTCCAGGTCGTGATTGTGCTGTCGAAGCAATGAGGCGGAGGTGGCTTGAAGGCGGGCGGCTCGGAGCGACAGCAGAAAGCAAATCGGCCAGTCCGTTGGGGCGAGTTTGGCAGAGGCGGCTGCTCGACGGTGGAGCAACGGGGAGGCGCCGGCGATGACCACAAGGTGGCCCAAGGCGAGGCGAGGCTGGCGACCCGGGACAACCATAGCAGAAGTGGCGGCTTGACAGCGGAGTAATGCAGAGGCGAAACGTCGAGGCGGCAGCAGCTGCAGAGGCGCCAGTGGCGGCTGGCAGCAGGACCACAAAGACAATGGGTCGATGGTGGCCGGCTTGTGGGCGAGGCCATGGTCGTAGGGGCGGAGGTCGTGACCGGTTCTGTTTCCTTAGTAGTACTAGTCCATGGTTGATAATATCCTCTTGTTTCCATCAGGTGATGAGTAGTAGTAGCAGCGACTTTGTCCAATCTCCCCATAACTAGCTTTATCATCTCGGAACTTGAGCAGACAACTAGCCTCGCCTTGGTTTCTAATGATACCTCAACAGAAATCGATCTGGATTCGACGGATCATCTAGTTGCGGCGGCGCGCTCCACGCAAACCTAATATTTCTTTAATTCAAAACCTTGTACGGGTATTTGATCTGCCTGCTCTTCTTGAATACGATGTAAATACTTTCCCAATGATTCTTCTTTATCTAAAAAGTTGCAAACTTCTTGATCCCTAGAAGAGATCCCTCCAAGAACTCAACACCACCGTGCATGAGCCCCTCGGTGGGCGCCAACTGTCGTGCATTTGTCACGGCAGATGTCCTTAGTGCGAGGACTTAGTCGTGAGGCCAACACATCTATGTTGTAGCTTGAGAGGGGTTGACTGGGACGAGAGACGTGATGTTTTTACCCAGGTTCGGCCCCTCACGGTGGAGGTAAAAGCCTACATCCCGCTTCATTGATATTGATGATGATGATCACGATTAGAGAGGTGCTCTATCTCGAGAGCTATTGACTTGTCTATCTAAACCTAACTTGTGAAAACTTGTCCCTCTTGGGGTTCCCTGCCCCTCCTTATATAAGTTGAAGGGACGGGTTACATGTGGAGTCCTAGTAGGATTAGGATTACTCTATTACAAGTGGAGTCGTAGTCTTGCTTTGTAAGAGAATATTCCTTATGCCTTAAACCGGCCTACCATAACATGAGTCGGCCTTCCATGAACCGCCTTCTGGGCCACCGGGTCTTGTCGCTCCTCTGACCCACCTGCTGGGTTACCAATGAGTCACCAGGCCCAGCTGGGTCATTAGTGAGTGGAGAGATCCGGGCGGGTCACTTCGTGAGTCGCCAAGTTAGGGCAGGTCACTAGTGAGTCGCCAAGTCCGGCCGGGTCATACCGCGGGGTATATCCCCGACACAAACCGTCTGTAGTGTAATCCCTAATTTAAAAATCACATGTTTTGAATATGAAACTAGGCAATCACTTATTTCATATCCAACCATGTTTATTACAAATATAGGTTCAACCACGAATGCATAATTCGATGCACAGGTACATATACTGAAGAACTACAAAAGTACCAAGTAAAGAATGATGAAACACAGTTGTACTAAAGACTGTAAAGAGAGAGGCGAAAGACATTCTGGTTGCTGGAGAAGGTGAAGCGGAATGCCCATATTGCACCCTACTCCCTGCGTAATGCGCGCACGACTCTAGGCCAACCCCTTGTGATGGTTTCCCACCCATCCTTCACTGTCTTCATTAGGACTTCTCGATGTTCATTGTAGTCTGGATGAAATACTTTAACCTTCATCGCGTGTCCACCAATCATGTACTTTGCGAGGTAATCTTGAGTGAACTGCTTCGGGAACCACTAGGAACGAAAAAGATTCAGACATTGTTGTCTAACAACTCATTATGGGAAGTAAAAAGAGAAGGCTGTGGAGTTTGTAGTTACCATCCTATAGCTCACTGTTGTGTTGGATAGACCATAAACAAAAAATTTCCTTGCCACCATTCATATCTTTTTGCTAATAATCCTTATCAGTTTCCTCACTTGATGCTTGTTCATCAATATCTCATTGCCCGTACGCAAAAAGGGTGGATGCGTGGATCCTTGCCAAGGGCATATGTACCTACAAGCAACAAGTCAATATTAGAAGCTAACTGCTGTCCAGGCCTGGATCTATATGCATTACATTATGGAACGACGGCGGGAGTAGAAGCCGAGGGATGAAGCTAACCTCGGTGGGAAATGGTGGCCACTGCCATTGTTGTCCCCCATAATTAGTGGAAAGGCATGATAAGTACATCAACCTTAACATCAAACAAATATAGCAAAGGTAAACAACATCATCTCCAAATGATAGCTTGAATGTGTTGGTTTCAGCATGCTATTAAAGCAGATATAAAATGGAAGGCAATGTTACCGATTGATACATCTCCAACGTATCTATAATTTTTGATTGTTCCATGCTATTATATTATTTGTTTTGGATGTTTAATGGGTTTTATTATACACTTTAATATTATTTTTGGGACTAACCTACTAACCCAAGGCCCAGTGCAAATTGCTGTTTTTTTGCCTATTTCAGTGTTTCGCAGAAAAGGAATATCAAACGGAATAAAACCTTCGGGAGAGTTATTTTTGGAACAAACATGATCCATGGGACTTGGAGTAGACGTCAAGAAAGAAGCAAGGAGGCCACGAGGCAAGGAGGCGTGCCTGCCCCCTGGGCGCGCCCCCACCCTCGTGGGCCCCTCGCAGCTCCACCGACCTACTTCTTCCTCCTATATATATCCAAATACCCCCAAAACATCCAGGAGCACCACGAAACCATATTTCCACCGCTGCAACCTTCTGTACCCAAGAGATGCCATCTCGGGGCATTTCCCGGAGCTCCGCCAGAGGGGGAATCGATCACGAAGGGCTTCTACATCAACACCATAGCCTCTCTGATGATGTGTGAGTAGTTTACCACAGACCTTTGGGTCCATAATTATTGGCTAGATGGCTTCTTCTCTCTATTTGGATCTCAATACAAAGTTCTCCTCGATCTTCTTGGAGATCTATTCGATGTAATTCTTTTTTCGGTGTGTTTGTTGAGATCTGATGAATTGTGGGTTTATGATCAAGTTTATATATGAACAATATTTGATTCTTCTCTGAAATCTTTTATGTTTGATTTGTTATCTTTGCAAGTATGTTCGAATTATCAGTTTGATTTGCCCTACTAGATTGATCTTTCTTGCAATGGGAGAAGTGCTTAGCTTTGGGTTCAATCTTGCGGTGTCCTTCCCCAATGACAACAGGGGCAGCAAGGCACGTATTGTATTATTGCCATCGAGGATAAAAAGATGGGTCTTATATCATATTGCTTGAGTTTATCCCTCTACATGTCATCTTGCCTAATGTGTTACTCTGTTCTTATGAACTTAATACTCTAGATGCATGTTGGATAGCGGTCGATGTGTGGAGTAATAGTAGTAGATGCAGAATCATTTCGGTCTACTTGTCGCGGATGTGATGCCTATATACATGATCATGCCTAGATATTCTCATAATTATGCACTTTTCTATCAATTGCTCGATAGTAATTTGTTTACCCACCGTAATACTTATGTTATCTTGAGAGAAGCCACTAGTGAAACCTATGCCCCCCAAGTCTATCTTTTATCATATAAGTTTCCAATCTATTTTACTTTGCAATCTTTACTTTCAATCTATATCATAAAAATACCAAAATATTTATATTATTATCTCTATCAGATCTCACTCTCGTAAGTGACCGTGAAGGGATAGACAACCCCTTTATGGCGTTGGTTGCGAGGTTCTTATTTGTTTGTGTAGGTACGAGGGACTTGCGTGTAGTCTCCTACTAGATTGATACCTTGGTTCTCAAAACTGAGGGAAATACTTATGCTACTTCGTTGCATCACCCTTTCCTCTTGAAGAGAAAACCAACGCAGTGCTCAAGAGGTAGCAAGAAGGATTTCTGGCGCCGTTGCCGGGGAGATCGACGCACAAGTCAAGACACACCAAGTACCCATCACAAACTCTTATCCCTCACATTACATTATTTCCCATTTGCCTCTTGTTGTCCTCTCCCCCACTTCACCCTTGCCGTTTTATTCGCTCTCTTTTTCTGTTCGCCTCTTTTTTCGCTCGCCTCTTGTGTCCGTGTGTTAGAGTGTTCGCTTCGCCGTCATGGCTAGTCCCTTATCTGCCCCTTTGTCTCCCGAGTTTGAAGTTCTTCACTTCAAACAAAGACAAGGAGAAAATTTAAAAGATGCTTGGTTTAGGATGATGGAATCTTATCCTCATTGCACCTTAGAGGTGAATTTTAGAATTTTACTTCGCAATTTTTATGTTGGACTAAATATTTCCCATAGACAACTCTTGGATTGCGTTGCCAAAGGAAATTTTATTAAAACGGATCCCAGTTTTGTTCATGAAATCATAGATGGGATAGTGGGAACACTACCTCAAAAAAAGGGGCCACATCATACCCAGGAAGAGACACAAGTTTTTGAGAAGATTTGTGATGTAACAAATTTTTTACAAAAGTCTCTTGAACCTCTTAAGAGTGTTAGCGGAAACCTTCACCGCATGAATATGTTAATTACCCTTTGCAATAAGCGGTTGGATTCTTTAGATCTATTAATTTCCGAATATGAAGGGAAACATAAAGAACCTCCCGGATTTGAGCATGACTCCGCTAAAAAAATTAAAACCAAAGATGATAATACCTAGATCTATTCTTGCTTTTATGCCTAGCTAGGGGCGTTAAACGATAGCGCTTGTTGGGAGGCAACCAAATTTTATTTTTGTTTATTGCTTTTTGGTTCTGTATAGTAATAAATAATTCATATAGCCTCTGTTTAGATGTGGTTTTATGCTTTTAATTAGTGTTTGTGCCAAGTAGAACCTTTGGGAAGAATTGGGGGAAGTTTTTGCGATCTTGCTGTAAAAGACAGAAACTTTAGCGCTCATGAGATTTGCTGCCATTTTTTACTGGAGAGTTGGATTAGGATGATTATTTTTGAAGATGATTAATAGACAAATTACTCACTTCCACCAATTTATTTCAGAATTTTTGGGGTTACATAAGTATTCAAAACCTACAGATTACTACAGATTGTTCTGTTTTTGACAGATTCTGTTTTTCGTGTGTTGTTTGCTTATTTTGATGAATCTATGGCTAGTATCGGAGGGTATGAACCATAGAGAAGTTGGAATACAGTAGGTTTAACACCAATATAAATAAAGAATTAGTTCATTACAGTACCTTAAGTGGTGGTTTGTTTTCTTATACTAACGGAGGTCATGAGATTTTCTGTTGAGTTTTGTGTTGTGAAGTTTTCAAGTTTTGGGTAAAGATTTGATGGATTATGGAATAAGGTGTGGCAAGAGCCTAATCTTGGGGATGCCCAAGGCACCCCAAGGTAAAATTAAAGGACAACCAAAAGCCTAAGCTTGGGGATGCCCCGGAAGGCATCCCCTCTTTCGTCTTTGTTCATCGGTAACTTTACTTGAGGCTATATTTTTATTCACCACATGATAGTATGTGTTTTGCTTGGATTTGAGTCTTTTATTTTTTTACCACAATCATCCTTGCTGTACACACCTTTTCGAAGAGACACACACGAATCCGGAATTTATTAGAATACTCTATGTGCTTCACTTATATCTTTTGAGCTAGATAATTTTCCTCTAGTGCTTCACTTATATCTTTTAGAGCACGATGGTGGTTTTATTTTATAGGAATTATTGATCTCTCATGCTTCACTTATATTATTTTGAGAGTCCTTTAGAACAGCATGGTAATATGATTTGGTTATAAAATTGGTCCTAATATGATAGGCATCCAAGATTGGTATAATAAAAACTTTCATAAAAAGTGCATTGAATACTATGAGAAGTTTGATACTTGATAATTATTTTGAGATATAAAGATGGTGATATTAGAGTTGTGCTAGTTGAGTAGTTGTAAATTTGAGAAATACTTGTGTTGAAGATTGCAAGTCCTGTAGCATCCACGTATGGTAACCGTTCTGTAACAAATTTGAAACATGAGGTTTTCTTTGATTGTCTTCCTTATGAGTGGCGGTCGGGGACGAGCGATGGTCTTTTCCTACCAATCTATCCCCCTAGGAGCATGCGCGTAATGCTTCGTTTTTGATGACTTGTAGATTTTTGCAATAAGTATGTGAGTTCTTTATGACTAATGTTGAGTCCATGGATTATACACACTGTCACCTTTCCATCATTGCTAGCCTCTTCGGTACCATGCATTGCCCTATCTCACCTTGAGAGTTGGTGCAAACTTCACTGGTGCATCCAAACCCCGTGATATGATACGCTCTGTCACACATAAACCACCTTATATCTTCCTCAAAACAGCCACCATACCTACCTATTATGGCATTTTCATAGCCATTCCAAGATATATTGCCATGCAACTTTCCACCGTTTCATTTATGACACGCTTCATCATTGTCATATTGCATTGCATGATCATGTAGTTGACATCGTATTTATGGCAAAGCCACCATGCATAGTTTATCATACATGTCACTCTTGATTCATTGCCCTTCCCGGTACACCGTCGGAGGCATTCACATAGAGTCATATTTTGTTCTACTATCGAGTTGTAATCATCGAGTTGTAAATAAATATAAGTGTGATGATCATAATTAATAGAGCATTGTCCCAAATAAAAAAGGGGTGGAAAGGCCAAAAAAAGAAAGGCCAAAAAATGGACAATGCTACTATCCTTTTTTCTACACTTGTGCTTCAAAGTAGCACCATGATCTTTTTGATAGAGAGTCTCTTGTTTTGTCACTTTCATAACTAGTGGGAAATTTACATTATAGAACTTGGCTTGTATATTCCAACAATGGGCTTCCTCAAATGCCCTAGGTCTTTGTGAGAAAGCAAGTTGGATGCACACCCACTTAGTTTCTTTTGTTGAGCTTTCATACATTTATAGCTCAAGTGCATCCGTTGCATGGCAATCCCTACTCCTTGCATTGACACCAATTGATGGGCATCTCCCTAGCCCGTTGATAGCCGCGTCGATGTGAGACTTTCTCCTTTTCTGTCTTCTCCA
Organism: Triticum dicoccoides; assembly: GCF_002162155.2. Taxonomy (NCBI): domain Eukaryota; kingdom Viridiplantae; phylum Streptophyta; class Magnoliopsida; order Poales; family Poaceae; genus Triticum; species Triticum dicoccoides. The sequence goes on from NC_041384.1 coordinate 301,158,457, forward strand.
CATAAACCGCATCATCATATTCTATTCCACCCATAGTGCTATATCCATGGCTCACGCTCATGTATTGCATGAAAATTGAAAAAAGTTTGAGATTACTAAAGCATTGAACAATTGCTTGGCTTGTCATTGGGGTTGTGCATGATGAGAGCATTCCTATGTGACGAAAATGGAGCATGACCAAACTATATGATTTTGTAGGGATGAACTTTCTTTGGCCATGTTATTTTGAGAAGACATGATTGCTTAGTTAGTATGCTTGAAGTATTATTATTTTTATGTCAATATTAAACTTTTTTCTTGAATCTCTCAGATCTGAATATTCATGCCACAATAAAGAAAATGACATTGAGAATTATGCTAGGTAGCATTCCACATCAAAAATTCTGTCTTTATCATTTACCTACTCGAGGACAAGCAGGAATTAAGCTTAGGGATGCTTGATACATCTCCAACGTATCTATAAATTTTGATTGTTCCATGCTATTATATTATCTGTTTTGGATGTTTAATGGGATTTATTATACACTTTTATATTATTTTTGGGACTAACCTACTTACCCAAGGCCCAGTGCAAATTTTTGTCTTTTTTGCCTATTTCAGTGTTTCTAGAAAAGGAATATCGAACGGATAAAACCATCGGGAGAGTTATTTTTGGAACTAACATGATCCAAGGGACTTGGAGTAGATGTCAAGAAAGAAGCAAGGAGGCCACGAGGCAGGGAGGCGCGCTTGCCCCCCTGGGCGCGCACCCCACCCTCGTTGGCCGCTCGCAACTCCACCGACCTACTTCTTCCTCCTATATATATATATATATATATATATATATATATATATATATATATATGTATATATATATATATACCCCAAAAACATCTAGAACCACCACAAAACCCTATTTCCACCGCCGCAATCCTCTGTACCCAAGAGAACCCATCTTGGGGCCTTTTCCAGAGGTCCGCCGGAGGGGAATCGATCACGGAGGGCTTCTACATCAACACCATAGCCTCTCCGATGATGTGTGAGTAGTTTACCACAGACCTTCGGGTCCATAGTTATTAGCTAGATGGCTTCTGCTCTCTCTTTGGATCTCAATTCAAAGTTCTCCTCGATCTTCTTGGAGATCTATTCGATGTAATTCTTTTTGCGGTGTGCTTATCAGGATCCAATGAATTGTGGGTTTATGATCAAGTTTATCTATGAACAATATTTGATTCTTCTCTGAAATCTTTTATGTTTGATTTTTTATCTTTGCAAGTCTCTTCGAATTATCAGTTTGGTTTAGCCTACTAGATTGATCTTTCTTGCAATGGGAGAAGTGCTTAGCTTTGGGTTCAATGTTACGGTGTCCTTGCCCAGTGACAGCAGGGGCACCAAGGCACGTATTGTACTGTTGCCATCGAGGATAAAAAGATGGGGTTTATATCATATTGCTTGAGTTTATCCCTCTACATCATGTCATCGTGCCTAATGTGTTACTCCGTTCTTATGAACTTAATACTCTAGATGCATGCTGGATAGCGGTCGATGTGTGGAGTAATAGTAGTAGATGCAGAATCCTTTCGGTCTACTTGTCGCGGACGTGATGCTTATATACATGATCATGCCTAGATATTCTCATAATTCTGCACTTTTCTATCAATTGCTCGACGGTAATTTGTTTACCCACCGTAATACTTATGCTATCTTGAGAGAAGCCACTAGTGAAACCTATGACCCCCGGGTCTATCTTTTATCATATAAGTTTCCAATCTATTTTACTTTGCAATCTTTACTTTCAATGTATATCATAAAAATACCAAAAATATTTATCTTATTATCTCTATCAGATCTCACTCTCGTAAGTGACCATGAAGGGATTGACAACCCCTTTATGGTGTTGGTTGCGAGGTTCTTATTTGTTTGTGTAGGTACGAGGGACTTGCGTGTAGTCTCCTACTGGATTGATACCTTGGTTTTCAAAACTGAAGGAAATACTTACGCTATTTTGCTGCATCACCCTTTCCTCTTCAAGGGAAAACCAACGCAGTGCTCAAGAGGTAGCACCGACAGCAGGCTTAACAGCTATCAAATATTGCAATTCAAGCTGGTATTGTTGAAAATGAATAGAATGTAGGTAATGCTTAAACATCACACTGGATAAATGTGTAAAACTAAAATACAGGGCCTGTGTTAACTACACCAGGAATAAGTGGAACCAAATATAGCCCTTCAAACTGGTATTGACGTAGTCGAGCGGCACCGTTCTGACTTGCACATCATGAACAACACTTTGTGAATGACTTAAATAAACATGGCATAAATAACCAGTATAACAACCAAATATAGCCATTGAAAACTGGACAAGCAAATACAGATAAACAGGGCATATGCTTGAAAACTAGACAAATGCTCACTATAACCAACCTAACAAGCAGATAAAGATAAACAAGGCATCTGCTTGATAACTGGACAAATGCTAAAAAAAGAAACCTAACAACCAAATATGGATAAATGATGTCTACAACACAACCTTCTTCTTGTAGACGTTGTTGGGCCTCCAAGTGTAGAGGTTTGTAGGACACTAGCAAATTTCCCTCAAGTGGATGACCTAAGGTTTATCAATCCGTGGGAGGCATGGGATGAAGATGGTCTCTCTCAAGCAACCATGCAACCAAATAACAAAGAGTCTCTTGTGTCCCAACACACCCAATACAATGGTATATTGTATAGGTGCACTAGTTCGGCGAAGAGATGGTGATACAAGTGCAATATGGATGGTACATAAAGGTTTTGTAATCTGAAAAATATAAAAATAGCAAGGTAACTAATGATAAAAGTGAGCACAAATGGTATTACAATGCTAGGAAACAAGGCCTAGGGTTCATACTTTTACTAGTGCAAGTACTCTCAATAATAATAACATAATTGGATCATATAATTATCCCTCAACATGCAACAAAGAGTCACTCCAAAGTCATTAATAGCGGAGAACGAATGAAGATATTATGGTAGGGTACGAAACCACCTCAATGTTTTCCTTTCTGATCGATCTATTCAAGAGTCGGTAGTAACATAACATGAAGCTATTCTCTCCGTTCAATCTATCATAGAGTTTGTACTAGAATAACACCTTAAGACACAAATCAACCAAAACCCTAATGTCACCTAGGTACTCCAATGTCACCTCAAGTATCCGTGGGTATGATTATACGATATGCATCACACAATTTTAGATTCATCTATTCAACCAACACAAAGAACTTCAAAGAGTGCCCCAAAGTTTCTACCGGAGAGTCAAGATGAAAACGTGTGCCAACCCCTATGCATAAGTTCCCGAGGTCACGAAACTCGCAAGTTGATCACCAAAACATACATCAAGTGGATCACGCGATATCCTATTTTCACCATGGATAAGCACATGCAAGACATACATCAAGTGTTCTAAAATCCTTAAAGACTCAATCCGATAAGATAACTTCAAAGGGAAAACTCAATTCATCACAAGAGAGTAGAGGGGGACAAACATCATAAGATCCAACTATAATAGCAAAGCTCACGATACATCAAGATCGTACCACCTCAAGAACATGAGAGAGATAGATAAAACACATAGCTACTAGTACATACCCTCAGCATCGAGGGTGAACTACTCCCTCCTCGTGATGGAGAGCGCCGGGATGATGAAGATGGCCACCGAAGAGGGGTTCCCCCCTCTGGCAGGGTGCTAGAATGGGTTTAGATTAGTTTTCGGTGGCTACGGAGGCTTCTGGCGGCGGAACTCCCGATCTATTATGTTCCCGGATGTCTGGGGGGTATATGCATATATTTAGGAGGAAGAAGTACGTCGGTGGAGCAACGAGGGGCCCACAAGGGTGGAGGGCGCGACCAGGGGGGTGGGCACGCCCCCTGCCTTGTGGCTGCCTCGTTGATTGCTTGACGTCCACTCCAAGTCTCATGGATCATGTTTGTTCCAAAAATAACGCTCCCGAAGGTTTCATTCCGTTTGGACTCGTTTGACATTCCTTTTCGGCGAAACTCTAAAATAGGCAAAAAACCAACAATTTGGGCTGGGCCTCCGGTTAATAGGTTAGTCCCAAAATATAATAGAAGTGTAAAAATTAGCCCAATAACATCCAAAATAGATAACATAATAGCATGGAGCAATCAAAAATTATAGATACATTGGAGACGTATCAAGCATCCCCAAGCTTAATTCCTGCTCGTCCTCGAGTAGGTAAATTATAAAAAAGAAATTTTGATGTGGAATGCTTCCTAACATATTTCTCAATGAAAATTTTCTTTATTGTGGCATGAATGTTCATATCCGAAAGATTCAAGATAAAAGTTTAATATTGACATAGATATAATAGTACTTCAAGCATACTAACTAAGCAATCATGTCTTCCCAAAATAACATGGCCAAAGAAAGTTATCCCTACAAAATCATATAGTCTCGCTATGCTCTATCTTCATCACACAAAATATTAAATCTGCACAACCCCGATGACAAGCCAAGCAATTGTTTCATACTTCTGATATTCTCAAACTTTTTCAATCTTCACGCAATATATGAGCGTGAGCCATAGATATAGCACTATGATGGAATAGAATGGTGGTTGTGGAGAAGACAAAAAGGAGAAGATAGTCTCACATCAACTAGGCGTATCAACGGGCTATGGAGATGCCCATCAATAGATACCAATGTGAGTGAGTAGGGATTGCCATGCAACGGGTGCACTAGAGCTACAAGTGTATGAAAGCTCAACAAAAGAAACTAAGTGGGTGTGCATCCAACTTGCTTTCCCACGAAGACCTAGGGCCATTTGAGGAAGCCCATCATTGGAATATACAAGCCAAGTTGTATAATGTAAAATTCCCACTAGTTTATGAAAGTGACAACATACGAGATTCTCTATCATGAAGATCATGCTGCTACTTTGAAGCACAAGTGTGGAAAAAGGATAGTAACATTGTCCCTTCTCTCTCTTTTTCTCTCATTTTTTATTTGGGCCTTCTTTTTTTGGCCTCTTTTCTTCATTTTATTTTTATTTTTTGTCCGGAGTCTCATCTCGACTTGTGGGGGAATCATAGCCTCCACGATCCTTTCCTCACTGGGACAATGCTCTAATAATGATGATCTTCACACTTCTTTTTTACTTACAACTCAATACTTAGAACAAAATATGACTCTATTTGAATGCCTCCGGCGGTGTACCGGGATATGCAATGAATCAAGAGTGACATGTATGAAAGAATTATGAACAGTGGCTTTTCCAAAAATACGATGTCAACTACATGATCATGCAAAGCAATATGACAATGATGAAGCGTGTCATAACAAACGGAACGGTGGAAAGTTGCATGGCAATATATCTCGGAATGGCTATGGAAATGCCATGATAGGTAGGTATGGTGGCTGTTTTGAGGAAGGTATATGGTGGGTTTATGGTACCGGCGGAAGTTGCGCGGTACTAGAGAGGCTAGAAAATGTGGAAGGGTGAGGGTGCGTATAATCCATGGACTCAACATTAGTCATAAAGAACTCACATACTTATTGCAAAAATCTATTAGTTATCGAAACAAAGTACTACGCGCATGCTCCTAGGGGGATAGATTGGTAGGAAAAGACCATCGCTCGTCCCCGACCGCCACTCATAAGGAAGGTAATCAATAAATAAATCATGCTCTGACTTCATCACATAACGAATCACCATACGTGCATGCTACGGGAATCACAAACTTCAACACAAGTATTTCTCAAATTCACAACTACTCAACTAGCATGACTCTAATATCACCATCTCCATATCTCAAAACAATCATGAAGTATCAAACTTCTCTTAGTATTCAATGCACTTATATGAAAGTTTTTTTATTATTGCCATGTTGTTCTAAAGGATTCTCAAAATAATATAAGTGAAGCATGAGAGATCGATTATTTCTATAAAATAAAACCACCGCCGTGCTCTAAAACATATAAGCGAAGCACTAGAGCAAAAACTATATAACTCAAAAGATATAAGTGAAGCACATAAAGTATTCTAATAAATTCCAATTCATGCGTGTCTCTCTCAAAAGGTGTGTACATCAAGGATTATTGTGGTAAACTAAAAAGCAAAGACTCAAATCATACAAGACGCTCCAAGCAAAACACATATCATGTGGCGAATAAAAATATAGCTCCAAGTAAAGTTACCGATGTACTAAGACAAAACAGGGGGTGCCTTCCGGGGCATCCCCAAGCTTAGGCCTTTTGGTGTCCTTGTATTTTACCTGGGGTGCCATGGGCATCCCCAAGCTTAGGCTCTTGCCACTCCTTATTCCATAGTCCATCGAATCTTTACCCAAAACTTGAAAACTTCACAACACAAAACTTAACAGAAAACTCGTAAGCTCTGTTAGTATAAGAAAATAAATCACCGCTTTGGTACTGTTGTGAACTCATTATTTATTTATATTGGTGTAATATCAATTGTATTCCAACTTCTCTATGGTTCATACCCTCCGATGCTACTCATAGATTCATCAAAATAAGCAAACAACACAATAAAAACAGAATCTGTCAATGAATGAAATCTATGCTTAATTACTGAATTTTAGTTGCAAAAATTAGATAATGCTAATGATTTCTAGCTGCATATTTTTACAAATCATAGTGTTACAAGGATTAACAAATGTCAATGTTACTAGATCAACAAATGTAAATCTTTCCAGTTTGACAAATGGCAACATACCCAATAATTGTTTGTACGTGGTTGCACACGGGTCATCCAAAACAACCGTTTGCATTGAAGGGATGCACAAATCTTGCGCCGCTCTCACTTTGCATACGGGTGTTCTATCTAAAACGTTTGCGATCAAGAGCTGCACAAATCCTGCTCGGCACATTTTCCCTTGGCTTCCTGGGGAAGGTGTCGATTTTCATACGGTTGTTCTAACTAAAATGTTTGCGATGAGTGTTTTATATTTAAAAACCGAATTAAACTGGGGAAGCTGAATTTTTTTTTACGACGACATGTTGATGCTGCTCCATGATAGCATGCCAAGTTTCATGAATTTCAGATGAGTTTTGGATTTACTAGAACTTAAAAACCAGGTATCTCAATGTTTGCGGCCGAGTGACGGTGGAAGGGTGTTTTAAATTCATTCCCATTTCTTGCATGGGAACTAAGCATGCACCCAAGGACACATATTTGATTTTTCAACCAATTTATATGCACTAGAATGTGCATGTAGTTCAAATTTGAATTATGCACATAAAATTCCTGGAAAACCCAGTTAATGTATGAAAATGTCCAAACGAACCCCGAAAAATTCCAAAATTGAACACAACACTCACTACAAAAAAAATACACTTCCGTGATGATACGTGTTTGTCACAGTAGGTCGTGTTTTTTTCATGCATGTACATCCATGACGATTTTATGACAGAATCAAGATAGTCATACCTGTGCTGTCGTAGAAGTGTTCCATGACATTACCAAAATTGTCATCATGGAAGTGTGCACTTCCATGACGATAAATCGCGCGTCACAGAAGTGCTTTCGTCAAGGGTGACCGACACGTGGCATCCACCATAACGGAACGCCGTTAAGCTATCTGGTTGGGTTTTGGATTCGATAACCCATTAATAGCCCCGTCCAATGGGGATTTTCCATGTGTAAAATCATCATTGGCTGGAGGAAACACGTGTCGGCTCATCGTTGGGACAGATGTCATCCACTCATTGGACAGAAGGCGCCTATGATACGTCGACACGTGGCACGGCCCAACAGAGGCCCATTCCTGTGAAAAGGCCGGCCTGTTTGACTTGGTCAAAAGGTGGCAGGCCGGCCCATGGAAAGCTTGTTAATGGCCTGTTCGCATATAGCCCATTTATAGCCCGCTAACCCAAGGCCCGTTACGCCCTCTCCGAATTAGGCACAAAAGCGTCATCTGGGCCATCCAATATGATTCCAACCCGTTTTCACTTCTGGCCCATGTATGGCCCATGACGTCTTTGGCCCATATGAGGCCCTATGTAACTCTTGGCATATTAACGGCCCATGGTGAAACTGGCCTGTAATGAACAGTGTATCACTTTACACCCATTAACGGCCCGTGGTGAAACTGGCCTGTAATGAACAGTGTATCACTTTATACCCATTAACGTCCCGTTATTCCATTGGACCGTTTCTAGCCCATGTTATCTTTCGGCCTTCTCAGAGCCCATTTATTCTTGGGCTCATTTCCAGCATTCGTTTACTTACGGCCTGTTACTGTTATTTTCTGCTTGTGGGCCAAATTCAGCCCGTGGTTACAGTCGGCCCATTTGTGGTCCGTTAATACATTGGACCGTTTTCATGGGGTCATCAAATACGGCCTATTAACGATGACCCGTTATCGTTGGCCCATGAACGGATGATTCCACTCTAGCCCGTTTACAGCCATAATGCGGCCTGTTATTGGCCCATGTTTGGCTAATCGATCATATGGCCCGTATAAGGCCCATTGATGATACGACCCATAGAAGGCGTACTGTTTCTACGGCCCGTAGAAGACCCACAGTTTCTACGGCCCGTAGGAGGCCCAGTGTCACTATAGTAAATATTAGCCCATGCTTATTGTGGCCTGGTTTTAAAAAATAGGTTATTGCAGCCACTAGCAAACCGCAAAAAAAGAACTACACTGACTACAAGCAAACAAATAAACAAGACAACAAGGAAATAAATAAGCAAGCAACTTATGCTAGGCTATCACGGCTATTACACATATTACATCCACTGGGCATCAAAGTTCGCCACCAGTGCAAATATAGGGAATAAAGCAGCATATAAACGCCGCAGCAAAACAAGTCCAGAACTGAAACCACTTTAGAAGAGTTCAAGAAACAATATCCTGGGTACCCATAATGCTGGCAAGATGCTTAGCAAGCTTATTAACTTTCTCTTGTTTGGCGCTTAAATCCTCCAACGCTTGCTGTTGCACAAGAAAGTACGCATCTGAATTCTACAGGGACTTCTCAGTCCTTCGGCTTCTTGCCGCAACACAACTGACTGATGCCTTTCAGCTTGTAGCTGATACTAAAGAAGCCGAAGTGATTCAGGCAGCGAGTTCGAAGAGCTTGTGCCAGCGGTACTGGCCAGTAACTCGAACACTACATCAATGCAGGACTGTGGGGTTTTCTCACTGCCTACAAGATCGTTTTTATCACCTTTCTTGGAGACCAACAGGGTTGTCTTACTTTCTCTACCATTGCATAGTGGGGTGCTCTTCTCCAATATTCTGTTTGCATACTACAAGAGAAACAAGCAGACACATCACAGGTTTAGCTTGTAGTATACGAAACTCATTTTGGTAAACCGGTTCAGTAGTAAGGTGGACAGGATAACAACATGAAACAAACATATATCTATGTACTATGGTCAATGTATTGTCCATGTCATTCTAGTTTATGTTCCCTAATCAAGATAGAGACATAGCTCAACTCATATATTTTTAAGACATAGCAGCATAGATAGAATATAAGTGTGAGAAACTACACAACATTGGCAACACTTGTAATGTGCATCACATGAGAACATAACTGTTTATACAACTTAAACTGAAATCAACATAGAGCAAGAAGTTAGAACAGCAATCCAGTTAAAGAAATAGGTTTAAAACATACCTGTTGCACCATTTGAGTTTCAATTGGATCCTTCAAATTTGAAGTAGTTGGTATGAGTAAATACAGTGATGCAACAGCAAAGGAGTATGGACCATAGCTACGGAATCTGACCTGAGAACAGTTGCTCTTCTGCTTTAAACATGGAGTTTGGGTTAGCTGTGGTAGTCTTCGTGCTTTGGGCACTGCAGTAGCTTTACAAACTGCTCGTGTGGGGGTACTCTATGGTGGACATGGTGCTTTGTCAACTATAAGTGGGTTACTATCCGCTGGGGTTGCAGTTAGATGGGTTGTAGTTGGTTCTCTGCCCAACGGTGTAAGTGTGCAATCTGGAAGAGTCTCAATTATGTGTGGTGGGGCTAGTTTGTGGGCCAGTACAACCATGGTTCTATCTGCATCGACGGGTAGCACTGTATTTTGTGAAGAACGGGTTTTTGCTCCCTTAGATACTGCCATCACCCCCTCCAATTCAAATGGCTGATAAACAAGAAAAGAAATTGAACGTATAGACATTGTATGATAGACATATGTGGTAATTCACATATATGTTGTCTAACCAAACAGGACATCATGACACAGTTTCACATATATGATGCCTAACTAAACAGGATAGCATGACACCATTTCAGATATATGATGGATAACTTAACAAGATATAATGGCATAATTCAACATATGATGAGTACCTAAACAGGATGACATGACAAAACTATATGATGTCTTTCTAAAATAGGTTGGGATGAAATAATTCACATACATGTTGTCTAAGTATACAGGATGGCATGATATAATTGACATAATTGATTCATATACTAAGCAGCTGGCACTCGCATGTATGATCTCTAAACTAAGCAGATAGAATTCAATATTGTGCATATGATGTCTAAACTAAGCAATGCAAGACACCATATGCATCATATGAGAAATATAAACATTGCAGCTTAGAGCATACACCTCAGGTGAGATATAGGACCGGTCATCTGTCTCTGAATCCTCCTCTGAGGAGCTCCCTGTAACCATCGAGATATATGCTTCAACAGGTACCATTGCCTGCTCAGAAGACCTTGTTTTCACTCCAGATTTTTCCATAACCGGCTCAAATGGCTGATACACATGAAGAGTAGTTCAATATACACAGATTGTCAACAAATGGAATACGTAATGAAAAAAGATGGCATGAGATAATTCACATATATGATGCCTGGCTCAATGGCGGTGCATAATTCACATATATGATAACTGGCTGAAAAACATGGCATTGCATAATGCACATATCTGATATGGAAAGCAAACAGGAGGCATTCACACAAAGCATGTCTAATCTAAGCAGATGGCATGGCAATGCAA
>NC_041384.1:301169720-301205927 GCF_002162155.2 Triticum dicoccoides
TGGTCATCTCTCTCCGAATCCTCCTCTGAGGAGCTATCTATAACCAGCAAGAAATCTGCATCGACAGGTACCACTGACTGCTAAGAAGACCTTGTTTTCACTCCAGATTTTCCCATGACCGACACAAATGGCTGATGCACAGGAAGAGTAGATGAATGTATAAACATTCTTGACAAATGGAATACATTATGGAAAAAATATGGCACGATACAATTCACATATACGATGACTGGCTAAACAGGATGGCATTGCATGATTTATGTATATGATGCCTGGCTAAAGAAGATGGCATTGCATAATTCCCATATACTCCCTCCATTCCTAAATATTTGCCTTTTTAGAGATTTCAAATGGACTACCACATACCGATGTATATAGACACATTTTAGAGTGTAGATTCACTCATTTTGTTCCGTATGTAGTCACTTGTTGAAATCTCTAAAAAGACAAATATTGAGGAATGGTGGGAGTATGATATAGAAACCAAACAGGTGGCATTCACACAAAGCAAATCTAAACTAAGCTGATGACATATAAGATGTATAATGTAAGCAATGCAAGGCGCCATATGCATGATATGACCAACATCAGCATGCCAGGTTAGAGAAAACACCTCAGGTGGTAAACAGGCGTGGTCTGCTCCTTCTGAATCTCCATCTGAACAGTTATCTTCCTCTAGAATACAATCTAGAAATGCAGGAGGGGGGGGGGCACTTCGCCCACCATGGAGCGGCGTCTGCATGACATTATATTCGCATGCAACGGTCTTCTCTTTTTATCTACATGTTCAGTATGATTGTGTACAATATCTGACATGCATAATAAAAAAATAGTTAGATTTTGTAAGGCCTAAGGGGTGCATGCAAAAATCAAGACTGATGGTAGCAAACGAGTGGATGGATCCAAAACTAATGATAGCAGGTAGATTATAGCTTCAGTTTAAAAAGATAGACAATGGATCATCTATTGTTTGTTGCCCACCCAACATGAACCACATAGAAGACCCCAGATGAACCAGATAGTAGACAGATACTATTCGTTGTTGGCTCGATATGAGACCCATGGGCAATTCAAAACTCAAGATTGAACGATAAAGTAGCAGGCAATAATAACCGATGTATAATGTAAGCAAACACGAAAGACTGAGACCTCTCTTCCGGAACTGTGTAGTCCTTAGGTTCATCTGCTTAGTCGATGATGGTAATGCAGTTGGCATGGCTGCTGGCAACGGGGAAGATGATCTGAGGCGGCGAAAGGAAGTCTACAGGGGGGATCTCTGCTGCAGTGAACGCTTCTGTCGATGGTGCACCTCAGGTGGGGTGGATGACGCACGGCAGGAGCAGTACATAACACACAGAGTTTTCTTTGACGCCTATCTAAAAATGAAGTAAATATGTAAGGGCTCCTTAGAATTGGAGGATTCTGTAAACACAGGGACAGGAAAAACACAAGAATATGATAGGAATGCATGTGCAAATCAGAGCATTTGGAAACATAGGATTTCAGTCAACCTGGGTGTTTGTCTCACATGAATTGGAAGAACAGAGGAATGGAGAAACAAAGTGATGCGACGAGTGTACAACCTCTTTGGCATAGCCTTGTGGACCTCCGCGTCATTGGGTTGGACGTGGAGGATGGTGATGATGCTAGTGTGACTGTCGGAGGCGGGGAAGAAGATCCGAGGCCTCTGGAAATGGCGCCGAGCGTACTACTCCGCTGTGATGGACGGTTCCGTCGTTGGAGCAGCTCCGCTAAGGTGTACGGCGATGAGGCTGAAGCATGACAAGACAGACAATGTTAATCTGAAGTGGGACCCTAATATCATCTGCAATAGATGATGTAAAATACATCACCAAAAAGTGCTAGATGTAAAACGCATCAGCTGCGCCACGGCCGCTCCGACAGATGCTGTAAGTACTGTTCACTCTGAACTTAACTGAAGAAAATGAACTTCATAGTCGAAACTGAATTTTACTGTCGAAACTGATTGAACTAGTAACAGAGCATTGCAATAGATGTTTAGGGCGTTCGAGCACTAGTAGCAGAGAAGCAGTGATCTAAATTAGCAGACGCTCGAGCAGGGAACACACTAGCAGAGAGCAAGTCGTGCAGTAGCACCGTGAGCGAGTGCTAAAGCAGCAACTCCTGTAGCTGTCGGAGGTCGTGCAGCAGCAGCAGCGCAAGCGAGAGCAAGAGCAGAGCAGCAGCACGAACGAAAGCAGGAGCATTGCAGCAGCGCGACCGACAGCAAGAACAGAGCCACAACGCGAGCGAGAGCCAGAGTAGCTGCAGCTAGTGCCGTTGTGGAAGTCGCCGCCGAGGAAGCAACGACATGGGGGAGAGACGATGTGGATGATGTGGACGGCGACGGCGCCGTTGATGGAGACACGCCATGTCTGCTCGGTATCGAGCACCGACAGCCTCGTGAGATCGAATAAAAGATAAAATGCAGCGGTGAGTGCAGAACCTCCTTGGTGGCGCCGAGTTGGCCTCGGCTTCATCAGAGGAATTGGTGAGGGTGCTGCAGTTTCGGTGGGGCAGGCCAAGATGGCGCTATGGGGATTGAGGTGGCGCGATAGACGAGGCGAACATCGGGGTAGCTTCTTGGAGGTGGAGGACGGGGCGGCTGACCCGGCGGGACAACGAGATCGACAACGGATCCTCATCCGGTGCGGTGGATGAGGGACGGCGAGCTGTTGCGGTGGACGATGTAGTCGGGGAAGAGTCTCCGGCTGGGCGGCGGTCGGGAGGCCGATGGAGGAGCGTGGGGTTTCGTGGGTTTTGGCGGCCTCGGTGTACGAATGGGGGGCGAAGGGGGAGGGGGGAGCCAAGCTTAGGGACGCGCTTGTCTGAAATGTAGGGTAAGTTATCAGCGTACCCCCATCGGTTTTGACACCGCGACATGGAGCTTCATTTCTGGCTGAGTGGTAGAAGGGGGATTTCGCGTGGGCTGCAGGAGCGATTTTGGATGAGGAGGGAGTTCTCGCGCGCGTCCAAATTTCGGGATAACAAGGTGCGGCGCGGGTTGAAGAAGCGGGAGTTTCAAAGCAGGTGAGACAAAAGATACTCGAGCTTGAAAATTTCGGGATAACAAGGTGCGGATTCCTTGTTCGGCAGAACAAACTTAACGTGTAAAAAAACAATTCATACAAGACACAAGAGAGTCATGTCCCCTTTTACTATATTTCTATAGATGCCATTGAAAAAACTACAAGAAAAATGTAAAAAAATCGGGAGAACAAGATTACCCTGCATAGTACCAAATCGATTCGCACTTCCCTCAACAACAACAAAAAACAAATCAATTCCCACCAAAGAAAGAGTAATGTCCCTCTTTATATGATTATAGATGCCATGATCTCGAATTTCAATTTTTGAATCCACGTTATGTTGAATTCGAATATATCGTTAGGTGACCTTGCGGTTTATAATTGATGTAGTCGTACATTTTGATCTTCCATCATATATGAACATTTTACTCCACCATGTGAACATATATATTGTCGTCTACCATATGGACTAAATTTGAATCAATTTTCCTTATTTGAATATGATTGTTGTCAAGTTATACAATAATTTAAATATTATCTTGATAACAAAAAACATACATATAGCAATAATCATATTTCACTATGAACTACATGTACCATACGCTCTCCAATTCAAATATTTGTATCAATTTTATGTTGAACTCAAATCATAGTACATTATTGGTCTAGGTAGCGAGATGTTTGGGATAATCTAAACCCTGTTTTCATACATATAATTTTTGGCTGAATTGGGACAAGTTTTGGTATAAGCCTCTTGCAAAACCGAAGATTCTCTCAACAAGCCTCGTGGTTCCCAGAGGGAATGTGTCACCTTTGTGTGTGAAACGATATAAGCTGTCTCCCCCCTGATTTTATTTACAGAGGCAACATAGAACTATATGAGCGCCCTGTTAATTTTTGGAATTATTTCGGGTTCATTTGGCCTTTTTATACATTAATTGAGTTTCTGGACTTTTAATGTGCATAATCTAAATATGACTTGCACGCACATGCTTCGGTGCACCAAAGTGGGTTGAAAAATCACATGTGTGTCCTTGGTTGAATTTCTAGGTCCCATGGAAGAAATGAGAATGAAATTCAAACATCTGGGCGTCATGACTCGGCCGAGAACATCGAGAAACTTTGATTTTAAATTCATGTAAATCCAAAACTTGCCTGGAAATCATGAAACTTGGCATGGTGTCATGTCATGGCACTAACATGTTGTGGTAAAAAATTGGGCCGATTTGGAAGCTCGTGGTTCTAAGAGGGACGTGCCACCTTTGAGTGTGAAATGATATACGCTGCCCCCCTTGAGTTTCTTAACAAAGGCAACATAGAACTACATTAGTGCCCTATTAAATTTTGGAATTATTCCGGGTTCGTTTGTCATTTTTTATACATTAATTGAGTTTCTGGTCATTTAATGTGCATAAGTCAAATTTGAACTACAAGCACATGCTCTCGTGCACCAAAGTTGGTTGAAAAATCACATTTGTGTCCTCAGTTGAATTTCTAGGTCCCATGCAAGAAATGAGAATAAAATTAAAATATCTGGGCATCGTGGCTCAGCCGAGAACATTCAGAAACTTGGTTTTAAAATTCTTGTATATCCAAAACACGTCTGAAAATCATGAAACTTGGCATGGATGTCATGTCATGGTACTACCATGTTGTGGTAAAAAAATTGGCCGAATAGGAACATATTTTGGTATAAGCTTTTGCAAACCGAAGCTTCTCTCAAGAAGGCTCGTGGTTCTGAGAGGGAACGTGCCACCTTTGAGTGCGAAATGATATACATTGCCCCCCTTGAGTTTATTTACAAAGGCAACATAGAACTACATGAGTGCCCTGTTAAATTTTGGAATTATTCCGGCTTTGTTTGGCCTTATTTACACATTAATTGAGTTTTTGGTCATTTAATGTTTATAATTTAGATTTGAACTACAAGCACATGCTCCCGTGCACCAAAGTTGGTTGAAAAAAAATCACATTTGTGTCCTCGGGTGAATTTCTACTCCCTCCTTCCATCTATATAGGTCCTAATGCGTTTTTCGAGGCTAACTTTGACCAAATGTTAGAGCAATAATATATGACATGCAACTTACACAAAGCATACCTTCAATTTTGTATGTCAAAGGAGCTTCCAATAATATAATTTCCATAGTATACATCTCATGTGCTATTAATCTTGTCAATAGTCAAAGGCTATCTTGAAAAACACATTAGGGCCTATATAGATGGAAGGAGGGAGTAGGTCCCATGCAAAAAATGAGAATAAAATTCAAACATCTGGGCATCGTGGCTCGGTCGAGAACATTGAGAAACTTGGTTTTAAAATCATGAAACTTGGCATGGTGTCATGTCATGGTAGTACCATGCCGTGGTAAAAAAATGGCTGAATAGGAACAAATTTTGGTATAAGCTTCTTGCAAATCGGAGCTTCTCTCAAGAAGGCTCGTGGTTCTGGGAGGGAACATGTCACCTTTGTGTGCATAATTCAAATTTAAAATACAAGCACATGTTCCAGTGCACCATAGTTGGTTGAAAAATCACATGTGTGTCCTCGGGTAAATTTCTAGGTTCCATGCAAGAAATGGGAATGAAATTCAAAATTCTGGGCGTTGTGGCTGGGTTGGAAACATTGAGAAACTTAGTTTTTTAATTCCTGTAAATCCAAAACACGCATGAAAATAATGAAACTTGGCTTGGTGCCATGACATGGCACCAACATGTTGTGGTAAATTTGCAGTCCGATTTGCGAAGGCGCACACATTAACAATCAACAAAGTCATTTTGGAACAAGTGCTGTCACGTTACAATCAGAAACACAAGTATTATTGAAACCGTGGGCGTTCTACTTACTAGTACCATTTACGTGCCGCCACGCGTCCCCATTTTTTATTAGCTAGGAGGCACCGTGCAGGGTAGCTATTTGAGTACGAGAGGCGTGCGATCAGACCCCTGCACGTGCTTATTGGGAGGAGAGCCCTTTGACCTCCATCTGCCGTCCACCTCTCTCCCAAGGTCTCCATTAATGGCGCCCGAGCCTCTGTTTAATGGCGTGGCTATGTCTCACTCTACTGAGATTTAAGAGAGAAAAAAGAAAATCTGAAAGCACGGATCTTGATGTAAGATCCGACGGACCTATATAGCATCTACTGCGACTTATAGCAAGACTGATGAATATATAAGGACGATTAAATTTTTTTTGATCAAAGAAGGGCTTGCGCCTACCGATTTTCATTACTGAAAATCACCACAATTCACAAGAAGTTCAGCACAACTCCAGCCTAACACGAAGGACTAAAAGCTACCAGATTGAAATCGCAACATCCCAAGAGGCCAACAAAGGCCAAACATCCGCGCTAGAACCCAACATTTCACAACCGACGACACAATCCACATCCTAAACCGATTATTACATCAAAAGAAACCAGGAAACTAGTCTCCGCGGCGAGCGGCGATGAGCTCTTTCGTGTCCTCAAGACGCTGCTTGAGAACATCCACGGATTCCTCCACCAGCCTTTGGCGCTCGTTGCAGAGCATGTCATTCTCGTCCATAAGTTTCTTCAACAAGGCACTGGTCTCCTCCTGCAGGTCTGCACTTCAGACGATCTTCTCCCTCAGCAGGTCGCGCTCGGCCCGGAGCCTCTCATTGCCCTCCCTTAGTTGCCGGATGACACCGGTAGCCTGTTCAAACGAGGCTATCATGTCGTCCTACAACCTCGCCGAGCCAGAGATCTGATCCATCTAGCTATGGACGATCGGATGCATGCGCCAGTAACAGTCGTCGCCTGCTTGCGAGAAATTTTCCTAGGCCGCCGCGGCGCGGCGGGACATCTCTGCTGCATTCGTGGTGCGGCGGGACATCTCTGCTGCTTCCGCGGCGCGGCCAGACCAGTCTACTGCATCGTCGACGTGACGGGACCTCCGTGCTGCTTCAGTGGCGCGGCCGGACCTTTGTGCTGCTACTTCCGTGCGGCGGGACATGTTGGCTGCTCTCGCAGAGAGGCGGGACATCTCTCGTGCTTCCGTTTCCATGCTCGCCTCTCCCTGGTGGCAATCTCTCGACCCAGAACTCATGCTGGCCATGGCAGACGCAACGGAAGGATGCTAAATGACTTGTTTGTTTTTGTGGATGAGGAGTTGAGGAGGAATGTGCAGTCATCTTGGCATACTAGTATTTATAACCGAGTACTAATACGCTCCTAAGTGGGAAACCGTTTAGGTTGTGATCGGTGTGAACAAGTTTGCAATTCAATATAGCGTGGAGTAATTTGGAATGTGATGAGACACAAGCTCAAAATTTATTGACGGTTCTAGTTTCGAAGTGCGGCACTATTCCCGGATGGAGTACTTATTTTTCTACTCCCTCCTTTCCGGTTTTATAGAGCTTATCTCAAAATTTTAGTTTTTCCATTTTATAAGGCTCAATTTGGTTGTTCCCCAACACATGTTCGGATTCCAAGGTGCATTAAATCATTGGATGCAAGTATTAAGAGAAAATTGACCAATGCATGTACTTTATGCATGCATGCATTGCAATTAATGCATTAAACCTATCTCTCGGGACTTCTCGCACGCACCATCGTGCCACCCACAAAAACTTGTACTCTGAGTTTAGTAGTACGTTATACAGGAAGAGAAGAGGTGCATGCACACACTCGTCCTCTCACACACGCGTCTGTTTTTTCTCGAAAAGGAGGATGATGACCCCCGGCCTCTGCATCTAGGAGTCACACACGCAAATTATTGAAATATATCGAGTGCAGTGCTTTGATGTGTGTCATCAACTCGTACATCAATGAGAAGTTTGATTATCCTCTCCCTCGCAGACTTAACTACACCTGCCTTTGGCTGTATGACAGGTTGGCCACACACCTGTAGGGCCCACCTGTCATACACGCAAAGGCAGGAGCGTCCCTCCCTTGCCCATGAGCGTGGTGGCTAGCAAGACTAGGAGAAGCTTTCGCTACACGCTCTCCCTCCCGCACGCGGTGGACATGCAGCAGTTCAATCAGTGTCAAATGGCTAGAAGCGTACTGTAGTACTCCTCCAGTGCATTGGTATTCCATCATTGTTCGACTTCCTGAAGAGGCGAAGGGCCAAGCGCAGCCCGGACGCTCGTGTGGCAGTTTCATGTGTATAGTAGTCTAGGATAGCATGTACCGTGCCTGTAAGCTTAAAATCGTTGGGGTCGGCTCCATGCTATGTGGCCGTCTCGAAGTTAAAAAAAATTAAAATAGTCTTCTGGCCCTACCCGAAAACTGCCGCGCGTACTGCCCGGGAAAAGCCCCGCCCTCAACTTTTAACTATGCGAAAATAGTTTGAGCTTGTTCCTTCTATATAAATACAGTACTTACTGTATGTTTATTCACCCGTGGGGTTGTTCAATGAATGGACGGGCGGGGAGCACAAGTGAACAATACTGTAGTACTACTAGTAGTAAGTAGGAGTCGTACAGTAGTCACCTTAAATAGAGATTTTCTTTTCTTTAATGCCACGTACATAAATTCAAACGCTTGTTGTGGAGAGAAAAAAGATAATCACTCCACTATATATGGATGCAGGGGCCTGAGCGCTTGCTTTACTATGGTTGCTCTCTTCATTCTCTCATCGTCTCCAGATATAAACAAGACAGCGGTAGTGACATTTTCTCTCTGCTCACCGCTGGTCACAGATCCGGCCGGATCCCTTCGGCCGGTGTGTGTAGAGGACTAAAAGGTGCATCGTTCACGCGGTCGTCGCCGCCGAGGGAGGAAACCCACAGCTGCCGGAGGGGCCCGATCCTCTACCCGTGCCGTTCTCTCCGACACATGGCCGGCTCGGGAGGTCCTCCGACCCTTCTTCCTCCCTGCCGTATTGTCCGCAGATCCGACCTGCCGCCGCCGACATCCCGGCGACGCTCAGGTATAAGTTCTTCGAAAGCGGCCTTGCTCTACTGCCCCAGCTCCCCACGTGTCTGCATGTGCATCCTTTTCTATTCCCATCAGCTCTTCCAAAGCCACCTAAATTTTTAGTATTATTAGAGGTAAAGCTACTTCATGCATTCGAATCTAGGGCTTTGTTCAAACAATGAAGAAAGGGGGGAAAGTTGTAGCATGAATCTAGGACTTGATGCAAAGAGGAAATAATATGGTGAAAGTAGTAGAGACCGGATACCCAACCGATCTCTTGGTTGAAAAGGGAAATAATGGGAAAACACAGTACAAACTGGATAAGGGACATATCTATTATTGGTTGAAAAAAGGATAGAAAGTGGCGGCTGGTGGACAAGTCAACAGAATATGTCCAGGATTAGATTTGCTGCCATCACATAGTAAAAGGTCTCAGGATTAGATTTGCTGCCCTCACATAGTAAAAGGTCTCAGGATTAGATTTGCTGCCCTCACATAGTAAAAGGTCTCCAGGATTAGATTTCCTGTCCTCATATAGTAAAAGATCTCCAGGATTAGATTTGCTGCCCTCACATAGTACAAATGGCACTACTGCTGTTTTCCCCAGTATGATAAGTAAGTTGCTCCTTTACGCTGCTGAGGGTCCTAGTGTCCCCACGATCCCATGCCCTTAAACCACTCTTTAGCTGCTGTTGATTTACCGTGTCTGGTAAACAAGCAATACCACCATTAAAGTAATCCCATATTTGAGGAATCTCATTATTGATCGTAATTCTTCTGGTAACATGAAGCATTGCTGACGTTTTAAAATTTCTACTGTCCTTGCGTGATTGCCATGAACATAATTAAGATGCTTCTTTTCATTTTGTATATGTTTCGTATATTCTCATTGACCAGCAACTGTTTACTTTCTATCTTTTTGTGCAGATAGGGATATCCATTTCACCTTGTTGCTATTGTGACCTTTTGGTGAACTGCAGAAAACACTTTTTTGGAATGAGTGTCTTATGCAGTTCAACTAAAATGTCACGTGGGGAACATATCTCAATTTTGGTGGAACTGCACAAAATGGTGTTTGGAGTTTCCAAAATCTCCGTCAAGTTCTGCTAGTAATCTCGTGCAACATTTTATTAGCCTTTGCAAGATGGAGCCGTCACTATCACCACAATGGCACTTTATTTTAGTGGAACTGCACAAAAGGATAAGAAAATTATAGTTGCACCTTGCATGAGCCGGACAGCCAACCTTAATGTTCCTCAATTTTAGTGCAACTACTAAAGAAGAACATGCCAACTCACAAGAGCAAGTACTTCTTGCTAGCTGAATGATGCAATCTTTGCTTCATTTCATGTGAACTGCAGAAAAAGGCGCATGAATTGAATCATGGAACTCCAGGCATACCTCATCCAAGTAGAGATGGAGGTTGAGTTCAAGGAGGCCGCTATTAAAGCGAAATCATGCTCTCATGTCTCCTTGTTCGTGTTGTGCAAACATGCTGTGCAAACAGGAATACTCAACTACAGATGTTGTGACGGTCAAGAGCATTCACCAAGTTCTTCGATTGTATGACATGGCTAGCCAAGATGGATTTAATCCCGATATTCACTTTATTAAAAGGCTCTAATGGGTTGGTTCTGAATCTTGCAAGCTGGGAATTAGTGAGATGTGTAGGCATCTTTGTTGTACTTATTATTTGAATCTTATTTGTTGGTTCTGAATCTTGCAAGCTGGGAATCAATGAGATGTGTAGGCATCTTTGTTGTACTTATTATTTGGATCTTATTTGTTGGTTCTGAATCTTGCAAGCTGGGAAACACGGCATGATGATGCAGAGGACAACAACCATAACAAACAGTTCAAACTTGGTAGTATTATCTTTGTGAAAGTGCGACAAATGTGGTGATCGTGTGCGTCCTGAGAATAATAATTCTAATTGTTGTGCATGTTGATCCTGTGGCACTGATAGAATGAGAGAATGCATTGCTTGTTTTAAGTACAAATTTCTATTAAAGCTAATTAAATTTAAGTAAAGTGACCACTAACTCCTATTATTATAGTACCAATACAGACCCGCTCATGAACTGATGTGTGGCCAAGGGTGCAGCGGATGAGGGAGGGGTAGTAAGTGTTGTCGCTTGTACACACTCAGCTTACTGTTGAATCCAGTTCCCCAAGAGCTGAAAAATGAACTGCTACCGCCGCCTACACACTCGTTCACTCGAGGAGACTCTAATGGCGATCCGAGGGGTGAGCCTGCTGGATATGGACTTCAGCAAGGAGTTCCCCTTTGAGTTCGCCGTTCAGTCCTATGGCTGCACCAAGTTGAATGTGATGTACACCAACGATACGGACTCGGTGAAGCTCTGCCTCGCCTCAGTCCTATGGCTGCACCAGGTTCTGGAGCATTCGCCCGTTTCATCGGCAGCACCGACTGCACCTTCGCTACGGTGGAGAGAAGGAAGAACGCGATGATTCGTCCATCTGGTGCAACAAGCTTATCGACATCCAGAAGCAATATAAGATCATCAGCAACGGGCAGGAGAAGGACTTCGTGGTTGACCTTGCTGAGACCATCATCGACCCCTGATACGCCAACATGAAAGAAGACGACCTGAACACATGGGAGGTACCTCTGAATCTAGCCTACGTAATCTACGCGGCCAAGGATGCATACACATGCTACAACATGTACAGGCAGATCTTGGACATGAGGGCATGCCTGCTTCCCGTAACCGACGAGTACACGGACAGCCGCAGCGTCATGATCAAGCGTGCCAAGAAGGTCTAGATGTTGTACTTTATCTATTTATAAGCACCTTTATCATCTGAGTGTTTCATGCATTAGCCTATGTGTCGTAATTATCTGTTTTGTCTGAAATATTTATTTTAAGAACCCATTAACCTGATTGCTTTTTAGTGGCTATTTGCTTATGTATGTAAACTAGTTCACTTGTCCGTAAAAAAACTAGTTCACTCGGCTGCCGTGCTTTGAATCTCCTTCCTCCCAACATACTCCCCTCCTCAGGTGGACCAAGCAGGTCTCTGAATTTTCTCCCACTTTCTTTTTCAATGTAAACTGAGTTTTCTCCTAGTACTTTCCCCTAGAACCAACTCAACTGTCCCACGTCTAGCCTAAAAAATAATAATACCCCACGTACTTTTAACTCATAAAATTAAAATGATATTTTATTTCGTAAGTTGAAAGTTCTTACCAAATAATAATAATAATTGTTTATATATAACTTAGCAAGTTAACTCCTAGTGATTGCGTACATAAGCTTGCAAAGATTTTACTGACGTGCAATCATGTGTTTATGTTTTTATAACATTTCTCCGTCTAGCCCAACATGATATTTTCACCCAGCCCAGCAAGTCCGTGGATTTCGAGAAAAATGCAAATGGGATTTAAACGGGTTGCATAGATGCTACATCATTGTTTCACCCAGCCCACCAAATGGACTAAAAAATGGACTGACAGCTGGGTCCACGACCATAGCCCAGTTTTTTTGTGATTTGCCAAGTAATTTGTTTTGTCAGGCCTGTTGGGCTGCAAATCTTTCAAGACGAGGAGAGCTTCATTCGGCTGGCCGAGAAAATGGCCTATCGGTAATGAGAAATGGGATGTACATTTTTAAAACACATCAAACCGGCAATTAGTTTCAAATATCTTTTTTTTTCATTTCGAGATTTTAAATTACATTAATTTTTATTCGTGGAGAATTTGTTGGATTTTTTACTGATATACATTTATTTTTAAAATCAGTTTGAATGTGAGTTGAAATTTTGGGATTAAAAACAGTTCAGACCGCACCGAAATATGCAAAATTTCGTATAATTTTTTAACCGTGGCCACAATATGGATTGTAATGCTAACAAAAAGAATACGGGCTCCAAAAAAACCTTAATAATTAGCAAATGGGCTGTAAATTATTATAAATAATGGCAGATGGGTTGTATGCTGTTTTCCACAGATTTGAGGCTTTCCTAAAAAAAGGTTGACACACAAGAAGTGACTGTTGGATGGCCATCCAACGGCCGTCGTGCTTCTTCAATCTCTGCTCTTCCTGTTCCAGCCGCTCAAACAAGCGCCGGCGGGACTGCCTACTCCCTCCTCCCCGCGGCCGGCTCTGCTGCCGCGCAGGCCTCACCGCCCCACCGTACTCCCATCGCTGGCCTAGCCATCCCTCTACTCACCCACACCTGTTGTTATTCTCCCACGACGGCAGATGAACCAGTAAACCCTCATACAGTCGTACTCCCCTCTGCATGGGAAACAACTTCCGAGTCTTCCCTACCTCCGTGTCATTCCCTTCCTAGGCCTCGCCGTCGTCCACCGCCCTAGTGCTCTCGGCGCGGCTTGGTCAACGTGGTCAACGACCGACATGCATCTGAAGTGGACTGTATGTGGGGAGGCCGACAGCTGGGTCCACGGCCGCACGCAAGGAAATGCCTCCTTATTACGCGCAAAATAATGATTCCTCCACCTGACATCAGGGACCCACCGAAAGGGCCTCTATATTTCGCGAAAAAACGTTACCGCCGGTGACAGCTCAGACCCACCAGCTATATCTTCGCACGCAAGGAAGTGCCTCCTTATTACGCACAAAAAAATGAATACTCCCACTGTTAGCTGGGACCCAGTATAGTGGCAAGCTGACTTGTGGGCCTACTAAGTTGACGGGGACAGAGGGCTTTGTCAACTTAGTCAATATGCACGATTCTAGCTCAAGTGACCGTACGATGTCCATCCAATGGCCATAGTGCTTCTTCAACCTCTGGTCTTCTTGCTCCAGCCGCCCAAACTAGGGCCAGTCGTTCCTCGTGCTCCTGCCTCCCGTGGCCGGCTGCGATGCGGCGGAGGCCTCACCGCTCCCTACTACTCCCACCGCTGGCCAGGCCATCCCTCTACTCACCCACACCCCCTGTTATTCTGCGGCGACGGCAGCCTCACACCACAGCGAACCAGTGAACCCTCGTACTCCTCTACGCGTGGGCATCCACTGCCGTGTCATCCCTGGCTTCGCGTCATCCCCTTCCTAGGACTCGCCGTCATCCACCGCCCTGGTGCTCTCGGTGCGGCGTGGTCAACGTGGTCAAGGAACGGCTTCCATCAGACGTGGACTATACGTGGAAAGGCTGGCAGCTGGGTCCATGGCCACAGCAAGGAAGTGCCTCCTTATTACGTGCAAAATAATTATTCCTCCACCTGACAGTGGGGACCCACTGGACGGGCCACCGTATTTCACGAAAAAAACGTTTGCCCCTGATTGCTGGGACCCACAAGCTACATCTTCTCACGCAAGGAAGTGCGTCCGGGCAAAAAAAAAACGATTCGCCCCCCTAACTGCTGGGACCCACCAGCTACATATTCGCAGGCAAGGAAGTGCGTGATGGTCGGGACCCACCTGGTCGAAGCATACGTAGCATTGTCATTTTGGTCGCGAACGTGTACGTACATATATACTGGTGGATGTAGAGGTGCGCACGTGTCGTAGTAGAGGCGCGTACGTGTCGTAGTAGAGGCGCACACGTAGCATGTACACGTACGTACAGCGGCCAGGGTGCAAGAAAGAAAATACGGCCACATATGTGTACATACGGGCGGGGTCTCGAATGCCTACTCGCGCATACGTACGGCCAGGGCTCGTGTACATGGCTGGGTCGGAACGGAGAAACAGCATCGTCGTCGTGTTCATGGGGAGGCAACGGAATGCATCGTGTTCATGGGGAGGCAACAGAATGCGTTGTGTTCATCGGGAGGCAACGGAACGCGTGGGAGCCAGCCGGCTGTGTCGGAACGGAATGCGTGGTCGTGTTCATCGGGAGGGCTTGGACGGAACATGCGATGGAAACGAGGCCTGAACGGGGTCCTATTGATCGGGAGGGGTCCGGCGTACCACAAAACGGAGGAAACGGACCTCCTACGGTCGAAACGGGGGTCCTGTTGATCGGGAGGGGTGTGTCGTACCACAAAACGGATGAAACGGACCTCCTACGGTCGAAATGGGGGTCATGTTGATCGGGAGGGGTGTGCTGTACCGCAAAACGGACGAAACAGACCTCCTACGGTCGAAACGGGGGTCCTGTTCATCAGGAGGGATGTGGCGTACCACAAAACGGGACTCCACGGGATACTGTTCATCTCCACCGTCGACCTCCTCCAGCCTCCACGAGCTCCTATTCATCCAGCCTCCACCGCGCGCTACTCCACTGGCTACTGTTCAACCACCCCTCCATGGGCACCCCTCCACCGTCTACTGTTCATCCAGCCCTCCACACCACGGGGTCCTGTTCAACCACCCCTCCACGGGCACCCCTCCACCGTCTACTTTTCATCCAGCCCCCCACCACACCACGGGGTCCTGTTCATCCAGAGGCAACGCCACCGCTCACTGTTCATCCAACCCCCCCGCAACGCTCACTGTTCATCCAATCGATCGGCTTCAGTTAGTAGCAGTAGCAAAGGAATCGCTCGATCGGGTTCAGTTAACAGCCATTGACCGATCGCTCGGGTTCAGTAACGCGTAGCCTGTAGTGCAATCGCTCGGGTTCAGTTAGAGCCCAACGCCTCGCTCGGGTTCAGTTAGAGCCAACGCCTCGCACACACGCGTGTACGTGTACGAGAGAAACGCGCATCGCTCTGCCCCCGACCTCCCACCGTAACAGGGATCTCCCCAAAATTTTCCTCCCCCTCGCTTCTACCATGGTTTTTTCCGTCATGGACGGCCCAAAGAATGTCATGCAGCTGCGTCTCCGGCCCGCCCAGGACGAAAAGCCCATTTTCTGACATGATTTTTTGTCATATAACTAGGAGCCCACCACATCAATGATGATACCGGGTTTTGTCACAATTATCGTCATAGAAGTGTCATATGTATGACAGAAAAAAATTTCGTTCGGCCCAAAATGTCACGGATGTGTCTTTTTTTTGTAGTGACTCTTGTTGTTCTTTGCTGACACTCGAATTTTTTTGAAAAGAATAAGAGGCAACGGATATCGTTTCATCCCCAAAGGTGCCACGTTCCCAACCGAAACCATCACGCTAGTTGTGAGAAGCTCTGATTTGTGAGAAGCTTATACCCAAACCTGCCCCAAATGGGACAAATTTTTTACCACGACATGTTGATAGCGCTCCATGATAGCATGCCAAGTTTCATGAATTTCACACGAGTTTTGGATTTACTAGAATTTAAAAACAAGGTATCTTAATGTTTGGGGTCGAGTGATGGTGGCAGGGTGTTTGAAATTCATTCCCATTTCTTGCATGGGACCTAAGCATGCACCCAAGGAAACATATTTGACTTTTCAACCAGTTTATATGCACTGGAGAATGTGCATGTAGTTCAAATTTCAATTATTCATATAAAATGCCTGGAAAACCCAGTTAATGTATAAAAATTTCCAAACGAACCCCGAAAATTTCCAAAATTGAACACAACACTCTTGTTGTTCTATGTTGACACTCGATTTTTTTTAAAGCAATAAGAGGCAACAGATATCGTTTCGTCCCCAAAGGTGGCACATTCCCTACTGAAACCATCGCTTTTTCTGAGAAGCTCTGGTTTGTGAGAAGCTTATACCCAAACCTGCCCCAAATGGGATTTTTTTTTACCATGACATGTTGATGGCGCTCCATGATAGCATGCCAAGTTTGATGAATTTCAGACGAGTTTTTGATTTACTAGAATTTAAAAACCTGGTGTCTCAATGTTTGCGACAGAGTGACGGTGGCAGGGTGTTTGCAATTCATTCCCATTTCTTGCATGGGACCTAAGCATGCACCCAAGGACACATATTTAATTTTTCAACCATTTTATATGCACATGAGAATGTGCATGCAGTTCAAATTTGAATTATGCACATAAAATGCATGGAAAACCCAGTTAATGTATAAAAATGTCCAAACAAACCCTGAAAAATTCCAAAATTGAACACAACACTCTTGTTGTTCTATGTTGACACTCGAATTTTTCTGAAAGCAATAAGAGGCAATGGATATCGTTTCGTCCCCAAAGGTGGCACGTTCCCTACCGAAACCATCACGCTTCTTGTGAGAAGCTATGGTTTCTGAGAAGCTTATACCCAAACCTGCCGCAAATGGGACAATTTTTTTACCATGACATGTTGATGGCGCTCCATGATAGCATGCCAAGTTTGATGAATTTCATATGAGTTTTTGATTTACTAGAATTAAAAAACCAGGTATCTCAATGTTTGCGGCCGAGTGACGGTGGAAGGGTGTTTGAAATTCATTCCCATTTCTTGAATGGGACCTAAGCATGCACCCAAGGACACATATTTGACTTTTCAACGAGTTTATATGCACTGGAGAATATGCATGTAGTTCAAATTTGAATTATGCACATAAAATGCCTGGAAAACCCAGTTAATGTATAAATATGTCCAAACGAACCCCGAACAATTCCAAAATTGAACACAACACTCTTGTTGTTCTATGTTGACACTCGGAAAAATTTGAAAGCAATAAGAGGCAACGAATATAGTTTCGTCCCCAAAGGTGGCACGTTCCCTACCAAAACCATCATGCTTGTTGTGAGAAGCTCTGGTTTGTGAGAAGCTTATACCCGAACATGCCCCAAATGGGACAAAACTTTTACCACAGTATGTTGATTCATCTCCATGATAGCGTGCCAAGATTCATGAATTTCAGAAGAGTTTTGGATTTACTAGAATTTAAAAAACAGGTATCTCAATGTTTGCGGCCGAGTGACGGTGGCAGGGTGTTTGAAATTCATTCCCTCTTCTTGCATGGGACCTAAGCATGCACCCAAGAACACGCATTTGATTTTTCAACCAGTTTATATGCACTCGAGAATGTGCGTGTAGTTAAAATTTGAATTATGCGCATAAAATGCCTGGAAAACCCAGTTAATGTATAAAAATGTCCAAACGAACCCCGAAAAATTCAAAATTGAACACAATACTCTTGTTGTTCCATGTTGACACTTGAAATTTTTTGAAAGCAATAAGAGTCAATGGATATCGTTTCGGCCCCAAAGGTGGCATGTTCCCTACCGAAACCATCACGCTTGTTGTGAGAAGCTCTGGTTTGTGAGAAGGTTATACTCAAACCTGCCCCAAACGGGACAAAATTTTTACCACAGCATGTTGATTCATCTCCATGATAGCATGCCAAGCTTCGTGAATTTCAGATGAGTTTTGGATTTAATAGAATTTAAATACCAGGTATCTCAATGTTTGCGGCCGAGTGATGGTGGCAGGGTGTTTCAAATTCATTCCCATTTCTTGCATGGGACCTAAGCATGCACCCAAGGACACATATTTAATTTTTCAACTAGTATATATGCACTCGAGAATGTGCATGTAGTCCAAATTTGAATTATGCACATAAAATGCCTAGAAAACCCAGTTAATGTACAAAAATGTCCAAACGAACCCCGAAAAATTCCAAAATTGAACACAACACTCTTGTTGTTCTATGTTGACACTTGAATTTTTTTGAAAGCAATAAGAGGCAACGGATATCGTTTTGTCCCGGAAGGTGGCACATTCCCTACAGAAACCATCACGCTTGTTGTGAGAAGCTCTGGTTTATGAGAAACTTATACCCAAACCTGCCCCAAATAGGACAAAAAATTTACCATGACATGTTGATGCCGGTCCATGATAGTATGCCAAGTTTCATGAATTTCAGATGAGTTTTGGATTTACTTGAATTTAAAAACCAAGTATGTCAATGTTTGTGGCCGAGTGACGGTGGCAGGGTGTTTGAACTTCATTCCCATTTCTTGCATGGGACCTAAGCACGCACTCAAGGAAACATATTTGATTTTTAAACCAGTTTATATGCACTGGAGAATGTGCGTCTAGTTCAAATTTCAATTATGTACATAAAATGCCTGGAAAACTAGTTAATGTATAAAAATTTCCAAACGAACCCCGAAAAATTCCAAAATTGAACACAACACTCTTGTTGTTCTATGTTGACACTCGAATTTTTTTGAAAGCAATAAGAGGCAACGGATATTGTTTCATCCCCAAAGGAGGCACATCCCCTACCGAAACCATCATGCTTGTTGTGAAAAGCTCTGGTTTGTGAGAAGCTTATACCCAAACCTGCCCCAAATGGGACAAAAAATTAACCACGACATGTTGATGCCGCTCCATGATAGCATGCCAAGTTTCATGAATTTTAGACGAGTTGAAATTCATTCCCATTTATTGCATGGGACCTAAGAATGCACCCAAGGACACATATTTGACTTTTCAACTAGTTTATATGCACTAGAGAATGTGCATGTAGTTCAAATTTTAATTATGCACATGAAATGCCTGGGAAACCCAGTTCATGTATAAAAATGTACAAACAAACCCTGAAAAATTACAAAATTGAACAAAATACTCTTGTTGTTCTATGTTGACACTCGAAATTTTTTGAAAGGAATAAGAGGCAATGGATATCGTTTTGTCCCCAAAGGTGGGACGTTCCCTACCGAAACCATCACGCTTGTCGTGAGAAGCTCTGGTTTGTGAGAAGCTTATACTCAAACCTGCCCCAAACGGGACAAAATTTTTACCCCGTCTTGATGATGCCGCTCCATGATAGCATGCCAAGTTTCATGAATTTCAGATGAGTTTTGGATTAAATAGAATTTAAATACCAGGTATCTCAATGTTTGCGGTCGAGTGACGGTGGCAGGGTGTTTGAAATTCATTCCCATTTTTTGCATGGCACCTAAGTATGCACCCAACGACACATATTTAATTTTTCAACCAGTTTATATGCACTAGAGAATGTGCATGTAGTTCAAATTGGAATTATGCACATAAAATACCTGGAAAACCCAGTTAATGTACAAAAATGTCCAAACGAACCCCGAAATATTCCAAAATTGAACACAACACTCTTGTTGTTCTATGTTGACACTCGAAATGTTTTGAAAGCAATAAGAGGCAACGGATATCGTTTCATCCCGAAAGGTGGCATGTTCCCTACCAAAACCATCACGCTTGTTGTGAGAAGCTCTGGTTTATGAGAAGCTTATACCCACACCTGCCCCAAATGGGACAAAATTTTTACCACGACATGTTGATGCCGGTCCATGATAGAATGACAAGTTTCATGAATTTCAGACGAGTTTTGGATTTACTTGAATTTAAAAACCAGGTATCTCAATGTTTGTGGCCGAGTGACAGTGGCAGGGTGTTTGAAATTCATTCACATTTCTTGCATGGGACCTAATTACGCACCCAAGGACACATATTTGATTTTTAAACCAGTTTATATGCACTGGAGAATGTGCATGTAGTTCAAATTTTAATTATGTACATACAATGCCTGGAAAACCCAGTTAATGTATAAAAATGTCCAAACGAACCCCAAAAAATTCTAGAATTGAACACAACACTCTTGTTGTTCTATGTTGACACTCGGATTCTTTTGAAAGCAAAAAGAGGCAACATATATCGTTTCGTCCCCAAAGGAGGCACATCCCCTACCGAAACCATCATGCTTGTTGTGAGAAGCTCTGGTTTGTGAGAAGCTTACACCCAAACCTGTCCCAAATGGGACAAATTTACCACAACATGTTGATGCCGCTCCATGATAGCATGCCAAGTTTCATGAATTTTAGACGAGTTTTGGATTTACTAGAATTTAAGAAACAGGTAACTCAATGTTTGCGGGCGAGTGACGGTGGCAGGGTATTTGAAATTCATTCCCATTTATTGCATGTGACCTAAGAATGCACCCAAGGACAAATATTTGACTTTTCAACCAGTTTATATGCACTAGAGAATGTGCATGTAGTTCAAATTTGAATTATGCACATGAAATGCCTGGAAAACACAGTTAATGTGTAAAAATGTACAAACGAACCCCGAAAAATTCCAAAATTGAACACAACACTCTTGTTGTGACACTCGAAAAAATTTGAAAGCAATAAGAGGCAACGGATGTCGTTTCGTCCCCAAAGGTGGCACGTTCCCTACCGAAACCATCACACTTGTTGTGAGAAGCTCTGGTTTGTGAGAAGCTTATACCCAAACCTGCCCCAAATGGGACAATATTTTTACCACGACATGTTGATGCCACTCCATGATAGCGTGCCAAGTTTCATGAATTTCAGACGAGTTTTGGATTTACTAGAATTTAAGAAACATGTATCTCAATGTTTGCGGCCGAGTGACGGTGGCAGGGTGTTTGAATTTCATTCCCATTTCTTGCATGGGACCTAAGCATGCACCCAAGGACACATATTTGACTTTTCAACCAGTTTATATGCACTGGAGAGAATGTGCATGTAGTTCAAATTTGAATTATGCACATGAAATACCTGGAAAACCCAGTTAATGTATAAAAATGTCCAAACGAACCCCGAAAATTTCCAAATTGGAACACAACACTCTTGTAGTTCTATGTTGACACTCGGAAAAAAATTGAAAGCAATAAGAGGCAACGGATATCGTTTCATCCCCAAAGGTGGCACGTTCCCTACCGAAACCATCACGCTAGTTGTGAGAAGCTCTGGTTTGTGAGAAGCTTATACCCAAACCTGCCCCAAATGGGACAAATTTTTTACCATGGCATGTTGTTGCCACTCCATGATAGCATGCCAAGTTTCATGAATTTCAGACGAGTTTTGGATTTACGAAAATTTAAAAACTAGGTATCTCATTGTTTGCGGCCGAGTGACGGTGGCAGGGTGTTTGAAATTCATTCCCATTTCTTGCATGGGACGTAAGCATGCACCCAAGGACACATATTGGACTTTTCAACCAGTTTATATGCACTAGAGAATGTGCATGTAGTTCAAATTTGAATTACGCACATGAAATGCCTGGAAAACCCAGTTAATGTATGAAAATGTCCAAACGAACCCTGAAAAATTCCAAAATTGAACACAACACTCTTGTTTTTCTATGTGGACACTCGAAAAAATTTCAAAGCAATAAGAGGCAAACGATATCGTTTCATCCCCAAAGGTGACACGTTCCCAACCGAAACCATCATGCTTGTTGTGAGAAGATCTGGTTTGTGAGAAGCTTATACCCAAACCTGCCCCAAATGGGACAAAACTTTTACCACGGGATGTTGATGCCGCTCCATGATAGCGTGCCAAGTTTCATGAATTTCATATGAGTTTTCGATTTACTAGAATTAAAGAAACAGCTATCTCAATGTTTGCAACCGAGTGACGGTGGCAGGGTATTTGAAATTCATTCCCATTTCTTGCATGGGACCTAAGCATGCACCCAAGGACACATATTTAATTTTTCAACCAGTTTATATGCACTGGAGAATGTGCATGTAGTTCAAATTTGAATTATGCACATAAAATGCCTCGAAAACCCAGTTAATGTATAAAAATGTCCAAACGAACCCCGAAAAATTCCAAAATTGAACACAACACTCCTGATGTTCTATGTTGACACTCGAAATTTCTTGAAAGCAATAAGAGGAAACAGATATCGTTTCGTCCCCAAAGGTGGCACTTTCCCTACCGAAACCATCGCGCTTGTTGTGAGAAGCTCTGGTTTGTGAGAAGCTTATACTCAAACCTGGCCCACATGGGACAAAATTTTTACCACGACATGTTGATGCCACTCCATGATAGGATGCCAAGTTTTATGAATTTCAGACGAGCTTTGGATTTACTAGAATTTAAAAACCAGGTGTCTCAATGTTTGCGGCCGAGTGACGGTGGCAGGGTGTTTGAAATTCATTCCCATTTCTTGCATGGGACCTAAGCATGCACCCAAGGACACATATTTGACTTTTCAACCAGTTTATATGCACTGGAGAATGTGCATGTAGTTCAAATTTGAATTATGCACATGAAATGCCTGGAAAACCCAGTTAATGTATCAAAATGTCCAAATGAACCCCGAAAACTTCCAAAATTGAACACAACACTCTTGTTGTTCTATGTTGACACTCGAAAAAATTTGAAAGCAATAAGAGGCAACGGATATCGTTTTGTCCCCAAAGGTGGCTCGTTCCCTACCGAAACCATCCTGCTTGTTGTGAGAAGCTCTGGTTTGTGAGAAGCTTATACCCAAACCTGGCCCAGATGGGATAAATTTTTTACCACGGCATGTTGACGCCGCTCCAGCATAGTGTGCCAAGTTTCATGAATTTCAGACGAGTTTCAGATTTACTAGAATTTAAAAAACAAGTATCTCAATGTTTGCGGCCGAGTGACGGTGGCAGGGTGTTTGAAATTCATTCCCATTTCTTGCATGCACCCAAGGACACATATTTGACTTTTCAACCAGTTTATATACACTGGAGAATGTGCAAGTAGGTCAAATTTGAATTATGCACATAAAATGCCTGGAAAACCCAGTTAATGTATAAAAATGTCCAAACGAACCCCGAAAAATTTCAAAATTGAACGCAACACTCTTGTAGTTCTATGTTGACACTCGAAAAAATTTGAAAGCAATAAGAGGCAACGGATATCGTTTCGTCCCCAAAGGAGGCACGTTCCCTACCGAAACCATCGCGCTTGTTGTGAGAAGCTCTGGTTTGTGAGAAGCTTATACCCAAACCTGCCCCAAATGGGACAATTTTTTTACCACGGCATGTTCATGCCGCTCCATGATAGCGTGCCAAGTTTCATGAATTTCAGACGAGTTTTGGATTTACTAGAATTTAAGAACCAGGTATCTCAATGTTTGCGGCCGAGTGACGTTTGCAGGTTGTTTGAAATTCATTCCCATTTCTTGCATGGGACCTAAGCATGCACCCCAAGGATACATATTTAATTTTTCAACCAGTTTATATGCACTGGAGAATGTGCATGTAGTTCAAATTTGAATTATGCACATAAAATGCGTGGAAAACCCGGTTAATGTATAAAAATGTCCAAACGAACCCCAAAAAATTCCAAAGTTGAACACAACACTCTTGTTGTTCTATGTTGACACTCGGAAAATTTTGAAAGCAATAAGAGGCAACGGATATCGTTTCGTCCCCAAAGGTGGCACGTTCCCTACCGAAACCATCACACTTGTTGTGAGAAGCTTATACCCGAACATGCCGCAAATGGGACAAAAAATTTACCATGGCATGTTGATGCAGCTCCATGATAGCATGCCAAGTTTCATGAATTTAGACGAGTTTTGGATTTACTAGAATTTAAAAAAAAGTATCTCAATGTTCGCGGCCGTGTGACGGTGGCAGGGTGTTCGAAATTCATTCCCATTTCTTGCATGGGACCAAAGCATGCACCCAAGGACACAAATATTATTTTTCAACCAGTTTGTCTGCACTGGAGAATGTGCATGTAGTTCAAATTTGAATTATGCACATAAAATGCCTGGAAAACCCAGTTAATGTATAAAAATGTCCAATCGAACCCCGAAAAATTCGAAAATTGAACACAACACTCTTGTTGTTCTATATTGACAGTCAAATTTTTTTTGAAAGCAATAGGAGGTAACGGATATCGTTTCGTCCCCAAAGGTGGCACGTTCCCTACCGAAACCATCTCGCTTGTTGTGAGAAGCTCTGGTTTGCGAGAAGCTTATACCCAAACCTGCCCCAAATGGGACAAATTTTTAGCACGACATGTTCATGCCGCTCCATGATAGCGTGCCAAGTTTCATGAACTTCAGACGAGTTTTGGATTTACTTGAATTTAAAAACCAGGTATCTCAATGTTTGCGGCCGAGTGACGGTGGCAGGGTGTTTGAAATTCATTCCCATTTCTTGCCTGGGACCTAAGCATGCACCCAAGGACACATATTTAATTTTTCAACCAGTTTATATGCAATAGAGAATGTGCATGTAGTTAAAGTTTAAATTATGCACATAAAATACGTGGAAAACCCAATTAATGTATAAAAATGTCCAAATGAACCCCGAAAAATTCCAAAATTGAACACATCACTCTTGTTGTTCTATGTTGACAGTCGATTTTTTTTAAAGCAATAGGAGGCAATGGATATCGTTTCATCCCCAAAGGTGGCACATCCCCTACCGAAACCATCATGCTTGTTGTGGAAGCTCTGGTTTGTGAGAAGCTTATACTCAAACCTGCCCCCAAGTGGGACAAAAATTTTACCACGACATGTTGATGCCGCTCCGTGATAGCATGCCAAGTTTCATGAATTTCAGATGAGTTTTGGATTTACTTGAATTTAAAAACCAGGTATCTCAATGTTTGCGGACGAGTGACGGTGGCAGGGTGTTTAAAATTCATTCACATTTCTTGCATGGGACCTAAGCATGCACCCAAGGACACATATTTGATTTTGCAACCAGTTTATATGCAGTAGAGAATGTGCATGTAGTTCAAATTTGAATTATGAACATAAAATGCCTGGAAACCCCAGTTAATGTATAAAAATGTCCAGACGAACCCCGAAAAATTCCAAAATTGAACACAACACTCTTGTTGTTCTATGTTGACACTCGAAATTTTTTGAAAGCAATAGGAGGCAATGGATATCGTTTTGTCCCCAAAGGTGGCACGTTCCCTACCGAAACCATCACGCTTGTTGTGGAAGCTCTAGTTTGTGAGAAACTTATACTCAAACCTGCCCCAAATGGGACAAAATTTTTACCACGGCATGTTGATGCCGCTCCATGATAGCATGCCAAGTTTCATGAATTTCAGACGAGTTTTGGATTTACTAGAATTTAAAAATCAGGTATCTCAATGTTTGCGGCAGAGTGACGGTGGCACGGTGTTTGAAATTCATTCCCATTTCTTGCATGGGACCTAAGCATGCACCCAAGGACACATATTTGATTTTTCAACCAGTTTATATACACTGGAGAACGTGCATGTAGTTCAAATTTTAATTATGCACATAAAATGCCTGAAAAACCCAGTTAATGTATAAAAATGTCCAAACGAACCATGAAAAATTCCAAAATTGAAGACAACACACTTGTTGTTCTATGTTGACACTCGAAAAAATATTGAAAGCAATAAGAGGCAATGGATATTGTTTCTTCCCCAAAGGTGGCACGTTCCCTATCGATACCACCACGCTTGTTGTGAGAAGCGCTGGTTTGTGAGAAACTTATAGCCAAACCTGCCCCAAATGGGACAAATTTTTTACCAAGCCATGTTGATGCCGCTCCATGATAGCATGCCAAGTTTCATAAATTTCAGACGAGTTTTGTATTTACTAGAATTTAAAAACCAGGTATCTCAATATGTGTGGTCGATTGACGGTGGCAGGGTGTTGGAAATTCATTCCCATTTCTTGCATGGGACCTAAGCATGCAACCAAGGACACATATTTGATTTTTCAACCAGTTTATATGCACTGGAGCATGTGCATGTAGTTCAAATTTGAATTATGCGCATAAAATGCCTAGAAAACCCAGTTAATGTGTAAAATAGGACTGTGATATTTGTCAACTGTGTGTCGAATTGTAAAAATACCAACCGATCCTGCCAGCGAGGCCCATCTCGCTCGATCCGTCTAAGGAGGCCCGAGTGCGTTCGATTCAAAATTTTCTCTCGTCCTCGTTGCCCTCGCACGTTCTCTCGGCCAGTATTTTTTCCACCATTTTTTTCGCGTTCCCAATTTTTTCTCTCTCGTCCCATTAGCCTCCCACTTCCCCATGTTTTTCCCAGTTAGTTTTTTCTTACCTTTTTTTCAGAAACAAAAGTAGGGTAAAAAATTGAGGGAAAAGGATGCTGATTAGGTTCGTACTCAATCCCTCCTTGTTTGATGCCGCCGGGCTTACACAAAGCCCAATAACCAACTAGCCAACACATAGTTTCTGTTCACATTCTAAAGAATTATACTACTTCACCGCTGGTGCATATTATTATCATGACATTTACACAGTAGTTGTTCAAGGGTTTGCTTCCAACAATTTTTTTTCTATGTTAAAAAGTTACCACATGTAAATTATCAGGTCTCCGGTGCATATATTATCATGTCATCTACACAAGAATAACCGATGAATATTTTCCACATTTTTTCCCCAGGGTCAAATGTTACCACGTGTTTTGTACCTAAGTTATCATGTGTGTGATGCGTATATTACCATACTATTGACACAGAAGTTATTGGGGGTATTTCAACAACTTTTATTCCTTAGTCAAAGTTACCATGGTGCGTATATTACCATCTCAGGCTCTCGGTCCTTACTTACAAAAACTACATAAAACAATACCCAATCACAACATAGTGCATGCCTAGATGGTTGTCTCAGTTAGCCCACAACCCGTGAGTGCGGGGTTTGACTCCTGTTTTGCTCGTTTTTTGCCGTATTTATGGATTCGTGAGGGCGAGCCGTCGAAATTAGCAACGGGGATTGTTGTATGTACGATCGTCAATCAGCCAACAACCAGTGCGTTTGGTCATTTTGCAAAAACCATTTGGTGTGCCCATACATTATTCGTTTCACATAAGTTACCGGTGGTATAGTTTTCAATATATTTTTCTGCCTTGTCAAAGTTACCGCGGTGTTTGTACGTAAGTTATCGAGTATGTGATTCATATATTACTGTGCTATTTTCACATAAGTTATCGAGGGTATACTTTTCAATGAATTTGTCCCCTCTTTGGTGAAAGTTATCGCGGCATTTGTACATAAATTATCGGGTATGCGGTTCACATATTACCGTGTTATTTTCACATAAGTTACCGGGGTATGTTCTTCAACAACTTTCTCCCCTTAGTGAAAAGTTACCACGTGGTAAATTATCTGGTATGTGATACATATATTACCATGACCGAGGGGGTATGTTTTTCAAAAAATTGCCCCCTTAGTTAAAGTTACCATGGTGTTTGTACAGAAGTTATCGGGTATATGGTTCATATATTACCGTGCTATTTTCACATAATATATCGATGATATATTTTCCATAACTTTTGTTTCCGGTGCAAAAGTTGCCATGATGTTTGTATGGTGCTTATTACCATGTTATTTAAACAGAATTATCGGGGGTATGTTTGAACAGCCCCCCTCCCCCGGTAAATCTTACCGCAATGTTTGTATGTAAATTATCGGATATGCGTTTTGTATATCACCTTGTTATTTTCACATAAAGTTACCGGGGTATCTTTTTGAGAAACTTAATATGTGTGTTTGTAGGTAAGTCATCAGGTCCGCGGTGCTTAAAATACCATGTTGTTTACACAAAATTTATCGAAGTATGTTTCAAAAACTTTTTTCTCTAGATCAAACAACCTTTTTTCTGGGTCAAAATTAATACCTTGGTGGTATCGAAGTTGTCAGGATCAAAGTAGAAAACATCGTCGAAAGACAGTTTACTGCGAGAGAGATGTGTATCTGACAAAAACATCATTCTTTTTGTAGCTTTTTTTCTTTTAATTTACCACAAAAAATGGAAGAAAAGTGCATAGAAGCTAGTAGAATGCATCGGCTACTAGCATGAAATAGCAGCAGCACTCGCTGCTAGCTAGTAACTAGCCTAATTAGCAGACAACAGCTAGCCTAGCTAGCCTAACCTAGCTAGTAAACAGCAGCAGATCGCATATGGAACAATGGCAGGAACAACAAATAGCAGCAAGAGCATGGAGCACCCTAAAAAAAAGCCAAGCGCATGGAGCCCATGCACGGGAGGAGCTGCACATGGAGCAGCAGCAGAAAAGTCCACGCGCGTCTTGTGCGGAAGGGGAAGGAGCAGTGCGCAGCCCACGCGCGGGCGTTTGCGGAAAAAAAGCGTTGATCGCTTGATGCAAATCGTACGGCGCTGGATGCGGTAGGTAGTTTTGCAGAAAATCTTCCGTGTGCCAGATACATATTTCGATGTATAAAATGTCCAAACGAACCCTGAATAATTCCATTTTTTTTGACGACACACCTATAGTTGCAAGTTCACTGCAGATAAAAGTTCTAGCAATTGAAACACCGTGCATGGCCATTGTGACCCCATTATGTAATTCAAATCAAGACGAAAAACCAAGTAGTTCCCAGACAGTTTATTCTAACCAACTATTTGAGATGCAGCACAAAATATCTTTGGACCATGTCTGAATAAGGCACCGTGTATGATGACACTTTGCGCGCCAGTTTTTTGGCTAAAGCGATTCCAAATTTTCGGCTTCCGCAGAAATATCTACCTCCCCGCCCCCTCCCCGTTACCAAAGCCACATTTCCCCTGTTTCCGCCTTCCTTTCCAAGTTGAAACCTTCACTCCTTACTTGCAGCGCCGCCGCCTCCTCACCGGCAACCCTCCTTCACATTGCTCGACCTCGCCTATCCAGGCAGGTAATCCATACCCGACCCCATCCTCCTCCTCCTCCTTCCACATCCCACATGCCCCGACCGCCGGTGCGAGCGCGCCACCTTCCACCCGAATCACCGACCCCTCCACCAAATAAGCACCGTCCTAAGCCATGGTGCACGCAGTATAGCCAGGATCTCAAGGAGCATTTGGCAGCAGAGAAGCAAATCGCGGCCGCATGCGCGGATGAGGTCGCGATGGATGCCATTCGTGCCGACCCCCAGATCTTGAAGGAGCACCTTGCCATTTGCTAGCTACGCCGGTTAAGCATGCACAGTTTACCCGTTGTGTGTGCTGCTCCTGCCTTTCCTTCACAAATTCTAGTGAATTGTGCTATCTAATTTTACCATGCAATCTATTGCTTTAGTGTATATGTTCTATATGTTGTGCAGTGTGGTGCTCACTTATTAACTGTTTTGTTAATTATTTGTCGTCTTTAGTTAATTATTTGGTACAGTTCTGCCATTGTGATGTTCAATTCTTCAGGCTGCAATTTTGTATTGTCTTCCATGTGAGAAATAAATCAAACTTATCATTGCAAAATACATGAGAAATGAATACAATTGCTATATTTCCAAGTTGTCAAGCATGCTTGGTTTTGTTATACATTGTGCAATGTGGTGCTCAGTTAACATTTGGTTCATTTGTGTCGTGGTGTTTAGTTAACTGTTTGGTTCAATTCTGCAATGCGATGTTCAATAGTTGTGGGTGCATTCTGTTATTGTAAACCATGTGAGGAATAAATATAATTTGGCTGTAGTAAATACATGAGAAACAAATAAAATTGCTACTATCGGCTGTCGTTAACTGTTTGGTTAACTGTGTGATCTTCTATTAGGAGTATGTTATATTGTGCAATGTGGTGCCCAGTTAATGTTGGTTCATTTGTTGTGGTGTTTATTTAACTGCTTGGTTCAATTCTGCAATGCGATGTCCAATTGTCGTGGGTAGAATTTTGTATTGTTGTGCATGTGAGGAATAAATCAAATTTGGCTGCACTTAATACATGAAAAACATATACAAGTGCTATATTTCCTAGTTCTTAATCATGCTTGGTTTGGATAAATGGGTTTTCTGTGTGGCTTGAATTAATCTGATGAATCTGTAATGTGCTTATTTTTCATCAACATATTTTACTGATAGCATGCGAACCCTTACTTAACCTGATGACTAACAACCTTATATGTGTTGCAGGGAAACAATGGGAAGCACTGAGGTTTACAATCGAGGTTAGCACGTGCATGGTCCGTTGTCTAATAGCACATTATTGCGCAATTGTAGGAACCATTCTAATATTTTGGTTTTTAACAATTTGGTCTTGCACATGTAGGTCCTTCTGT
This sequence comes from Triticum dicoccoides, assembly GCF_002162155.2. Taxonomy (NCBI): domain Eukaryota; kingdom Viridiplantae; phylum Streptophyta; class Magnoliopsida; order Poales; family Poaceae; genus Triticum; species Triticum dicoccoides. Next base: position 301,200,200 of record NC_041384.1, read on the forward strand.
CAAAGGTTTTGACCCACTATCCGACCCTTTTTGCATATGGGGAAATGAGTTGTCCATGAATATCAGTCAAGTCAAGAAACTCAGAAAGATTGTTAGGATAAAGAAATTAGTGACAAAAAACAACAAGATCTTTGTCTGTACAATGAAGAAGACATCAGTTCACTACAGGATGGTACTAACTAGTATACCTTGCCTTTTTTTCCTTTGCCCCATTTCCAATATATAGAAGATATTTATGCACATCCTTGTTTTCAGGCCTTTCCAAAGCAGTTCACTTATGATTACCTCTCAAACCACCTGTATGGTCAGGAGGCGAGGAAGGTATTCATACAACACCCACGGTTCAATATTGAAGTGTTCCCGAAGAGGACGAAGGATGGACGGTCAATCATCCACAGGCACTGGCCTAAAGTTACAAAGACCTTCAACATCAATGAAGGCTCAATATTCGCCTTCTGCTTCAGCAGTTTTCCAAATGAGATACATCTGTCTATGTATCGTATATGATGCCAATTTCTAAAGGTTATAGATGTTGCATGTGAAACTTGCTGCTGGTGCAATTGTGTAATGGGGTAGCTGAGTGCTGAAGCTATATGATGTTGTACTCCGACGTATTTCAATTATGAAATCCTGCTTCCTTAATATGGAGTAGCTGAGTGCTGAAGCTATATGATGTTGTACTCTGATGTATTTCAATTATGAAAATGCAAAATATTGTGTGCTTAATATGAAATGTCAATTAGATTAATAAATGGATTATGAATAATCGGATAATTAGCCTGCTAATGACGAATTAGCCGGCTATTTGGGTTTTGCTATTACAAACGGTTGTTGAAAAAATACCGTGGGCGATGACCTCAGGCAACACACACAGTTTGGAGGAATAAACCGTGTTGGATCAATGAACAATCACACACGACTTTCTCTTGAAAACTGTTTGCGTTAGGCCACCTTGCGCAAACGTTTACCACATAAAAACTGTGTGTGATGGAGAGCCTTTGCCACATAGTTTCTTCTACGGACCATGTATAATACATTCAATAACGCAAACGATTTAACGGGAAAAAGGTTTGTGATGTACCTGTGAACAGAAACGTTTTCCTTGGAGCGACTGTGTGGGATGTACATACGAATGGAAACATTTGGCAGGGACTGACTGTGTGGGATGTACTTGCGACCGGAAACAATTTCGGTGTATAATTGTATTTTTAGCTATACTGTACGTATTTCCGTATTTGAGTGCTCGCCGGTCGCACAAGACCTCATTTTGCCGAGCGTGTCTATCAGGAGGGCATATCCCCGACGGTTTCTGGGTCATGTGGGAAGGACCCCCCTATCGCCCACACTCACTTGGCGACGGTTCCGAATGCCATCGCGGAAAGGGGTTAAAAAACATTTGTTTAGGACCGACGTGTACCAGTGACAATTCATACTTAAATATCAGATAGACCTATTGAACAATACATTTTTGCATAACTAAAATAATTCAACAAGGCACAGTTAAAGCACCGCATGGCAAATGCTACTACAACAAAGGGTACAGGTTGGCAAGCTAGAAATGTAAGACTTGCAGATAGAATGTTGCCTCACATTTTATGGACGGGATCCTTCGAGTTAGAAGAGCCCAGACCCATGGTGCGCTCATTGATGTCACAGATGGGCTGTTTCACCTTGGAAGAACCTTTGTGGGTGCCCTCCTCGTGGTCGTGGTCAATGAGATCTGACTTGGCAATTGAGGATTCTAAGCCGCCGCTGTAGAATGTGTCCTTCAGAAATGACAAAATGGGCTCGATGGCGTATAAAGCTCGCAAATCCTTGACCACTTGGCGGAGGAGATCAGCAGTAGGGCCGTCAAAGAGATCGACGGCGGTTGAACCAGAGGGGTTGGGGATGGACAACTTAACCTGTGACATGGCCCACGTGAAGCCGTCGGTGTGGACAAGCTTGATGTCATAGCCAGCTTTCCTAAGATACAATAATAGCTAGCCCGCTGACATGAAGCCTTCGGCATGGCAACGTAGTCAACATCTTCGCCAGCTTCCACGGCGACGTGTTGCTCCGGAATCGACAGGTCGGGGTGAACGGCGGCCACCTCGCCAATGTCCGCCGGAGAGGCCATGATAAACATCTTCTTGGCCGAACGCTCGTCGGGCACCCCGAGATATGTGGTCGAGCTTAGGCTGTGACATTCTGGAGCAGGGGATGTGGATCTGGCAGGGAGGGACACGGCAAGCCTCATCTAAAAACTTAGGGGAGTGGGGTGACGTTATGGGAATCACTGGGTAACCTGAACTTTATTATCTAAGCTAGGAGGAACGGGCAGACCGACAGGGGTTGGCGGCGGCACCGGCGGCGACTGCTAGCTAGGGTTCGAGGGGGGAGGGGGCGGGTGGGGGATTGTGGAGGGGGGGTTGGTGTTTGAGGATACACCGTGGCTATTGAAAATTTTAGTAATGGTGGGTGGAGATGGTGGTGGACGAGGGAGGGCGATGGTTCGAATGCCTTGGCTACTGCAATTTTACTATATGGTCGGTCCTGGGGGAGTGTGGTCGACGGTTGAAGTACGGTGGCTACTAAAATTTGGGTAAAGGAATTGATGCCGGGCAGGAGTGCCCAAGATCGCGCATGGTACAATAACAATATGCGTGTATGATAATAAGGAAAAGTGGCACGGATCCGTCGATTTTTGCAACGCTCAAGGCAGGTAGTTTGTTTTTTATATTTCTAGCTAGCTGGTCTATCTCACATAGTTCATCCTAATTTCCAAATAAACTTACCCGCCTTTAGCTTACACAGGTGGTGGTTTTACAACCACTTCCATCGCACACGGTTAAGCCAGTACCTCCACCCTTTGCTCGCGCTTGCGCGGTCGTGGTGATTTCAGCGCACTTGCATCGCACATGGTTGAGCCAGTACCTCCACCTTAATTTGCTCCCGCTTGCGCGGTCATGGTGATTTCAGCGCACTTCCATCGCACACAGTTGAGCCAGTACCTCTACCTTAATTTTCTCGCGCTTGCGCAGGCGTGGTGATTCACATCGCACTTGTATCGCACACGATTAAGATATTATACCCCATGTCTGTTGAGCGTCATCAGAGTCTTTGCAGCAAAAAATAACATTAGAGAGGGTCAAAAGATAGCCACACTAGCATGTGGCCCAAATATATATGAGTGAAAAGGGTGGTCTGTGATGTTCAAAATTCCAATGCACAACTTTGACCGCGTGGGCCCACGGTTGGGCGCGTCGTTGAAGATCGATGAGAGGGGCCAGAAGTCAAGAACCACTTGGAAGTGGCCAAATATATGTACGAATATTGGGGATGTTTAAAACTTTAAATACACAATGCATAACTTTGGTGGCACCTGCCTCGCAAACCCGAAAGCACCCTAACAACCACCTAGCTAGGATATATATAATGACATAATGTAGTACCTAGCTAGGATGCTTGGCCCACCACCTCCCACTTCGTGTAAGCGAGGCGGATGCACGTAATGATCGATACTTTGGTCATACATGCATGTCTCCATGACCCACCATAAGATGTACGAATGAATCTATCATTTGGTCAAATGACAGTTGTTGTTGTCGATAAACCGCTTGGGCCAATAGATTGAACCATCATAAAAATCGCACGAGAGGGACCACAAAACCAGCACCTCTTGCATGCGGCCCAAAATGATGTACGATTGCAAGGGGTGATGTGTGTTTTCAATATAGAATAATGTACAATTTATATGTGGTGCCTACCTCTCGATACAGCCAACAACCATGAAGGCAAGGTAGTTAAGGACGAGATACGCAGGGTTTGATGTAGGTCGAACCAAGCAATCTGAGCATCTGGGAGGGAATCCTGATAATGCATGAGCTCGAGCTTTGGTTGAGTGACATTTGACGGTGACCGACCCTAACATGAACTAGGAGGAATCCATTCATGGCGAACACACACCCCTCATTATTGGTCAAAGGGATGATATATATACACTCGGGGAGCCCATAGATATGCGTGTTGTCACAAAAAATCGCACAAGGGAGACATGGTCGATCAGAAGACCCTGTATACACTGCATGTGGCCCAATAATATGTATGGTTACTGTGGTGTATGATGTGTTTAAATCCCAAATGCACAACTTCAATGGGCCACCAACTAAATTACAAATCGAACACCGTACTGGACTCCATGCCTCGTTCAATACGTACAATGTCAGTTTCCCAACTTCGAGGCGGTGGTGGTGCGGGGGGGGGGGTCATCCCATGCATGCGCTCAAACTTTATTTTGTCTAGCATGGGACACATCTATATATATATATATATATCTATACATCTATACACCTATATAGTGTGCGGATAACTTTGAAAGTTCGTCGTTGGATGAAGCCAACCCGACGGTACAGAGATGGCAAATCCGAGCAGTACCGGCTGTTGGATATCATCTACATTCCACCAGATTCTTCCACATGTACAACCTAGAAGACTCCATGGTTGAACTTAAGCATAATGCACAAACCTCAAAACACAAGCACTTCTCCTTTGTTCTCTAAAATCTTCCATATCTTAATTTCCCAAACTTTTTTTTCTAAATGAATTTTCACTTTTTGTTTTTACCTTTACCATGCACAATTCCATGAATCTTAAAATAGAATTTTTTTATAAAACTAATTGATTTTGGATGAGATGAAATATAAGAATTAGATGAACATCTACATCATGCATATGTGACTCAAAGCTTACATGCTACAGTGTGGTATTTATTCATAATTTGGTTACCAAATCTCATGAGTGCAATGCACGTGTACCTTACTAGTATCAATAGGAAACCATCATGGTTAAACCCTTCTCGTTGTTGGGTCAAAGGGATAGATTGTGTGGGCCCCCCTAATTTTCAGTAAAGGATAGTGTATATACCTCAGGGAGTGCATAGATATGTGCCGCGTCTATAAGCCGCACAAGGGAGACATGCTCGAGAAGAACACCCTGCCCCCTATACCATTCATGTAGCCTAAAAAGGGTTTATATAATCGCCATGACAGGTCAAGTCAATCATTCATTAATTTTTTAGAGGAAAAAATAACCCATAAAACATAGTAGGTTTATATAATCACCATGACAGGTCCAGTCAATCATTATTTAATTTTTTAGAGCAAAAAATAACCCATAAAAACATAGTCCACTATACTGTGTCATGGCATTTAAATGAAGCTTAAGATATGCAACTTCCCACTGGGTCACCCATCCTTGGACTACTCCAGCCCGTGCACGCTTAACTTCTGTGTTCTATTCGACTAGGCTAGCAGATGGTAAGCCGACCCTTGTTGATAAGAATTGCCTCCTTGCCTTTAAGGCATTTCCCGTTGGTTACCCTATGGGACCTACTACCACTTATCACACACATTTGTGCTTTTAGAAACTGTGTGGGATATTTTACATGGCCAGTGTGTCGCCGCTCGCCTTCAATGAGCACTAACACTGGTAGCGGCAAAACGATGGGAGAAGAGGCGAGAAACCGATGAGAGTAGTGGCGAGAAGCGGTAGCCTGTTTTGAATGAAAACCTAGTAGAGAAGGAAGCGTGAGCAACACGATGCATCCGCATAGTGCTTACCCATGTACTGCATGTGCTGTCGAAAGGGCTCAGGGTTGCCGTTCGATCTGGGAGCATACAATGGTGCACACGTACGATCCATGGGGTTTGGATTCTGGCCAATCAGAACGCATGACTCAGATCGCGCG
>NC_041384.1:301206284-301296382 GCF_002162155.2 Triticum dicoccoides
GGGGGGATATCATACGGAAACAAACATTCGGTGGAAATCGATGAAAACCATGAGAAAAAGATGTTTTGAAGTTTCAAAAAAAATTGAAAAAATGCGGGATGTTAAGAGGATGATGTTTTATTGCCACACAAAACTTCAAGTTGAAACACATTACGAGATGTGAGCTATGAAAAAGAGAAAATCAGTGTTGAATAGTGCCGACTAGTAATGTCACTATTCAAGTATGAATTTGTCTTTTTCATAGCTCACATCTCGTAATGTTTTTCAACTTGAAATTTTATGTCGCAATAAAACATCACCTTCTTAACATCCCACTTTTTTAAAGATTTTTATGAAACTTTAAAATATGGTTTCCACGAAGTTTTCATTGAATATCGGCTTTCGTGAGTGAACCGTGTGCCATTTGAAAACATTTCATGAGAAGAATCTCAGTTTTTTAATCCCCATAAATCCAAAACTAAGCTGAAAATCGTGAAACCTGGCATGGTGTCACGACATGGCACTTATATGTTGGGAATTTTTTTTCATCCATTGCGGCGCAAGTTTTATGACAAGCCACTTACAAACCGGAGCTTCTCTCAAAGAAGCCCCGTGGTTCCGATAGGGAAACGTGTCCCCCTTGTGGGCAAAACATAGTCACTTCCTCTTTTCGCCTTGTATTTTCTTCTACGAGCAACATGGAATGACAGGATATCCGTGCTGAAATTTAAACTTATTCAGGGTTTGTTTGGCCTTTTTATACACTAATTGAGTTTCCTAGGCATTTAATGTCCATAATTCAAATCTGAACTACAAATACATGCTCTAGTTCACCAAAATGGCTAGAAAAATTATACACGTGTCCTTGGGTGCATGTTTAGGTCCCATGCCAGGAGGGAACGAATTACAACCGTACTGGTGTCATGGCTCATCCTCAAACATTTCGAATCTCGGTTTTTAAGTCCCCATAAATCCTAAACTCACCAGAAAGTTATCAAAGGTGGCACGGTGTCACGTCATGGCACATATATGTCGTGGTAAAAACATTGTCCAATTTGGGACAAGCTTTATTACAAACTTCTTACAAAAATTGGAGCTTCTCTCAAAGAAGCCTCGTGGTTCCGATAGGGAAACGTGTTCCCCTTGTGGGCGAAACATAATCACTGCCTCTTTTCGCCTTGTATTTTCTTCCTCGGGTAACATGGAATGACATGATATCCGTGCTGAAATTTAAACTTATTCAGGCTTCGTTTGGCCTTTTTATACACTAATTGAGTTTCCTAGGCATTTAATGTCCATAATTCAAATCTGAACTACAAATACATGCTCCAGTTCACCAAAATGGCTAGAAAAATTATACATGTGTCCTTGGGTGCATGTTTAGGTCTCATGCTAGGAGTGGGAACGAATTACAACCGTACCGGTGTCCTGATACGTGTCCATCGTATCTACTTTTCCAAACACTTCTGCCCTTGTTTTGGACTCTAACTTGCATGATTTGAATGGAACTAACCTGGACTGACGCTATTTTCAGCAGAATTGCCACGGTGTTATTTATGTGCAGAAACAAAAGTTCTTGGGATGACCTGAAACTCCACGGAGCATATTTTTGGAAATAATAAAAAATAATGGCAAAAGATCAAGGCCAGGGGGGCCACACCCTAGCCACGAGGGTGGGAGGCGCGCCTGCCCCCCTGGGTGCGCCCCCTACCTCGTGGGCCCCCTGGAGCTCCAACGACCTCAACTCCAACTCTATATATTCGTGTTCGGAGATAAAAAAATAAAGGAGAAAGATTCATCACGTTTTACGATATGGAGCTGCCGCCAAGCCCTAAACTCTCTCGGGAGGGCTGATCTGGAGTCCGTTCGAGGCTCCGGAGAGGGGAATCCGTCGCCATCATCATCATCAACCATCATCATCATCAACCATCCTACATCACCAATTTCATGATGCTTACTGCCGTGCGTGAGTAATTCCATCATAGGCTTGCTGGACGGTGATGGGTTGGATGAGATTTATCATGTAATCGAGTTAGTTTTGTTAGGGTTTGATCCCTACTATCCACTATGTTGTGAGATTGATGTTGCTATGACTTTGCTATGCTTAATGCTTGTCACTAGGGCCCGAGTGCCATGATTTCAGATATGAACCTATTATGTTTTCATGAATATATGTGAGTTCTTGATCCTATCTTGCAAGTCTATAGTCACCTACTATGTGTTATGATCCGGCAACCCCGAAGTGACAATAACTGGGACCACTTCTAGTGATGACCTTAGTTTGAGGAGTTCATGTATTCACTATGTGTTAATGCTTTGGTCCAGTACTCTATTAAAAGGAGGCCTTAATATCCCTTAGTTTCCGCTAGGACCCCACTGCCACAGGAGGGTAGGACAAAAGATGTCATGCAAGTTCTTTTCCATAAGCATGTATGACTATATTCGGAATACATGCCTACATTACATTGATGAATTGGAGCTAGTTCTGTGTCACCCTAGGTTATGACTGTTATATGATGAACCGCATCCAGCATAATTATCTATCACCGATCCATTGCCTGCGAGCTTTCCATATATTGTTCTTCGCTTATTTACATTTCCGTTGCTATTGTTATCATCACTACAAACTACCAAAAACATTACTTTTCTTACCGTTATCTTTTGCTACCATTAACACTACTATCATATTACTTTGCTACTAAACACTTGCTGCAGATATTAAGTTTCCAGGTGTGGTTGAATTGACAACTCAGCTGCTAATACTTGAGAATATACTTTGGCTCCCCTTGTGTCGAATCAATAAATTTGGGTTGAATACTCTACCCTCGAAAACTGTTGCGATCCCCTATACTTGTGGGTTATCAAGACTATTTTATGGCGCCGTTGCCGGGGAGCATAGCTCTATTCTTTGAGTCACTTGGGATTTATATCTGCTTATCATTATGAAGAACTTGAGAGATCCAAAAACCAAGATTTATCCCTCAACTACGAGGGGAGGTAAGGAACTGCCATCTAGCTCTGCACTTGATTCACCTTCCATTTTGAGTAAGCTTGCGACACCTAAACCTTCTTCTGCTATTGATTCTGATATGTCGCATATTATTGATGATGCCACTTCTGCTATGCATGATACTTATGATGAAACTACTTCTATGCCTGATACTATTGTGCCACTTGGTGAATTTCTTGATGAACAAATTGCTAGGGCTAGAGAGAATGAAATTATTGAAACTGATAATACTGATGAAAGCGATTATGAAGGCTCTCCTAATAAATATGAATTACCTGTTGTGCCTGAGGGCTATGTTATGGATGAAGAAACTAAAAGAGACTTTCTTGCTTGCAATGATAGAAGTGATCTTAAGAAATTATTAGCTAAGCTTAAACAAAAGGCTCTGAATGCTAGAATGAAATATGATCCTGCTTATGCTACTTCACCTATCTTTGTTACTGATAAGGATTATGAATTCTCTATTGATCCTGATATAATTACTTTGGTTGAATCTGATCCTTTTTATGGCTATGAATCTGAAACTTTTGTGGCACATCTTACTAAATTAAATGATATAGCTACCCTATTCACTAATGATGAGAGAACTCGCTACTTTTATATCCTTAAAATATTTCCGTTCTCATTAAAGGGTGATGCTAAGATATGGTTTAATTCTCTTGATCCTGGTTGTGTGCGTAGTCCCCAGGATATGATTTATTACTTCTCTGCTAAATATTTCCCTGCTCATAAGAAACAAGCTGCCTTAAGGGATATATATAATTTTGTGCAAATTGAAGAAGAGAGTCTCCCACAAGCTTGGGGGAGGCTTCTCCAATTACTTAATGATTTGCCTGATCATCCTCTTAAGAAAAACGAAATACTTGATATCTTTTATAATGGACTAACCAATGCTTCCAGAGATTACCTCGATAGTTGTGTTGGTTCTATTTTCAGGGAAAGAACGCGGATGAAGCTTAAATTCTATTGAATAATATGTTGACAAATGAAAATAATTGGACACTACCTGAGCCAACTCCTGAGCCTATTCCTAAACCAACTCCGAAGAAAAGGGGTGTTCTATTTCTCAGTCCTGAAGATATGCAAGAGGCAAAGAAATCCATGAAATAAAAGGGTATTAAAGCTGAAGATGTTAAGAATTTACCTCCTATTGAAGAAATACATTGTCTTAATTTACCGCCTGTTGAAGAAATATATGGTTTTAATCCATCGCCTATTGAAGAAACACATGGTCTTGATAACCCGACACAGGTAGTAAAGGTAAATTCTCTCTATAGATATGATAAAGCTGAAATCCCATTTACTAAGTTTGCTAGCCCATGCTTAGATGAGTTTTATAAATTTATGGTTAAGCAAGAAGACTTGAATGCTTATTTTGGTAGAGAATTAAAATGCAGTGCTGATATGCTTGAACACTTGGGTGATTATATGGCTTATGTCAAAGGTGAACTTAACTTATTAGTAAACATGCTTCTATGGTTACCACTCAAGTAGAACAAGTACTTAAAGCTCAAAATGATTTGCTCAATGAATTGAATAATAAGAATAAGGACTATGTTGTTAGAGTGGCTACTAGAACTGGTAAAATGACCCAGGAACCTTTGTATCCTAAAGGCCACCCTAAGAGAATTGAGCAAGATTCTCAGAGAAATAATATAGATGTACCTAGTCCTTCTAAAAGGAAGAAAAATAAAAATGATAGGACTTTGCATGCTTCTAGTGAACCTGTTATTGACACACCTGAGAATCCCAATGATATTTCTATTTCTGATCATGAAACACAATCTGGTAATGAACATGAAACTAGTGATAATGTTAATGATGATGTTCATGTTGATGCTCAACCTAGCAATGATAATGATGTAGAGATTGAACCTGCTGTTCATCTTGATAACCCACAATCAAAGAATCAACGTTATGATAAAAGAGACTTTGTTGCTAGGAAACATGGTAAGGAAAGAGAGCCTTGGGTTTAGAAACCCATGCCTTTTCCTCCTAAGCCATCCAAGAAAAAGGATGATGAGGATTTTGAGCGCTTTGCTGAAATGATTAGACCTATCTTTTTGCGTATGTGTTTGACTGACATTCTCAAAATGAATCCTTATGCTAAGTACATGAAAGAAATTGTTAATAATAAAAGAAAGATACCGGAAGCTGAAATTTCCACCATGCTTGCTAATTACACTGTTAAGGGTGGAATACCAAAGAATTTAGGAGATCCAGGAGTACCCACTATACCATGCTCCATTAAAAGAAATTATGTTAAAACTGCTTTATGTGATCTTGGAGCCGGTGTTAGTGTTATGCCTCTCTCTTTATATTGTAGACTTGATTTGAATAAGTTGACACCTACTGAAATATCTTTGCAAATAGCTGATAAATCAACTACTATACCTGTCAGTATTTGTGAGGATGTGCCTATTGTGGTTGCAAACGTTACTATTTTAATGGACTTTGTTATTCTTGATATTCCCGAGGACAATAGTATGTCTATTCTTCTTGGAAGACCCTTTTTGAATACTGCAGGGGCTGTTATTGATTGCACGAAAGGCAATGTCACTTTTCATGTTAATGGTAACGAGTATATGGTACATTTTCCAAGGAAACAACCTCAAGTCCACAGTATCAATTCTATTGGAAAAATTCCATCGATTATTTTTGGAGGTTTTGAATTTCCTCTTCCTACTGTCAAGAAGAAATATGATATTCTTATTGTTGGGGATGTGCATATCCCCGTCGAGGTAACCTAGTGTTATTCGAAAATTCTCCGGTTCCATGTTATTCGAAATGAGTTTGTTAACAAGACTTGATCAACCTTGTTAGTGGATTCCTTTTGATGATCATGAGATGGATGAATTTAGAAAACACAACTCTCTGTACCCTCTTTTTACTTTTTGTTATTTATACTAAATAAAATAAAAATAGAATTTTCTATCTGTTATCTGAATTATCCGTGCAATATAAAAATACCCCGAAAATAAAAGTTCTCCAAATGCCCTGAAATTTAAATATGATTTTTTCTAGAATATTTGAGAATATTTGGCACTGAGAACACAGCAGGGGGGCATCCACCTGGCTACGAGGGTGGAGGGCGCGCCCCCTGCCTCGTGGGCCCATGGTGGCCCTCCTCCACTTATTCCTACATCCACACACTCCTTCTTCCTCCCACAAACACCATTATCTTAGCTCAAGCACGAGTTCTAGCTCATTTTGCTGCGATTTTCGATCTCCTTGCTCAAAGCACCTCTCACAAAACTGCTTTGGGAGATTGTTCCTTGGTATGTGACTCCTCCATTGGTCCAATTAGTTTTTGTTCTAGTGCTTTATTCATTGCAAATTTGTGCTGCCTAGGTGACCATGTTCTTGAGCTTGCATGTCAAATTTATGTGGTTCCAAGTAGTTTTGATGCATGATATAGGCTCTAGGCACTTGTAGGAGTGGTTGCTATCAATTTTGTTGAGTTTGGTTCACTCTTATTTGAAGTTACTAAAAATTTCAGAATTTTTCAGAAAATAATGAAGAGATTTTTGAGGGGCTCATCGAGCCAAAGCTCGAAGATCGAGCCGAAGCTCGAAGGAAAAGCAAAATGAAGAAGCAAAGAGGCCCAAATATAATTTGCCTCGCATCGCGGAGGTTCGGCCGTGTGAATGGCCTTGTGATGATTTCTTGAGAGCAGTCAGGATTTATGATGGTTTCTATGAATTGGCTGAGAATGCAGGCCTCACCGCCTTCCTCCACGACCAGCACGAATAGTATCTCTTACTCGTCAATATCTTTGTGCAAAACTTTCATTTCCATGCTAGGAGCTCACCACCTATGGTGGAGTTTTATTTATATGATGAGCATAAGGAGATGTCACTTCGTGATTTTTGTCGGGTTTGTTTGATCCCTTTCGAGGGCATCATAGAGGAACCACATCGCGGCGATGTGGATGGGCTTATTGATACCATCACTGTAGGGGAAACGAGGAAGGTTTCCGATGCACGAACTACTAGCATACACTTTCCTATTCTACGTTACTTTGCTATATTTGCTAGTAGATGCTTAATTGGGCACGGAAACTATGGAAACCTGAGTGCCCCTGATATTGTTATTTTGTGCCATGCCTTATTTCGTGATGATACATTCAGCATGGGTGCTATTATTGCAAAGCGGTTAAATCTTAACCGTACTAAGGGCCCCGTCTTTGGAGGCATCTTCGCCTCGCGCCTAGCTGCACATTTTAACATACCTATTAGGCATTATGAGAAGTAAGAAATATTGCTGCCTCATGTTTATTTAGATTATAAGAGTATGGTAGCACACGATTTTATTGTTAAGAATAGGGGAAATGAGCTCAAATATAAATTGTTCTTTGATAAACATCATCCTGAGACTATTACCCTGCCTGCTCCTTCCTTGTTTGATTTATCTACAGGCAAGTACCTTGTTCCGTTGGAGGTTATTCACGCCTACCGGAACCCTACATCAGCCACAGAGCCAGAGTCGGAACCACAAGTTGATCCTCCATGATAGTCTAATTACTAGTGGGATCCGGAGATGATTGCCAACCAGTGGCAATCAGAGTCTTCTTCTTCTCAGTATGACCCCAACTATTACTATGGATATCCGCCAGGCCAACTGTGGCATTAGACCAACTTAGGACAAAAGCCTAAGCTTGGGGGAGTACGTATTTCTCACCGACATTACATTCATGTTCACACACTCATTGCTAGATGTCAGTGCTCATACTTTTTCATTGTAACACCCATGCTATTTTATTTCCTTTCTATGCTTTCTTCTTGTGTGTTTCATAAACCTTAAGAAAAACCAAAAAAATAGTTGTAGTTTTTAATTAGTTTACTTTCCATGCTTGTAGTAGTAATTAAAAAGAAAACCCAAAAATATTTCTTGTTCTTCTTTTGCTTATTGGGAGCTTTCCCGTGTAAATAGTTTTATTTCTTTTCTTTTCTTTGGGGGTCGATAGGAGAAGATCGTGATTAAATTGTTGAAGTGGCTCTTATATGCATTATTGTTGATCTGACAAAGAGCCTATATTACCTTGTCTTCTCTCTTGAATTGAATGCTTGCAGATTCCAGCTTAGTCCAATGCATGTGCACTATTATTATTGTCCACACTATTCGGTCGTGCAAGTGAAAGGAAATAATGATGATTATATGATGAACTTATTGAGATGAGAAAAGCTGGTATGAACTCGACCTCTCTTGTTTTTGTAAATATGATTAGTTCATCGTTCCTGATTCAGCCTATTACGAATAAACATGTTTGCAATGCAATTAGAGATCATAGTTTCTTATGACATGCTTATTTAGCTAGGAGCTTATAATGGTTTACCTTGCGTGCCAACATGCTATTAAATTGGTTGTGATGTGGTATGATAGGGTGGTATCATCTTTTGAATGATTCGAGTGGCTTGACTTGGCACATGTTCACGCATGTAGTTGAAACAAAATCAACATAGCATCTACGATATTTATGTTCATGGTGCATTATATCCTACTCATGCTTGCATTCAGTGTTGATTAATTTTAATGCATGTTCATGAATGTTGTCGCTCTCTAGCCGGTCGCTTCCCAGTCTTTGTCTAGCCTTCACCTATACTAAGCGGGAATACTTCTTGTGCATCCAATCCCATAAACCCCAAAGTTATTCCATATGAGTCCACCGTACCTACCTATATACGATATCTACCTGCCGTTCCAAGTAAATTTGTATGTGCCAAACTCTAAACCTTCAAATAAATATCCTGTTTTGTATGCTCGAATAGCTCATGTATCAACTAGGGATGTCCGTATCTTCCATGTTAGGCGGGTTATTCTCAAGAGGAGTGGACTTCGCTCCTCACTCACGAGAATATGGCTGGTCACCGGGATGCCCAGTCCCATGCTTTATGCAAACCAAATCAAAATAATTGCAAACAAAACTCCCCTGGGACTCTTGTTAGTTGGAGGCACTCATTGTTTCGAGCAAGCCATGGATTGATGCTTGCTGGTGGAGGGGAGTATAAACTTTACCATTCTGTTTGGGAACCACCTATAATGTGTGTAGCATGGAAGATATCGCCATCTCTTGGTTGTTATGTTGACAATGAAAGTATACCGCTCAAAATATTATTCATCTCTATTTCAAAGCAGAGCTCTGGCACCTCTACAAATCCCTGCTTCCCTCTGCGAAGGGCCTATCTATTTACTTTTATGTGGAGTCATCCTCCTCTTATTAAAAAGCACCAGTTGGAGAGCACCGCTGTCATTTGCATTCATTACTGTTAGTTTACATTGAGTATGACTTGACTGGATCTCTTTTACCATGAATTACAATGTCTAGTCAGTCCTTGATCTTTAAAGGTGCTCTGCATTTATGTTTTGCGGTCTCAGAAAGGGCTAGCGAGATACCATCTTGTTATATCATATTATGATTGTTTTGAGAAAGTGTTGTCATCCGAGATTTATTATTATTGCTCGCTAGTTGATTGTGCTATTGATATGAGTAAACATGAGACCTAAGAGTTATTGTGAATATGGTTAGTTTATAATCTTTGCTGAAAACTTGAATGCTGGCTTTACATATTTACAACAACAAGAGCAAACAGAGTTTGTAAAAGTTTTTCTTTATCACTTTCAGTTTGTCAACTGAATTGCTTGAGGACAAGCAAAGGTTTAACCTTGGGGGAGTTGATACGTCTCCATCATATCTACTTGCCCAAACACTTTTGCCCTTGTTTTGGACCCAAACTTGCATGATTTGAATGGAACTAACCCGGACTGACGCTGTTTTTAGCAGAATTGCCATGGTGTTATTTATGTGTAGAAACAAAAGTTCTCGGAATGACCTGAAACTCCACGGAGCGTATTTTTGGAAATAATAAAAAATACTAGAAAAAGATCAAGGCCAGGGGGCCCACACCCTAGCCACGAGGGTGGGGGCGCGCCTGCCCCCCTGGGCGCGCCCCCTACCTTGTGGGCCCCCTGGAGCTCCTCGGACCTCAACTCCAACTATATATATTCTTGTTCGGAGAGAGAAAATAAAGGAGAAAGATTCATCATGTTTTACGATACGGAGCTGCCGCCAAGCCCTAAACTCTCTCGGGAGGGCTGATCTGGAGTCAGTTCGGGGCTCTGGAGAGGGGAATCCGTCGCCATCGTCATCATCAACCATCCTCCATCACCAATTTCATGATGCTCACCGCCGTGCGTGAGTAATTCCATCGTAAGCTTGCTGGATGGTGATGGGTTGGATGAGATTTATCATGTAATCGAGTTAGTTTTGTTAGGGTTTGATCCCTAGTATCCACTATGTTCGGAGATTGATGTTGCTATGACTTTGCTATGCTTAATGCTTGTCACTAGGGCCCGAGTGCCATGATTTCAGCTTTGAACCTATTATATTTTCATGAATATATGTGAGTTCTTGATCCTATCTTGCAAGTCTATAGCCACCTACTATGTGTTATGATCTAGCAACCCCGAAGTGACAATAATCGGGACCACTTCCGGTGATGACCTTAGTTTGAGGAGTTCATGTATTCACTATGTGTTAATGCTTTGGTATGGTACTCTATTAAAAGGAGGCCTTAATATCCTTTAGTTTCCGCTAGGACCCCGCTGCCACGGGTGGGCAGGACAAAAGATGTCATGCAAGTTCTTTTGCATAAGCACGTATGACTATATTCGGAATACATGCCTACATTACATTGATGAATTGCAGCTAGTTCTGTGTGACCCTAGGTTATGACTGTTACATGATGATTGTAACACCCACGATGCGGCTATATCTCCCACGTGTCGGAGCACGACTTAGAGGCATAACCGCATTGTAGGCATGTCGCAAGAGGGGTAATCTTTACACATCCCATGTACTGAATGAGAAAGAGGTACAGAGTTGGCTTACAGTCGCCACTTCACACAATACATGAATATAACATTACATCATCCAGATACAAACAAGGTCTGACTACAAAACCAAAATAAAAGAGGACTACCCCTAATGCCAAAGATCCCCGATCGCCCCGATTGGGCTCCTCTACTGATCAACTGAAACGAAACAACACAAAGACCGAGATCTTCATCGAGCTCCTCCCTAAGCTCGGTTGCGTCACCTGCATGGTATCATCGGCACTTTCAACTGGTTTTGGAAGTAAACTGTGAGTCACGAGGACTTAGAAATCTCACACCCTTGCAATCAAGACTATTTAAGCTTATGGGTAGGGAAAAGGTATGAGGTGGAGCTGCAGCAAGCACTAGCATATATGGTGGCTAACATACACAAATGAGAGCAAGAAGAGAAGGCAAAGCACAGTCGAGCACTAGAAGTGATCAAGAAACTACTTACGTTCAAGCATAACTCCAACATCGTGTTCACTTCCCGGACTCCACCGGAAAGAGACCATCACGGCTACACACACGGTTGATACATTTTAATTAAGTTAAGTGTCAAGTTTTCTACAAACGGACATTAACAAATTCCCATCTGCCCATAACCGCGGGCATGACTTCCAAAAGTTCAAAACCCTGTAGGGGTGTCCCAACTTAGCCCATCACAAGCTCTCACGGGCCACGAAGGATATTCCTTCTCCCAGGAAGACCCGACCAGGCTCGGAATCTCGGTTACAAGACATTTCGACAATGGTAAAACAAGACCAGCAAAGCCGCCCGATGCGCAGATATCCTGATAGGAGCTGCACATATCTCGTTCTCAGGGCAACACCAGATAGGTCAAGCTACGAGTAAAACCAACCCTCAAGTTTCCCCGAGGTGGCCGCGCAGGTTACCCATTTCGGACCAACACTTAGAGAAGCACTGGCCCGGGGGGTTAAAATAAAGATGACCCTTGAGTCTGCAGAACCCAAGGGGAAGGTGATAGGTTGTTAGTGCAAATGGTAAAACCAAGGTTGGGCCTTGCTGGAGGAGTTTTATTCAAGGGGAACTGTCAAGGGGTTCCCATAACACCCAACTGCGTAAGGAACGCAAAATCAAGGAACATAACACCGGTATGATGGAAACTAGGGCGGCACGAGTGGAACAAAACACCAGGCATAAGGCCGAGCCTTCCACCCTTTACCAAGTATATAGGTGCATTAAAGTAAACAAGATATATTGTGATATCCCAACAAATATCCATGTTCCAACATGGAACAAACTCCAATCTTCACCTGCAACTAACAACGCTATAAGAGGGGCTGAGCAAAGCGGTAACAAAGCCAAACAACAGTTTGCTAGGACAAGGTGGGTTAGAGGCTTGACATGGCAACATGGGAGGCATGATATAGCAAGTGGTAGGTATCGCAGCATAGGCATAGCAATAGCGCGAGCAACTAGCAAGCAAAGATAGAAGTGATTTCGAGTGTATGGTCATCTTGCCTGCAAAGTTCTCCGAGAAGACAAAAGCTTGATCCTCGCAAATGTACTCAACGGGTACCTCGAACACGAACTCGTCTCCCGGCTCTACCCAAGGCAAGAACACAAGCAAAGGAAACAACAATCAACCACGGTGCAATGCGCAAGCAACATGGTGCAAAACATGGCATGATATGCGGGATGTGATATGCAATGCATATGCGAGCTCCGGGAGGAAAAGATTGAATCAGGCCTCAACTTCGCAAACCAAGAGCGCCGTTGGAAAGATGAGTTGATTTCGGTCGAAATCGATATAAAGATCACCGGAATCGGATGCACGGTTTGCAAATGGCAAACAAAACAATAATGGCACTATGCTGCGATTAACAGCACGAAGCCATCTAGAATGCAACAAGAAACTAAGCTACTGCACTCCAACATAGCAACAAAGCACATGGTAGTGATCCATTCAAGATGCTTGACAAAAGATGAACATTGAGCTATGGCTAAATCACACAATAGCAGGTTCAAACAAGCATGGCAAAAGTGCAAAATATATAAGGTTCACAGATTTAGTGAAAATAACATGTCAGGATTTAACATCAGGAAGCAATGTTTAGAGCAAGATAACAACATGCTACAGGAACATAACATGGCAAAGCAAGGCATGGCATGAAACTAATCAAATCATATAACAAAAGTCCCTTACTGACCATAAGCCAAAAGGGATCAGAAGATATGATGGCAACCATGTGAACATAGCAAGTTTCATTAACAGATCCAGACTTGGCAGAAAACTGGACATGGCATAAACAGAATTACGTAGGCATGTTTGCGAGCTTGATGCACTCAACACAGGGCATTGCATGACAAACTAAGCATACTACCAGCAAGCAGACATGATTATGAAGCTAACCATGGCAAGAACAAACTCATAGCATGCATGGATCAACTACAACAACCTTGGCAAAATTGATTAACACGTAAACAATCTGCCAGGAACATTTTATAGCAAAATTAGAGCAAGATTGAGTCATGCTAGGGCACTCCATAATTGCAAACAAAGACATGGATGGATAGAGCATAACAATATCTCAAAATCATCCTTACTGAACATGCTCAAAAGAGGCATGGATCACTCTGTAGCAACATGAATACATGGCATAAAAATAACAGTAGGAAAAGGACTTAGTGAAATTCTAAGTCCCTAAAATCAGCAACATCACGAGAGCTACTTTGCATGCTTGTGCTAGTCACCACATTGATCACAAAAATACATGGCATACACCCTTGTAAAGATGGCATGGCATATAACAAAACACATGTAGAGCTCATACTCATATGCAGCACACATTAATCATGGCAAAAATGACAAATGCTCAAAAACTGATAAGAATCAGCACCTAACATTTTATAGCACTCTTGCAACAACATTTAGGGCATCAAGATGGACTCAAACAAGCATGGTGCAATGGAATGAAATGAAGAGGGCAACATGATGAACATTTTGATAACTCATGCACGCAAAAATGGAGCAACGGTGACAGAGTTATGGCATGTTGAACAGGGGCAAATGACATACGAATTCATGGGACTTAGTCGTTTCAGCACTGAGCGTCAAGTAGTAAATGTCGCACGGGGGCGGAGGATAGCTGGGCGCTCACCATGGGCCCTTGGGCCGAATCGAAGTGGCATGAGGGGGAGGCGGAGTTGGGCCTGCAGCGGGGCCCGTACCCATGCTCGTCGTCTCCCCGAGCGGGAGCTCGAGCAGGGGCAAAACAGTGGCGGCGCTGCCATTGGGAGGACCTGCCGGCGATGGGGCAAGCCGGGGAGGAGGCCAGGCGACGGGATCTGGCCGGAAACGGAGAAGAGCGGCGGGGAGCATGCCGGATCTGGGCGGAGGAAGGCAGCGGAGGGCGAGGCGAGGCGGCGGGCGATGGCCCGAGAGAGGCGGCGAGGTCGCCGGAGCGAGGCGAGGCAGCGAGGACCGGTGGCGTCGGCGCAAGGGCGCGGGCGGCGCGCGGATCTGAGTGGCGGCGGGGAGCCTCGGGCCCGGGCGGGGCTCACGCGGGCTCTGCGGGCCGCGGCGGTGGTGGGAAGTGGCGGCGACAGGTGGCGCGATGTGAGTGGACGACGACGGCGGCGGAGCTGACGTGGCACTCGCTGATTGGACGGAGCGAGGTGGAGGCTGGACATGTCCGGCGGCGGAGGAAGAAATGTCCGACAGCGCGACGAGAGGCTAGGTTAGGGTTTGATCGGTGTGAAAATTCGGGGAGGCACACGTATATATAGGTAGAGGGAGCTAGGAGAGTCCAAATGAGGTACGGTTTTCGGCCACGCGATCGTGATCGAACGACCGAGAGGATGGAGGGGGTTGGATGGGTTTTGGGCCACTTTGGAGGGGTGTTGTTCTGCAACACACACGAGGCCTTTATGGTTCCTCGGTTAACCGTTGGAGTATCAAACAAACTCCAAATGGCACGAAACTTGACAGGCGGTCTACCAGTGTTGAACCAAGGCCGCTTGGCAAATCTTGGTCCAATGCGAGAACATTTAACACCCGCACACGAAAAGAGCCAAAAAGAGGCACCAGAGGACATAGGAGTGCCGGAATGCAAAACGGACAACGGGGAAAATGCTCGGATGCATGAGACGAACATGTATGTAGATGCGATGCACATGATGACACGATATGAAATGCATGACACGCAAAGAAACGACAAGGAAACAACAGCGAATAAGTGGAAGACACCTGGCGCAACGGTCTCGGGGCGTTACAACACTCCACCACTACGAGAGGATCTCGTCCTGAGATCTAGAATGGCACCAGAGGGAAAAACGAAAGAGAAAGAGAAGAGGTAAAACTAAGTTGCTTCTTTGACAAACGAGTGAAACCAAAGAACCTTGAAAAGTTGAACAAATTGAAAGAAAGAATACAACGGAGATGAACGAAGTCGAAAACACTCCGTTAGAAAAGAGGAACAAGGAAGAACAAATTCGTATAGCACTCCAGTTGAAAAGAGATAAGAAGAAAAGAACTTGAGCAGAGGGCACAACACTCCGGTTAAATGGATACACACGAAAAGAACACGATCCTGACAAAACAAGAAGATGGGTTGAAGAGAGCAACATCACAATGCCTCTAGAAGAAAGAAATAGAAGATAGATAATTGAAAAAAAGAATGGAGAAGAAAATGCCAGCTTCTGCCACAAAAGAGCTTGAAAAGGCATCCTTAGGAGAAGGGTCGAACGGAGTTGTTGGAAAACCGACAACGAAAGGAGTAAGCTTGATGTGGGCTTATGGAGAACATCTCAAAACTATGAGGTGAAATTCTGCCACTAACGGAAAAACAATAGATTGGACTTATATGAACAAGGAGATGAGAAGCTTATTCCATCGGGAGGACAAATGAAGAACTTGGATCATTTATAAGCACCATAATTAGCAACAATCCTTAGGGAATTATTTAGGTGAAATATAACCCAAGATAACTCCAATGACGGGATTGATGGATTTAAAATATCTCATTCTTAACAACATGTGAATCATGAAACATGAACTCAAATTATCAAGAATGACATAATACCACCTCCAATGATACGATAGAAAGAATTGCACTCCGGATTGCAAGAAGACGAATGCTTGAGCTCCTCTGAAAAGAATCTCAATGAACACTTCGAAAAGGAAATAAATCCTTGATAAACCATCATGTAGTGCCTCCATGAAGAACTCTGGTAACAAAGAATGATCAAACGAAAGGAAAGTGAAGTTGAAAACACAAGGTGAAACCTTGTAATGATTTAGATGGATCTCCGTGATAATTAGAGCTTGGAACTCCGAGAAAGAAAGATGAACAAAAGAAAATCAAGAATGTGATGAGCCTCCGGAATAAGGAATTGAATTCACTCGATGAAACAAGAATAAGAATTACATTATGCTTATCCTTCACCAATTAAATTGATGACAAACAATGGATTTGGCATACTACTTATTCTTGATGAAACAAAATTGAAGAGAGATATTGCTCAACTTGGGAAGGTCTTCAACGAACCACCAGTAGAATTTGGAAAGCATGAATGCATTGATATGATAAACGAAGGAAGAAGAATCTTGGAAGAAACATCGTAAGAATTGAAAATGAACGAAGAAAAGATAAAGAAACCCCGGGAAGAATTAGCAAATGAACGAAGATGCTTGAGAGAATTTAGATACATGAGAACGAAGAGATCACGAGCTGATAAGAGAATACTTGAATGATCCACCAGTATGATTTGGAGAACGAGAGCTGAAAGCTGAGGATCAATAACCCGAAATTGTGGCCTTCGGAGAATCAAATCGAAAAGAATCTTGAATTGCTCCAGATAGGTCAAAAGAATTCTCACAATCGAAAACAATCATGAGAGGATGGCAGCAAGCTAGAATCACGAATCTATGAGAGAACAGATAAGATATGGAGGAAAAACTCTTCTTCGGTCTTCAAAATCCGAGAATGACGACGAGAAACACCACCTTGAGTTGCTGAGGCACTCCGGAATGGAAATTAGAAAGGTTGAACCAACAACGAAAAGAATTTGAAAGATCTTAGAGAGGAACATATGACTGATGATAATTCATTCGTACGTCCGACTTAGAAAAGAATTTGAGAAGCTCCGGGAAAAGAAGAGTCAGGTAAGATCCTGGGAGAAGACATGTGGGTTTAGGGCCCACTCAAGAGAAAAACACTGTTGAACGATTACTTGAAAAGGAGATTGCACCGGTTGAATTAAATGGCTTGAATAAGATAACAACCTCAAAAGAACTTGAACGAATTGAGAATGAACACTAGCATCTTCTGAGATATCTTCAGCACTCCGGAACACATGAATAGCGAGAAGTGGATGATTATGAGGTGCACCGGTCATGGGAAAGACATTTGAAATGAGGAAAAGGGATATGATCAACACCAAAATCTTGAATTGAATCCACCAGAGGAGAAAGAGAACGAACAATGATGAACTTGTAGAGCATCTTCAAGAGAACCACCGGGTAAGAACATTGATTGAAAAAAGAATGAAGAGACTTCACATCCATAAGATGGATACTTGATCAGAAATCCGATTCCTTCAAGAAAAAGGGTGGGAGGGTGGGAAAACAAAGGCAACCTGGGACGGATGAATCAAACACTATTGAGAAGAACTGATAAATGATCTTGCTGATGTTGAAATGATCGAATCCACTTGAAGAGAAAAAACGCCGGTTGAAAAGGATTGACATGACATTCTCGATTATCATGAAGGATTGGTATTCACATCGGAGTATGAGAACACCGTTTAGGAAAGGTATGGAATCAACACTTGACTTTGAAGCAACTCGAATACCACAACTGAAAACAAAAACAAAGGATTGACTTGTAGAATAAGCCGGAACAAACATATGATAGAGATTTCGTCCGAAGTTTTCGTGGTGGGGCCAACACGGGCTCGATCGTACAACACCATCATGTACAAGGCAGTGCACATGACATATGAAGCGTCCTCGAGTCAGCATAGCCAAGGACTCTTTAAGACACAACAAGACCACTTTAAAACCAACCCTGGATGGGCGGACCACTAGACGTCGAACCCCAATCTCATATCATGCATCTGTCGGGAAGATATCCTAAGAGCTACTTGAATTCCCACTTATAAACTCCCGAAACTTTCCGCTTATGCAATCAGGTGTTGGGGATACAGGGGAGGCATAATATCTCACCCAAAACTAACAAATCCTACATCCACCTGTATCCATCCTTCAACAAATAACTAGGAAACCTTCGAAAATTGTTTACCTCAACCTTTGAAAAGCATCCGTTATACGAGT
This sequence comes from Triticum dicoccoides, assembly GCF_002162155.2. Classification (NCBI taxonomy): domain Eukaryota; kingdom Viridiplantae; phylum Streptophyta; class Magnoliopsida; order Poales; family Poaceae; genus Triticum; species Triticum dicoccoides. Next base: position 301,224,446 of record NC_041384.1, read on the forward strand.
TATGGCAATACTCCCGAACTCCTGCCCCAGTACTGGGTGGCGTCGAGGTTATCTCACCAACAACTGCATAAAAGAGATTTTTGATGTCGGCGAAACTCAGGTATTCCAGAACTGCAACGATAAAATTGTGATGACAACACCTCGGAGCTCAACTCCCCGGGACACTGCCACAACCCCTAAATGTCAGGAGGCACCAAGAACAATGTTCTCGTCACAAAACCATCGGAACGATTCCAAGATACCCGCATGATCCTAAATTTTTTTAGTGAAATTTGAGGAGAGAAGAGTCAAAAATCTACGTCAGGATGCCTCACCAGAGCGACGAAGGGACTGAGGAGTAAAAAGAATCCTACTCTGCGATATATATAATCCTACAAGACTCAAAAAAAATTTCTAGACTCAACAACGCCAATGATTCGATCAAGCAGGGGGCTCCTAAGTCGGGGAAGGCTCTGATTACCAACTTGTAACACCCACGATGTGGCTATATCTCCCACGTGTCGGAGCACGACTTAGAGACATAACCGCATTGTAGGCATGTCGCAAGAGGGGTAATCTTTACACATCCCATGTACTGAATGAGAAAGAGGTACAGAGTTGGCTTACAATCGCCACTTCACACAATACATGAATATAACATTACATCATCCAGATACAAACAAGGTCCGACTACGGAACCAAAATAAAAGAGGACTACCCCTAATGCAAAAGATCCCCGATCGCCCCGACTGGGCTCCTCTACTGATCAACTAAAACGAAACAACACAAAGACCAAGATCTTCCTCGAGCTCCTCCTTGAGCTCGGTTGCGTCACCTACATGGTATCATCGGCACCTGCAACTGGTTTTGGAAGTAAACTGTTAGTCACAGGGACTCAACAATCTCACACCCTCGCGATCAAGACTATTTAAGCTTATGGGTAGGGAAAAGGTATGAGGTGGAGCTGCAGTAAGCACTAGCATATATGGTGGCTAACATACGCAAATGAGAGCGAGAAGAGAAGGCAAAGCACAGTCGAGAACTAGAAGTGATCAAGAAGTGATCGTGAAACAACTTACTTTCAAGCATAACTCCAACACCGTGTTCACTTTCCGGACTCCGCCGAAAAGAGACCATCACGGCTACACACGCGGTTGATGCATTTTAATTAAGTTAAGTGTCAAGTTTTCTACAACCGGACATTAACAATTTCCCATCTGCCCATAACCGCGGGCACGGCTTTCGAAAGTTCAAAACCCTGTAGGGGTGTCCCAACTTAGCCCATCACAAGCTCTCACGGGCAACGAAGGATATTCCTTCTCCCAGGAAGACCCGATCAGGCTCGGAATCCCGGTTACAAGACATTTCGACAATGGTAAAACAAGATCAGCAAAGCCGCCCGATGCGCCGACATCCTGATAGGAGCTGCACATATCTCGTTCTCAGGGAAACACCGGATAGGTCAAGCTACGAGTAAAACCAACCCTCAAGTTTCCCCGAGGTGGCCCCGCAGGCTGCCCATTTCGGACCAACACTTAGAGAAGCACTGGCCCGGGGGGTTAAAATAAAGATGACCCTTGAGTCTGCAGAACCCAAGGGGAAGGTGATAGGTTGTTAGTGCAAATGGTAAAACCAAGGTTGGGCCTTGCTGGAGGAGTTTTATTCAAGGGGAACTGTCAAGGGGTTCCCATAACACCCAACTGCGTAAGGAACGCAAAATCAAGGAACGTAACACCGGTATGATGGAAACTAGGGCGGCAAGAGTGGAACAAAACACCAGGCATAAGGCCGAGCCTTCCACCCTTTACCAAGTATATAGGTGCATTAAAGTAAACAAGATATATTGTGATATCCCAACCAATATCCATGTTCCAACATGGAACAAACTCCAATCTTCACCTGTAACTAACAACGCTATAAGAGGGGCTGAGCAAAGCGGTAACAAAGCCAAACAACGGTCTGCTAGGACAAGGTGGGTTAGAGGCTTGACATGGCAACATGGGAGGCATGATATAGCAAGTGGTAGGTATCGCAGCATAGGCATAGCAATAGCGCGAGCAACTAGCAAGCAAAGATAGAAGTGATTTCGAGGGTATGGTCATCTTGCCTGCAAAGTTCTCTGAGAAGACAAAAGCTTGATCCTCGCAAATGTACTCAACGGGTACCTCGAACACGAACTCGTCTCCCGGCTCTACCCAAGGCAAGAACACAAGAAAAGGAAACAACAATCAACCACGGTGCAATGCGCAAGCAACATGGTGCAAAACATGGCATGATATGCGGGATGTGATATGCAATGCATATGCGAGCTCCGGGAGGAAAAGATTGAATCAGGCCTCAACTTTGCAAACCAAGAGCGCGGTTGGAAAGATGAGTTGATTTCGGTCGAAATCGATATAAAGATCACCGGAATCGGATGCACGGTTTGCAAATGGCAAACAAAACAATAATGGCACTATGCTGCGATTAACAGCACGAAGCCATCTAGAATGCAACAAGAAACTAAGCTACTGCACTCCAACATAGCAACAAAGCACATGGCAGTGATCCATTCAAGATGCTTGACAAAAGATGAACATTGAGCTATGGCTAAATCACACAATAGCAGGTTCAAACAAGCATGGCAAAAGTGCAAAATATATAAAGTTCACAGACTTAGTGAAAATAACATGTCAGGATTTAACATCAGGAATCAATGTTTAGAGCAAGATAACAACATGCTACAGGAACATAACATGGCAAAGCAAGGCATGGCATGAAACTAATCAAATCATATAACAAAAGTCCCTTACTGACCATAAGCCAAAAGGGATCAGAAGATATGATGGCAACCATGTGAACATAGCAAGTTTCGTTAACAGATCCAGACTTGGCAGAAAACTGGACATGGCATAAACAAAATTACATAGGCATGTTTGCGAGCTTGATGCACTCAACAATGGGCATTGCATGACAAACTAAGCATACTACCAGCAAGCAGACATGATTATGAAGCTAACCATGGCAAGAACAAACTCATAGCATGCATGGATCAACTACAACAACCTTGGCAAAATTGATTAACACGTAAACAATCTGCCAGGAACATTTTATAGCAAAATTAGAGCAAGATTGAGTCATGCTAGGGCACTCCATAATTCCAAACAAAGACATGGATGGATAGAGCATAACAATATCTCAAAATCATCCTTACTGAACATGCTCAAAAGAGGCATGGATCACTCTGTAGCAACATGAATACATGGCATAAAAATAACAGCAGGAAAAGGACTTACTGAAATTCTAAGTCCCTGAAATCAGCAACATCACGAGAGCTACTTTGCATGCTTGTGCTAGTCACCACATTGATCACAAAAATACATGGCATATACCCCTGTAAAGATGGCATGGCATATAACAAAACACATGTAGAGTTCATACTCATATGCAGCACACATTAATCATGGCAAAAATGACAAATGCTCAAAAACTGATAAGAATCAGCACCTAACATTTTATAGCACTCTTGCAACAGCATTTAGGGCATCAAGATGGACTCAAACAAGCATGGTGCAATGGAATGAAATGAAGAGGGCAACATGATGAACATTTTGATAACTCATGCACGCAAAAATGGAGCAACGGTGACAGAGTTATGGCATGTTGAACAGGGGCATATGACATAAGAATTCCTGGGACTTAGTCGTTTCAGCACTGAGCGTCAAGTAGTAAATGTCGCACGGGGGCGGAGGATAGCTGGGCGCTCACCATGGGCCCTTGGGCCGAATCGAAGTGGCCTGAGGGGGAGGCGGAGCTGGGCCTGCAGCGGGGCCCGTACCCATGCTCGTCGTCTCCCCGAGCGGGAGCTCGAGCAGGGGCAAAACAGCGGCGGCAGTGCCGTTGGGAGGGCCTGCCAGCGACGGGGCAAGCCGGGGAGGAGGCCGGGCGACGGGATCTGGCCGGAAACGAAGAAGAGCGGCGGGGAGCATGCCGGATCTGGGCGGAGGAAGGCGTCGGAGGGCGAGGCGAGGCGGCGGGCGATGGCCCGAGAGAGGCGGCGGGGTCGCCGGAGCGAGGCGAGGCGGCGAGGACCGGTGGCGGCGGCGCAAGGGCGCGGGCGGCGCGCGGATCTGAGTGGCGGCGGGGCGCCTCGGGCCCGGGCGGGCCTCACGCGGGCTCTGCGGGCCGCGGCGGTGGTGGGAAGTGTCGGCGACAGGTGGCGCAATGTGAGTGGACGAGGACGGCGGCGGAGCTGACGTGGCACTCGCTGATTGGACGGAGCGAGGTGGAGGCTGGACATGTCCGGCGTCGGAGGAAGAAATGTCCGGCGGCGCGAGGAGAGGCTAGGTTAGGGTTTTATCTGCGTGAAAATTCGGGGAGGCACACGTATATATAGGTAGAGGGAGCTAGGAGAGTCCAAATGAGGTGCGGTTTTCGGCCACGCGATCGTGATTGAACGACCGAGAGGATGGAGGCGGTTGGATGGGTTTTGGGACACTTTGGAGGGGTGTTGGGCTGCAACATACACGAGGCCTTTATGGTTCCTCGGTTAACCGTTGGAGTATCAAACAAACTCCAAATGGCACAAAACTTGACAGGCGGTCTACCGGTGTTGAACCAAGGCCGCTTGGCAAATCTTGGTCCAATGCGAGAACATTTAACACCCGCACACGAAAAGAGCCAAAAAGAGGCACCAGAGGACATAGGAGTGCCGGAATGCAAAACGGACAACGGGGAAAATGCTCGGATGCATGAGACGAACATGTATGTAGATGCGATGCACATGATGACATGATATGAAATGCATGACACGCAAACAAACGACAAGGCAACAACAGCGAATAAGTGGAAGACACCTAGCGCAACGGTCTCGGGGCGTTACAACACTCCACCACTACGAGAGGATCTCGTCCTGAGATCTAGAATGGCACCGGAGGGAAAAATGGAAGAGAAAGAGAAGAGGTAAAACTAAGTTGCTTCTTTGACAAACGAGTGAAACCAAAGAACCTTGAAAAGTTGAACAAATTGAAAGAAACAATACAACGAAGATGAACGAAGTCGAAAACACTCCGTTAGAAAAGAGGAACAAGGAAGAACAAATTCATATAGCACTCCAGTTGAAAAGAGATAAGAAGAAAAGAACTTGAGCAGAGGGCACAACACTTCGGTTAAATGGATACACACGAAAAGAACACGATCCTGACAAAACAAGAAGATGGGTTGAAGAGAGCAACATCACAATGCCTCCGGAAGAAAGAAATAGAAGATAGATAATTGAAAAAAAGAATGGAGAAGAAAATGCCAGCTTCTGCCACAAAAGAGCTTGAAAAGGCATCCTTAGGAGAAGGGTCGAACGGAGTTGTTGGAAAACCGACAACGAAAGGAGTAAGCTTGATGTGGGCTTATGGAGAACATCTCAAAACTATGAGGTGAAATTCTGCCACTAACAGAAAAACAATAGATTGGACTGATATGAACAAGGAGATGACAAGCTTATTCCACTGAGAGGATAAATGAAGAACTTGGATCATTTATAAGCACCATAATTAGCAACAACCCTTAGGGAATGCTTTAGGTGAAATATAACCCAAGATAACTCCAATGACGAGATTGATGGATTTAAAATATCTCATTCTTAACAACATGTGAATCATAAAACATGAACTCAAATTATCAAGAATGACATAATACCACCTCCAATGATACGATAGAAAGAATTTCACTCCGGATTGCAAGAAGACGAATGCTTGAGCTCCTCTGAAAAGAATCTCAATGAACACTTCGAAAAGGAAATAAATCCTTGATAAACCATCATGTAGTGCCTCCATGAAGAACTCCGGTAACAAAGAATGATCAAACGAAAGGAAAGTGAAGTTGAAAACACAAGGTGAAACCTTGTAATGATTTAGATGGATCTCCGTGATAATTAGAGCTTGGAACTCCGAGAAAGAAAGATGAACATAAGAAAATCAAGAATGTGATGAGCCTCCGGAATAAGGAATTGAATTCACTCGATGAAACCAGAATAAGAATTACATTATGCTTATCCTTCACCAATTAAATTGATGACAAACAATGGATTTGGCATACTACTTATTCTTGATGAAACAAAATTGAAGAGAGATATTGCTCAACTTGGGAAGGTCTTCAACGAACCACCAGTAGAATTTGGAAAGCATGAATGCATTGATATGATAAACGAAGGAAGAAGAATCTTGGAAGAACCACCGTAAGAATTGAAAATGAACGAAGAAAAGATAAAGAAACCCCGGGAAGAATTAGCAAATGAACGAAGATGCTTGAGAGAATTTAGATACATGAGAACGAAGAGATCACGAGCTGATAAGAGAATACTTGAATGATCCACCAGTATGATTTGGAGAACGAGAGCTCAAAGCTGAGGATCAATAACCCGAAATTGTGGCCTTCGGAGAATCAAATCGAAAAGAATCTTGAATTGCTCCGGATAGGTGAAAAGAATTCTCACAATTGAAAACAATCATGAGACGATGGCAGCAAGCTAGAATCACGAATCTCTGAGAGAACAGATAAGATATGGAGGAAAAACTCTTCTTCGGTCTTCAAAATCCGAGAATGACGACGAGAAACACCACCTTGAGTTGCTGAGGCACTCCGGAATGGAAATTAGAAAGGTTGAACCAACAACGAAAAGAATTTGAAAGATCTTAGAGAGGAACATATGACTGATGATAATTCATTCTTACGTCCGACTTAGAAAAGAATTTGAGAAGCTCCGGGAAAAGAAGAGTCAGGTAAGATTCTGGGAGAAGACATGTGGGTTAGGGCCCACTCAAGAGAAAAACACTGTTGAACGATTACTTGAAAAGGAGATTGCACCGGTTGAATTAAATGGCTTGAATAAGATAACAACCTCAAAAGAACTTGAACGAATTGAGAATGAACACTAGCATCTTCTGAGATATCTTCAGCACTCCGGAACACATGAATAGCGAGAAGTGGATGATTATGAGGTGCACCGGTCATGGGAAAGACATTTGAAACAAGGAAAAGGGATATGATCAACACCAAAATCTTGAATTGAATCCACCGGAGGAGAAAGAGAACGAACAATGATGAACTTGTAGAGCATCTTCAAGAGAACCACCGGGTAAGAACATTGATTGAAAAAAGAATGAAGAGACTTCACATCCATAAGATGGATACTTGATCAGAAATCCGATTCCTCCAAGAAAAAGGGTGGGAGGGTGGGAAAACAAAGGCAACCTGGGACGGATGAATCAAACACTATTGAGAAGAACTGATAAATGATCTTGCTGATGTTGAAATGATCGGATCCACTTGAAGAGAAAACACGCCGGTTGAAAAGGATTGACATGACATTCTCGATTATCATGAAGGATTGGTATTCACATCGGAGTATGAGAACACCGTTTAGGAAAGGTATGGAATCAACACTTGACTTTGAAGCAACTCGAATACCACAACTGAAAACAAAAACAAAGGATTGACTTGTAGAATAAGCCGGAACAAACATATGATAGAGATTTCGTCCGAAGTTTTCGTGGTGGGGCCCACATGGGCTCGATCGTACAACACCATCATGTACAAGGCAGTGCACATGACATACGAAGCGTCCTCGAGTCAGCATAGCCAAGGACTCTTTAAGACACAACAAGACCACTGTAAAACCAACCCTGGATGGGCGGACCACTAGACGCCGAACCCCAATCTCATATCATGCATCTGTCGGGAAGATATCCTAAGAGCTACTTGAATTCCCACTTATAAACTCCCAAAACTTTCCGGTTATGCAATCAGGTGTTGGGGATACAGGGTAGGCATAATATCTCACCCAAAACTAACAAATCCTACATCCACCTGTATCCATCCTTCAACACATAACTAGGAAACCTTCGGAAATCGTTTACCTCAACCTTTGAAAAGCATTCGTTATACGAGTTATGGCACATACTCCCGAACTCCTGCCCCAGTACTGGGTGGCATCGAGGTTATCTCACCAACAACTGCATAAAAGAGATTTTCGATGTCGGCGAAACTTAGGTATTCCAAAACTGCAACGATAAAATTGTGATGACAACACCTCGGAGCTCAACTCCCCGGGACACTGCCACAACCCCTAAATGTCAGGAGGCACCAAGAACAATATTCTCGTCACAAAACCATCGGAACGATTCCAAGATACCCGCGTGATCCTAAATTTTTTTAGTGAAATTTGAGGAGAGAAGAGTCAAAAATCTACGTCAGGATGCCTCACCAGAGCGACGAAGGGACTGAGGAGTAAAAAGAATCCTACTCTGCGATATATATAATCCTACAAGACTCAAAAAAAATTTCTAGACTCAACAACGCCAATGATTCGATCAAGCGGGGGGCTCCTAAGTCGGGGAAGGCTCTGATTACCAACTTGTAACACCCACGATGTGGCTATATCTCCCACGTGTTGGAGCACGACTTAGAGACATAACCGCATTGTAGGCATGTCGCAAGAGGGGTAATCTTTACACATCCCATGTACTGAATGAGAAAGAGGTACAGAGTTGGCTTACAATCGCCACTTCACACAATACATGAATATAACATTACATCATCCAGATACAAACAAGGTCCGACTACGGAACCAAAATAAAAGAGGACTACCCCTAATGCAAAAGATCCCCGATCGCCCCGACTGGGCTCCTCTACTGCTCAACTAAAACGAAACAACACAAAGACCAATATCTTCCTCGAGCTCCTCCTTGAGCTTGGTTGCGTCACCTGCATGGTATCATCGGCACCTGCAACTGGTTTTGGAAGTAAACTGTGAGTCACGGGGACTCAACAATCTCACACCCTCGCGATCAAGACTATTTAAGCTTATGGGTAGGGAAAAGGTATGAGGTGGAGCTGCAGCAAGCACTAGCATATATGGTGGCTAACATACGCAAATGAGAGCGAGAAGAGAAGGCAAAGCACAGTCGAGAACTAGAAGTGATCAAGAAGTGATCCTGAAACAACTTACTTTCAAGCATAACTCCAACACCATGTTCACTTTCCGGACTCCGCCGAAAAGAGACCATCACGGCTACACACGCGATTGATGCATTTTAATTAAGTTAAGTGTCAAGTTTTCTACAACCGGACATTAACAATTTCCCATCTGCCCATAACCGCGGGCACGGCTTTCGAAAGTTCAAACCCCTATAGGGGTGTCCCAACTTAGCCCATCACAAGCTCTCACGGGCAACGAAGGATATTCCTTCTCCCAGGAAGACCCGATCAGGCTCAGAATCCCGGTTACAAGACATTTCGACAATGGTAAAACAAGATCAGCAAAGCCGCCCGATGCGCCGACATCCTGATAGGAGCTGCACATATCTCGTTCTCAGGGAAACACCGGATAGGTCAAGCTACGAGTAAAACCAACCCTCAAGTTTCCCCGAGGTGGCCCCGCAGGCTGCCCATTTCGGACCAACACTTAGAGAAGCACTGGCCCGGGGGGTTAAAATAAAGATGACCCTTGAGTCTGCAGAACCCAAGGGGAAGGTGATAGGTTGTTAGTGCAAATGGTAAAACCAAGGTTGGGCCTTGCTAGAGGAGTTTTATTCAAGGGGAACTGTCAAGGGGTTCCCATAACACCCAACTGCGTAAGGAACGCAAAATCAAGGAACATAACACCGGTATGATGGAAACTAGGGCGGCAAGAGTGGAACAAAACACCAGGCATAAGGCCGAGCCTTCCAGCCTTTACCAAGTATATAGGTGCATTAAAGTAAACAAGATATATTGTGATATCCCAACAAATATCCATGTTCCAACATGGAACAAACTCCAATCTTCACCTGTAACTAACAACGCTATAAGAGGGGCTGAGCAAAGCGGTAACAAAGCCAAACAACGGTCTGCTAGGACAAGGTGGGTTAGAGGCTTGACATGGCAACATGGGAGGCATGATATAGCAAGTGGTAGGTATCGCAGCATAGGCATAGCAATAGCGCGAGCAACTAGCAAGCAAAGATAGAAGTGATTTCGAGGGTATGGTCATCTTGCCTGCAAAGTTCTCCGAGAAGACAAAAGCTTGATCCTCGCAAATGTACTCAACGGGTACCTCGAACACGAACTCTCTCCCGGCTCTACCCAAGGCAAGAACACAAGCAAAGGAAACAACAATCAACCACGGTGCAATGCGCAAGCAACATGGTGCAAAACATGGCATGGTATGTGTGATGTGATATGCAATGCATATGCGAGCTCCGGGAGGAAAAGATTGAATCAGGCCTCAACTTCGCAAACCAAGAGCGCCGTTGGAAAGATGAGTTGATTTCGGTCGAAATCGATATAAAGATCACCGGAATCGGATGCACGGTTTGCAAATGGCAAACAAAACAATAATGGCACTATGCTGCGATTAACAGCACGAAGCCATCTAGAATGCAACAAGAAACTAAGCTACTGCACTCCAACATAGCAACAAAGCACATGGCAGTGATCCATTCAAGATGCTTGACAAAAGATGAACATTGAGCTATGGCTAAATCACACAATAGCAGGTTCAAACAAGCATGGCAAAAGTGCAAAATATATAAGGTTCACAGACTTAGTGAAAATAACATGTCAGGATTTAACATCAGGAAGCAATGTTTAGAGCAAGATAACAACATGCTACAGGAACATAACATGGCAAAGCAAGGCATGGCATGAAACTAATCAAATCATATAACAAAAGTCCCATACTGACCATAAGCCAAAAGGGATCAGAAGATATGATGGCAACCATGTGAACATAGCAAGTTCCGTTAACAGATCCAGACTTGGCAGAAAACTGGACATGGCATAAACAGAATTACGTAGGCATGTTTGCGAGCCTGATGCACTCAACACAGGGCATTGCATGACAAACTAAGCATACTACCAGCAAGCAGACATGATTATGAAGCTAACCATGGCAAGAATAAACTCATAGCATGCATGGATCAACTACAACAACGTTGGCAAAATTGATTAACACGTAAACAATCTGCCAAGAACATTTTATAGCAAAATTAGAGCAAGATTGAGTCATGCTAGGGCACTCCATAATTGCAAACAAAGACATGGATGTATAGAGCATAACAATATCTCAAAATCATCCTTACTGAACATGCTCAAAAGAGGCATGGATCACTCTGTAGCAACATGAATACATGGCATAAAAATAACAACAGGAAAAGGACTTAGTGAAATTCTAAGTCCCTGAAATCAGCAACATCACGAGAGCTACTTTGCATGCTTGTGCTAGTCACCGCATTGATCACAAAAATACATGGCATATACTCCTGTAAAGATGACATGGCATATAACAAAACACATGTAGAGCTCATACTCATATGCAGCACACATTAATCATGGCAAAAATGACAAATGCTCAAAAACTGATAAGAATCAGCACCTAAGATTTTATAGCACTCTTGCAACAGCATTTAGGGCATCAAGATGGACTCAAACAAGCATGGTGCAATGGAATGAAATGAAGAGGGCAACATGATGAACATTTTGATAACTCATGCACGCAAAAACGGAGCAACGGTGACAGCGTTATGGCATGTTGAACAGGGGCATATGACATAAGAATTCCTGGGACTTAGTCGTTTCAGCACTGAGCGTCAAGTAGTAAATGTCGCATGGGGGCGGAGGATAGCTGGGCGCTCACCATGGGCCCTTGGGCCGAATCGAAGTGGCCTGAGGGGGAGGCGGAGCTGGGCCTGCAGCGGGGCCCGTACCCATGCTCGTCGTCTCCCCGAGCGGGAGCTCGAGCAGGGGCAAAACAGCAGCGGTGCTGCCATTGGGAGGGCCTGCCGGCGACGGGGAAAGCCGGGGAGGAGGTCGGGCAACGGGATCTGGCCGGAAACGGAGAAGAGCGGCGGGGAGCATGCCGGATCTGGGCGGAGGAAGGCGGCGGAGGGCGAGGCGAGGCGGCGGGCGATGGCCCGAGAGAGGCGACGGGGTCGCCGGAGCGAGGCGAGGCGGCGAGGACCGGTGGCGGCGGCGCGCGGATCTGAGTGGCGGCGGGGAGTCTCGGGCCCGGGCGGCCCTCACGCGGGCTCTGCGGGCCGCGGCGGTGGTGGGAAGTGGCGGCGATAGGTGGCGCGATGTGAGTGGACGAGGACGGCGGCGGAGCTGACGTGGCACTCGCTGATTGGACGGAGCGAGGTGGAGGCTGGACATGTCCGGCGGCGGAGGAAGAAATGTCCGGCGGCGTGAGGAGAGGCTAGGTTAGGGTTTGATCTGCATGAAAATTCGGGGAGGCACACGTATATATAGGTAGAGGGAGCTAGGAGAGTCCAAATGAGGTGCGGTTTTCGGCCACGCGATCATGATCGAACGACCGAGAGGATGGAGGGGGTTGGATGGGTTTTGGGCCACTTTGGAGGGGTGTTGGGCTGCAACACACACGAGGCCTTTATGGTTCCTCGGTTAACCGTTGGAGTATCAAACAAACTCCAAATGGCACAAAACTTGACAGGCGGTCTACCGGTGTTGAACCAAGGCCGCTTGGCAAATCTTGGTCCAATGCGAGAACATTTAACACCCGCACACGAAAAGAGCCAAAAAGAGGCACCAGAGGACATAGGAGTGCCGGAATGCAAAACGGACAACGGGGAAAATGCTCGGATGCATGAGACGAACATGTATGTAGATGCGATGCACATGATGACATGATATGAAATGCATGACACGCAAACAAACGACAAGGCAACAACAGCGAATAACTGGAAGACACCTAGCGCAACGGTCTTGGGGCGTTACAACACTCCACCACTACGAGAGGATCTCGTCCTGAGATCTAGAATGGCACCGGAGGGAAAACGGAAGAGAAAGAGAAGAGGTAAAACTAAGTTGCTTCTTTGACAAACGAGTGAAACCAAAGAACCTTGAAAAGTTGAACAAATTGAAAGAAAGAATACAACGGAGATGAACAAAGTTGAAAACACTCCGTTAGAAAAGAGGAACAAGGAAGAACAAATTCGTATAGCACTCCAGTTGAAAAGAGATAAGAAGAAAAGAACTTGAGCAGAGGGCACAACACTCCGGTTAAATGGATACACACAAAAAGAACACGATCCTGACAAAACAAGAAGATGGGTTGAAGAGAGCAACATCACAATGCCTCCGGAAGAAAGAAATAGAAGATAGATAATTGAAAAAAAGAATGGAGAAGAAAATGCCAGCTTCTGCCACAAAAGAGCTTGAAAAGGCATCCTTAGGAGAAGGGTCGAACGCCGTTGTTGGAAAACCGACAACGAAAGGAGTAAGCTTGATGTGGGCTTATGGAGAACATCTCATAACTATGAGGTGAAATTCTGCCACTAACGGAAAAACAATAGATTCGACTGATATGAACAAGGAGATGAGAAGCTTATTCCACCAGGAGGATAAATGAAGAACTTGGATCATTTATAAGCACCATAATTAGCAACAATCCTTAGGGAATGATTTAGGTGAAATATAACCCAAGATAACTCCAATGACGAGATTGATGGATTTAAAATATCTCATTCTTAACAATATGTGAATCATGAAACATGAACTCAAATTATCAAGAATGACATAATACCACCTCCAATGATACGATAGAAAGAATTGCACTCCGGATTGCAAGAAGACGAATGCTTGAGCTCCTCTGAAAAGAATCTCAATGAACACTTCGAAAAGGAAATAAATCCTTGAGAAACCATCATGTAGTGCCTCCATGAAGAACTCCGGTAACAAAGAATGATCAAACGAAAGGAAAGTGAAGTTGAAAACACAAGGTGAAACCTTGTAATGATTTAGATGGATCTCCGTGATAATTAGAGCTTGGAACTCCGAGAAAGAAAGATGAACAAAAGAAAATCAAGAATGTGATGAGCCTCCGGAATAAGGAATTGAATTCACTCGATGAAACAAGAATAAGAATTACATTATGCTTATCCTTCACCAATTAAATTGATGACAAACAATGGATTTGGCATACTACTTATTCTTGATGAAACAAAATTGAAGAGAGATATTGCTCAACTTGGGAAAGTCTTCAACGAACCACCAGTAGAATTTGGAAAGCATGAATGCATTGATATGATAAACGAAGGAAGAAGAATCTTGGAAGAACCACCGTAAGAATTGAAAATGAACGAAGAAAAGATAAAGAAACCCCGGGAAGAATTAGCAAATGAACGAAGATGCTTGAGAGAATTTAGATACATGAGAACGAAGAGATCACGAGCTGATAAGAGAATACTTGAATGATCCACCAGTATGATTTGGAGAACGAGAGCTGAAAGTTGAGGATCAATAACCCGAAATTGTGGCCTTCGGAGAATCAAATCGAAAAGAATCTTGAATTGCTCCGGATAGGTGAAAAGAATTCTCACAATTGAAAACAATCATGAGAGGATGGCAGCAAGCTAGAATCACGAATCTCTGAGTGAACAGATAAGATATGGAGGAAAAACTCTTCTTCGGTCTTCAAAATCCGAGAATGACGACGAGAAACACCACCTTGAGTTGCTGAGGCACTCCGGAATGGAAATTAGAAAGGTTGAACCAACAACAAAAAGAATTTGAAAGATCTTAGAGAGGAACATATGACTGATGATAATTCATTCCTACGTCTGACTTAGAAAAGAATTTGAGAAGCTCCGGGAAAAGAAGAGTCAGGTAAGATCCTGGGAGAAGACATGTGGGTTAGGGCCCACTCAAGAGAAAAACACTGTTGAACGATTACTTGAAAAGGAGATTGCACCGGTTGAATTAAATGGCTTGAATAAGATAACAACCTCAAAAGAACTTGAACGAATTGAGAATGAACACTAGCATCTTCTGAGATATCTTCAGCACTCCGGAACACATGAATAGCGAGAAGTGGATGATTATGAGGTGCACCGGTCATGGGAAAGACATTTGAAACGAGGAAAAGGGATATGATCAACACCAAAATCTTGAATTGAATCCACCGGAGGAGAAAGAGAACGAACAATGATGAACTTGTAGAGCATCTTCAAGAGAACCATCGGGTAAGAACATTGATTGAAAAAAGAATGAAGAGACTTCACATCCATAAGATGGATACTTGATCAGAAATCCGATTCCTCCAAGAAAAAGGGTGGGAGGGTGGGAAAACAAAGGCAACCTGGGACGGATGAATCAAACACTATTGAGAAGAACTGGTAAATGATCTTGCTGATGTTGAAATGATCGGATCCACTTGAAGAGAAAACACGCCGGTTGAAAAGGATTGACATGACATTCTCGATTATCATGAAGGATTGGTATTCACATCGGAGTATGAGAACACCGTTTAGGAAAGGTATGGAATCAACACTTGACTTTGAAGCAACTCGAATACCACAACTGAAAACAAAAACAAAGGATTGACTTGTAGAATAAGCCGGAACAAACATATGATAGAGATTTCGTTCGAAGTTTTCGTGGTGGGGCCCACACGGGCTCGATCGTACAACACCATCATGTACAAGGCAGTCCACATGACATACGAAGCGTCCTCGAGTCAGCATGGCCAAGGACTCTTTAAGACACAACGAGACCACTGTAAAACCAACCGTGGATGGGCGGACCACTAGACGTCGAACCCCAATCTCATATCATGCATCTGTCGGGAAGATATCCTAAGAGCTACTTGAATTCCCACTTATAAACTCCCGAAACTTTCCGGTTATGCAATCAGGTGTTGGGGATACAGGGGAAGCATAATATCTCACCCAAAACTAACAAATCCTACATCCACCTGTATCCATCCTTCAACACATAACTAGGAAACCTTCGGAAATCATTTACCTCAACCTTTGAAAAGCATCCGTTATACGAGTTATGGCAATACTCCTGAACTCCTGCCCCAGTACTGGGGGGCGTCGAGGTTATCTCACGAACAACTGCATAAAAGAGATTTTCGATGTCGGCGAAACTCAGGTATTCCAGAACTGCAACGATAAAATTGTGATGACAACACCTCGGAGCTCAACTCCCCGAGACACTGCCACAACCCCTAAATGTCAGGAGGCACCAAGAACAATGTTCTCGTCACAAAACCATCGGAACGATTCCAAGATACCCGCGTGATCATAAATTTTTTTAGTGAAATTTGAGGAGAGAAGAGTCAAAAATCTACGTCAGGATGCCTCACCAGAGCGACGAAGGGACTCAGGAGTAAAAAGAATCCTACTCTGCGATATATATAATCCTACAAGACTCAAAAAAATTTTCTAGACTCAACAACACCAATGATTCGATCAAGCAGGGGGCTCCTAAGTCGGGGAAGGCTCTGATTACCAACTTGTAACACCCACGATGTGGCTATATCTCCCACGTGTCGGAGCACGACTTAGAGACATAACCGCATTGTAGGCATGTCGCAAGAGGGGTAATCTTTACACATCCCATGTACTGAATGAGAAAGAGGTACAGAGTTGGCTTACAATCGCCACTTCACACAATACATGAATATAACATTACATCATCCAGATACAAACAAGGTCCGACTACGGAACCAAAATAAAAGAGGACTACCCCTAATGCAAAAGATCCCCGATTGCCCCGACTGGGCTCCTCTACTGATCAACTAAAACGAAACAACACAAAGACCGAGATCTTCCTCGAGCTCCTCCTTGAGCTCGGTTGCGTCACCTTCATGGTATCATCGGCACCTGCAACTGGTTTTGGAAGTAAACTATGAGTCACGGGGACTCAACAATCTCACACCCTCGCGATCAAGACTATTTAAGCTTATGGGTAGGGAAAAGGTATGAGGTGGAGCTGCAGCAAGCACTAGCATATATGGTGGCTAACATACGCAAATGAGAGCGAGAAGAGAAGGCAAAGCACAGTCGAGAACTAGAAGTGATCAAGAAGTGATCCTGAAACTACTTACTTTCAAGCATAACTCCAACACCGTGTTCACTTCCCGGACTCCGCCGGAAAGAGACCATCACGGCTACACACGCGGTTGATGCATTTTAATTAAGTTAAGTGTCAAGTTTTCTACAACCGGACATTAACAATTTCCCATCTGCCCATAACTGCGGGCACGACTTTCGAAAGTTCAAAACCCTGTAGGGGTGTCCCAACTTAGCCCATCACAAGCTCTCACGGGCAACGAAGGATATTCCTTCTCCCAGGAAGACCCGATCAGGCTCGGAATCCCAGTTACAAGACATTTCGACAATGGTAAAACAAGATCAGCAAAGCCGCCCGATGCGCCGACATCCTGATAGGAGCTGCACATATCTCGTTCTCAAGGCAACACCGGATAGGTCAAGCTACGAGTAAAACCAACCCTCAAGTTTCCCCGAGGTGGCCCCACAGGCTACCATTTCGGACCAACACTTAGAGAAGCACTGGCCCGGGGGGTTAAAATAAAGATGACCCTTGAGTCTGCAGAACCCAAGGGGAAGGTGATAGGTTGTTAGTGCAAATGGTAAAACCAAGGTTGGGCCTTGCTGGAGGAGTTTTATTCAAGGGGAACTGTCAAGGGGTTCCCATAACACCCAACTGCGTAAGGAACACAAAATCAAGGAACATAACACCGGTATCATGGAAACTAGGGCGGCAAGAGTGGAACAAAACACCAGGCATAAGGCCGAGCCTTCCACCCTTTACCAAGTATATAGGTGCATTAAAGTAAACAAGATATATTGTGATATCCCAACAAATATCCATGTTCCAACATGGAACAAACTCCAATCTTCACCTGTAACTAACAACGCTATAAGAGGGGCTGAGCAAAGCAGTAACAAAGCCAAACAACAGTTTGCTAGGACAAGATGGGTTAGAGGCTTGACATGGCAACATGGGAGGCATGATATAGCAAGTGGTAGGTATCGCAGCATAGGCATAGCAATAGCGCGAGCAACTAGCAAGCAAAGATAGAAGTGATTTCGAGGGTATGGTCATCTTGCCTGCAAAGTTCTCCGGGAAGACAAAAGCTTGATCCTCGCAAATGTACTCAACGGGTACCTCGAACACGAACTCGTCTCCCGGCTCTACCCAAGGCAAGAACACAAGCAAAGGAAACAACAATCAACCACGGTGCAATGCGCAAGCAACATGGTGCAAAACATGGCATGATATGCGGGATGTGATATGCAATGCATATGCGAGCTCCGGGAGGAAAAGATTGAATCAGGCCTCAACTTCGCAAACCAAGAGCGCCGTTGGAAAGATGAGTTGATTTCGGTCGAAATCGATATAAAGATCACCGGAATCGGATGCACGGTTTGCAAATGGCAAACAAAACAATAATGGCACTATGCTGCGATTAACAGCACGAAGCCATCTAGAATGCAACAAGAAACTAAGCTACTGCACTCCAACATAGCAACAAAGCACATGGCAGTGATCCATTCAAGATGCTTGACAAAAGATGAACATTGAGCTATGGCTAAATCACACAATAGCAGGTTCAAACAAGCATGGCAAAAGTGCAAAATATATAAGGTTCACAGACTTAGTGAAAATAACATGTCAGGATTTAACATCAGGAAGCAATGTTTAGAGCAAGATAACAACATGCTACAGGAACATAACATGGCAAAGCAAGGCATGGCATGAAACTAATCAAATCATATAACAGAAGTCCCTTACTGACCATAAGCCAAAAGGGATCAGAAGATATGATGGCAACCATGTGAACATAGCAAGTTTCGTTAACAGATCCAGACTTGGCAGAAAACTGGACATGGCATAAAAATAATAGCAGGAAAAGGACTTAGTGAAATTCTAAGTCCCTGAAATCAGCAACATCACGAGAGCTACTTTGCATGCTTGTGCTAGTCACCACATTGATCACAAAAATACATGGCATATACCCCTGTAAAGATGGCATGGCATATAACAAAACACATGTAGAGCTCATACTCATATGCAGCACACATTAATCATGGCAAAAATGACAAATGCTCAAAAACTGATAAGAATCAGCACCTAAGATTTTATAGCACTGTTGCAACAGCATTTAGGGCATCAAGATGGACTCAAACAAGCATGGTGCAATGGAATGAAATGAAGAGGGCAACATGATGAACATTTTGATAACTCATGCACGCAAAAATGGAGCAACGGCGACAGAGTTATGGCATGTTGAATAGAGGCATATATCATAAGAATTCCTGGGACTTAGTCATTTCAGCACTGAGCGTCAAGTAGTAAATGTCGCACGGGGGCGGAGGATAGATGGGCGCTCACCATGGGCCCTTGGGCCGAATCGAAGTGGCCTGAGGGGGAGGCGGAGCTGGGCCTGCAGCGGGGCCCGTACCCATGCTCGTCGTCTCCCAGAGCGGGAGCTCGAGCAGGGGCAAAACAGCGGCGGCGCTGCCGTTGGATGGGCCTGCCGGCGACGGGGCAAGCTGGGGAGGAGGTCGGGCGATGGGATCTGGCCGGAAATGGAGAAGAGCGGCGGGGAGCATGCCAGATCTGGGCAGAGGAAGGCGGCGGAGGGCGAGGCGAGGCGGCGGGCGATGGCCCGAGAGAGGCGGCGGGGTCGCCGGAGCGAGGCGAGGCGGCGAGGACCGGTGGCGGCGGCGCAAGGGCGCGGGTGGCGCGCGGATCTGAGTGGCGGCGGGAAGCCTCGGGCCCGGGCGGGCCTCACGCGGGCTCCGTGGGCCGCAGCGGTGGTGGGAAGTGGCGGCGACAGGTGGCGCGATGTGAGTTGGCGAGGACGGCGGTGGAGCTGACGTGGCGCTCGCTGATTGGGCGGAGCGAGGTGGAGGTTGGACATGTCCGGCGGCGGAGGAAGAAATGTCCGGCGGCGCGAGGAGAGGCTAGGTTAGGGTTTGATCTGCGTGAAAATTCTGGGAGGCACACGTATATATTGGTAGAGGGAGCTAGGAGAGTCCAAATGAGGTGTGGTTTTCAGCCATGCGATCGTGATTGAACGACCGAGAGGATGGAGGGGGTTTGGATGGGTTTTGGGACACTTTGGAGGGGTGTTGGGCTGCAACACACACGAGGCCTTTATGGTTCCTCGGTTAACCGTTGGATTATCAAACAAACTCCAAATAGCACGAAACTTGACAGGCGGTCTACCGGTGGTGAACCAAGGCCGCTTGGCAAATCTCGGTCCAATCCGAGAACGTTTAACACCCGCACACGAAAGAGCCAAAAAGAGGCACCAGAGGACATAGGAGTGCCGGAATGCAAAATGGACAACGGGGAAAATGCTCGGATGCATGAGACGAACATGTATGCAGATGCGATGCACATGATGACATGATATGAAATGCATGACACGCAAACAAACGATAAGGCAACAACAGCGAATAACTGGAAGACACCTGGCGCAACGGTCTCGGGGCGTTACAGATGAACCGCATCCAGCATAATTCTCTATCACCGATCCATTGCCTACGAGCTTTCCATATATTGTTCTTCGCTTATTTACTTTTCCGTTGCTATTGTTATCATCACTACAAAATACCAAAAACATTACTTTTCCTACCGTTATATTTTGCTACCGTTACCACTACTATCATATTATTTGCTACTAAACACTTGTTGCAGATATTAAGTTTCCAGGTGTGGTTGGATTGACAACTTAGCTGCTAATACTTGAGAATATTCTTTAGCTCCCGTTGTGTCGAATCAATAAATTTGGGTTGAATACTCTACCCTCGAAAACTGTTGCGATCCCCTATACTTGTGGGTTATCATGTCCTGGCTCGTCCTGAAACATTTCGAATCTCGGTTTTTAAGTCCCCATAAATCGTAAACTCACTAGAAAGTCATCAAAGGTGGCATGGTGTCACGTCATGGCACATATATGTCATGGTAAAAACATTGCCAATTTGGGCCAAGATTTATTACAAACCTCTAACAAACCGGAGCCTGTCGCAAGAACCCTCATGGTTTCGATAGGGAGACGTGTCCCCTTGTAGGCCAAACGATAATCACTCCCACTTCTAGCCTCGTATTTTCTTCTACACGTGACACGGAACAACTGGAGATTCGCGCTGAACTTCGAAATTATTCAGGGTTTGTTTGACCTTTTTTTATTCGTTAATTGAGTTTTCTAGGCATTTAATGTCCATAATTCCACGGTCAAAAAAAATATCCATAATTCAAATCCAAACTACAAATACATGCTCCAGTGCACCAAAATGGCTAGAAAAAACGTACATGTTTCCTTGGGGTGCATGTTTAGGTCCCATGGAACGAATGGGAACGAATTCAACCATCTTTTCATCCTGGCATGGCCACAAACATTGAGAATCTTGGTTTTTAAATCTCTGTAAATCCAAAAGTCACCAGGAAATCATGAAAATTGGCATGGTGTCACTACATGGTACATATAATTGTCTAATTAGGGCGAAGCTATATTACAAGCCTTTTACAAACCGGAGCCTGTCGCAACCCTTATGGTCCCGATAGGGAAACATGCCCCTCTTGAGGGCGAAACGATAATTGTTACCTCTTTCTCGCCTTGAACTTTGTTTTCTACAGGAAACATAGAATAACAGGAGTGTCGGGCTGAAATTTGAAATTGTTCAGGGTTCGTTTGGCCATTGTATATATATATTACTAATTACTAAGTTTTCTATGCGTTTAATGTGGTCCATAATTCAAATTTGAACTACAACCACATGCTCCAGTGAAGCAAAATGGCTGGGAAATCATACATGTGTCATCGGGTGCATGTTTAGGTCTCATTTAAGGAATGGGAATGAATTACAAACTTGTCATCATCCTGAAACATTGAGACTCTCGGTTTTTAAATCCCAGTAAATCAAAAAGTCACCCAAAAAAAGATGAAACTTGGCATGGTTTCATGACATGGCACATATATGTTGTGGTAAAACAATCGTCCAGTTTGAGAAGATGCGCACACATTAGTAGCCAACGAAGTCCTTTTTGAAACAAAAAGCTGACACGTTAATATCACAAATGGTTGTATTATATTAACCGTGTAGAAATTTAACCATACTCGGTGGTGTGTGAAGTTGTTTGATTAGACGGGACAAGCGCGAGAAGTCTGCCGTGCAGGCTCGATGGGACGCGTGCGAGCAGTCCGCCACGCAGGCTCAACGGGACACATGCATCCTGTCCACCTCGCAGGCTCGACGGGACACATGCGAGCAGCAAGGCCTCCCATGCTCGCTGGGAAGCGAGCTCTTTGACCTCCATGCACAAGCCACCGCCCGCCTCGCTCACAACTTCTCCATTAATGGGTTAATTAAAGCACCTGGACGGAGGGTGTTTGCTTGTGAACCCATGGCAGCATTTGCTTTGTTCGTGTTTTCAACTCGTATTCTGAACTAATTTAAATTTCCACATAGGGAAACTGATAATATGACCACAAATAAAATGACAACGTATAATACGACAACAAATTTACAATGGCGTTGATAATAATTGTCTTACATATTCCGGATAATTCAAAATGCCACATGTGGCAAAGCCCGAAAGACACAGGGGCAAGAGAAGAAGGAAATTGCAGACAACGATCTGGGTTGCTGCTGTCTCTACTCGTCGATGGATCGCCGGGCGGCGAAATCCTCCAGCTCCTTCTTCAATTCCTCATGACTTTGCTTGAAAGCAGCCACGGATTCCTCCACCTCCTACTCGCGCTCGATTCGGAGCTTCCTCAAGCCACCCATCAATTCCTCGACGACCGCTTTCAGGGTCATCTCCGAGGCACTGCTCTGCTCATGTAGCATCTTCCAGCCGGTGGCCTCCTCCTCCTTCTCGGCGACCAACTTGAGGAGCTTCGCATTGTCACCCATGAGTTGCTCGACAAAGCCGGTCGCCTTGTCAACCGAGGCATCGCTGATCTTGAGCAGCTTCATCAAGCCGTCGACCAGCTCCTGCTGCGTAGTGATGCCAACGAGAATGTCGTCGTCGCCGGTGAAGGACTTCAGGAATGTCGGCTTGTCGCGATGGCCGACGCTGCGAATGCTCTTGTGAGAGCCCTCGCGTGCCTGTGAGAGCTCGTTCGAGGGCTCCGCGGCGCACCAGGACATCTCTCTTGCGGTTGCGGCTTCGCGGCGGGACCTCTCTAGTGCTTCTGCGGCCTTGGTCTTTGCTGCCTGGTTGTATGTCCACCCTAAACTCCTCCTACCGGTCATGGCAGAACGACTTGACAAAAAAACCAGTTTTGTGGGTGATGAGGAGAGAAACTGTGAAGTAATTTTCGAGTGGGTAGTTTTTATAGCCCAGTGCTAAGTGTGAACACATATTAGTTTGATAGGTGTGAACAGATTTGCAATTACTTATTACGTTGTAATCAGCAATGTGACGAGAAACAAGGTCAAAATTTATTGATGGCAGAAGGTTGACCACATGGTTGCTCGCTGTTGAGGCGGCCGTGGCGCGCTCCGCTCTGGCGTCCCTGTGCGCGCTCTGCTCGCCGTTGAGGCAAGGTTACAATGGCAACGGTTAATAAGTCTTAACAATTGCCTTGCATATTCAGGATAATTTAAAATGCCAAATGCGGCAAGGCCCAGAACACTCACGACCTACATATGCATACAATTATAATAAAATATAAGCTAAAAGGCTGAGCTGGCGGCCTTCTGACGATGGTCTTCTCGGACTGCATGATAAACATAGCACCTTTGCAGCCTGAAAGTGCAACTATCCCTAGGTGGTTTTGGTGATTCATAACAACATATAGCTCATTGAGCTAATGCTATTCCAAGATGATTATTTCAGGAAAGCTCAATGATTGGCATGGCACGGATGTGAAAGTGGAACCCTCAAAATGCTAAGGACAAAGGATTGGCTCAAGCTCAAAAGCTCAAGACTCTTAATTTTATATTTTAGTGATCCAAGATCACATTGAGTCTTTAGGAAAAGCCAATACTATCAAGGAGGGATGAGGTGTTGCTTAATGAGCCTCTTGCTTCATGTGCTTAGTGATATGCTCCAAAACCCTCAACTACTTTCCCATATCCACATATGACCTAAACCCTAAGCCAAACTCGGTCCTACCGATTCTTTCTATCCGGCGCCACCGAGTTTCATTTGTCATAAGCCACTGCCAAACCCTAGCAATTCGGTTCTACCGATAGGGATCTCGGTCTCACCAAGATGGGATTGCAAACTCTCTATTTCCCTTTCGTAACTTTTCGGTCTCACCGAAAGAGCGAATCGGTCCCACCGAGATTGCAATGTAAATTCAGTGTTTCCTTTTTGTAACTTTTCGGTCTCACCGAAAGAGCAAATCGGTCCCATCGAGTTTGCCTGACCAACTCTCTTGTTAGCTAATTACCAAAATCGGTCTCACCGAGTTTGTGTAATCGGTCTCACCGAGATTACGTTATGCCCAAACCCTAACCATATCGGTCCTACCGAGTTGCATGTCAGTCCCACCGTAAATCTCTAACGGTCACTAGGTTTACCTTTTCGGTCCGACCGAGTTTTTTTGATTCGGTCCCACCGAGATTGGGAAACTGTGTGTAATGGTTGGATTTTGTGTGGAGGCTATATATACCCCTCCACCTCCTCTTCATTCGTGGAGAGAACCATCAGAACGCATACACAATTGCAACTCATATGTTCTGAGAGAGAACCACCTACTCATGTGTTGAGACCAAGATATTCCATTCCTACCATATGAATCTTGAACTCTAGCCTTCCCCAAGTTGCTTTCCACTCAAATCTTCTTTCCACCAGATTCAAATCCTATGAGAGAGAGTTGAGTGTTGGGGAGACTATCATTTGAAGCACAAGAGCAAGGAGTTCATTACCTACACACCATTTGTTACTTCTTGGAGATTGGTGTCTCCTAGATTGGCTAGGTGTTACTTCGGAGCCTCCGACAAGATTGTGGAGTTGAACCAAGGAGTTTGTAAGGGCAAGGAGATCGCCTACTTCATGAAGATCTACCGCTAGTGAGGCAAGTCCTTCGTGGGCGATGGCCATGGTGGGATAGACAAGGTTGCTTCTTCGTGGACCCTTCGTTGGTGGTTGCTTCTTCGTGGACCCTTCGTGGGTGGAGCCCTCCGTGGACTCGCGCAACCATTACCCTTCGTGGGTGGAGCCCTCTGTGGACTCGCGCAACCGTTACCCTTCGTGGGTTGAAGTCTCCATCAACGTGGATGTAGGATAGCACCACCTATCCGAACCACGGGAAAAACATCTGTGTCTCCAATTGCGTTTGAATTCTCCAAACCCTTCCCTTTACATTCTTGCAAGTTGCATGCTTTACTTTCCACTGCCAATATACTCTTTGCATGTTTGCTTGAATTGTGTGATGATTGCTTGACTTGTCCTACAATAGCTAAAATCTGCCAAGAACTAAAATTGGGAAAAGGTTAAGTTTTTATTTGGTCAAGTAGTCTAATCACCCCCCCCTCTAGACATACTTTCGATCCTACAAGTGGTATCAGAGCTTTGGTCTCCATTTGCTTTGATCTCCATAGCTTTTGGTGGTCATAGCCTTGGTTTCACAACCTAGGAGAGTATGGCATCTAGCGAGGGAAATTATCACCGTAGAGGTCCTTACTTTGATGGTACTAATTTTGCTAGTTGGAAGCATAAAATGAAAATGCATATTCTTGCACATAACCCCGCCGTTTGGGCTATTGTGTGTGTTGGTTTGCAAGGTGACTTCTTTGATGGGAAAGAACCAAACCGTGAAGCTACCGCGGATGAGTTGAATATGTTACAATACAATGCTCAAGCTTGTGATATTCTCTTCAACGGATTGTGCCCCGAAGAATTCAACAAAATCAGCCGTCTTGAGAATGCAAAGGAAATTTGGGACACTTTGATTGATATGCACGAAGGTACCGACTCCGTCAAGGAATCCAAGTTGGATGTGCTTCAAAGTCAACTTGACAAGTTCAAAATGAAGGATGGTGAAGGTGTCGCTGAAATGTACTCTAGGCTTGCTCTCATCACAAATGAGATTGCCGGCTTAGGAAGTGAAGAGATGACCGATAGATTCATCATCAAGAAGATTCTAAGAGCCTTGGATGGAAAATATGATACCGTGTGCACATTGATCCAAATGGTGCCCAATTACAAAGATCTCAAGCCAATGGAGGTGATTGGAAGAATAGTTGCTCATGAGATGTCACTTAAGGATAAAGAGGAACTTCACAACAAATCAAGTGGTGCCTACAAAGCCTCATGTGAAGCCCCTACATCATCAAGTGAGAAACAAAACTTCAATGAAGAATTGAGCTTAATGGTGAAGAACTTCAACAAGTTCTACAAGAGTAGAAGCAAAGATAGAAGCTTCAAGTCAAGGTCCTACAATGACAAAAGATCTTCTAGTCGAGAGCGAAACTGCTACAGTTGTGGAAGACCCGGACACTATTCCAATGAGTGTACGGCTCCCTACAAGAGAAGAGAAGATTCTCCAAAAAGAAGAAGCAAAGAATCACCACCAAGAGAGAGAAGGAGTAGAGATGATCGTTATGAACGAAGATACTCACGGAGAAGCAAGGATTCGGAAAGGAAGGAAAAATCATCAAGGAGCTACACAAAACGAAGACATCAAGCTCATGTTGGTGAATGGGTATCCGGCTCCGACTCCGACAGCCACTCCGAGAGAAGTTATCACTCCGACTCTGAAGATACTCAAGATGAAGGTGTTGCCGGTCTAGCACTTGTGTCAACCAACTCCTACGACATATTTTGACTCACCAAATGAAGGAATTGGAAGATGCTTCATGACCAAAGGTCCTAAGGTAACACACCCCGAGTATGTTGATTTCAATAGTGATGAAGATGACTTGTTAGGTGATGATTTGCTTGTTGACAACTCTAGTGATGAATACTATGATGAAACGTCAATTAATCATGCTAATCAAGATAAAACGAATGACAATGATAAGGAGAAGATTGAGGCTCTAACTAAAGAACTAAACACTCTTAAGTTAGCTCATGAAACTATCTTCGAAGATCATCGAGAACTTTTAAGAGCTCATGAGAAATTATGCTTTGAAAAGCTCAATCTTGAGCAAGAGCATGAGTTCTTAAAAGCAATCAATGATGATCTCCGCAAGAAAATTTCTCCTTACATTGCCAAGTGTTTACTCTTATCCACTTACAAGTCAAGTCTAGTAACAAGAACAAGAAAGATTCTTCCTCTAGCAGTAACAATGATCATGCTAAATCCAATATTGTTGCTTCTAGTAGTTCTCTTGATTCCACTAATGATTCTCTTAGCCAAGTTACACTTGAGCAAGAAAATAACTTATTGAAGGGAATTATAGAGAAAGGATTGTACAAAAGCCTTGCCGGGAGTAAGCAATTCGAGGAAATTGTGCGCAAGCAAGGAATGCACCAGAAGAATCAATGTGTTGGTTTTGAACGAAAGTTCAATGCCGATGGAGTTGAGTGGGAAGAAGATCAATACCCCAAGACAAAGTTTGTTCCTCAACAAGAAAAGTATGATACTTCTTTCAAGGGGACACAAGCTCAAGATGATCTTCCACCACAAGACTACAAGCAAAAAGGCAAGGACAAGCTTCAAGAGGAAATTGATGCATTTGAAGAAGCTCCTAAGACCTTAGTCAAGTGGATTCCCAAGACTACTTCAAGTTCCACTTCATCAAGTACGACTACAACTCCAAGAATTACCATCAAGATGGTGTGGATCCAAAAGAAGAAGAACTAGAGAGTTCTTGAGGGTGACTCCACCAACATACTTCACTCTTATCATTTTGGAAAGAACAAGTGCAATCAACTTCCACATCTTGCACTAGTTCAAGGAGTCACAAACCCTCTTGTTGGTAAGACAAGGGACAAGGTAACCTAAAAGTTTTCATGGACATCATCTTGTGTGTGCATCACTCTATGTCTATGGATATCCTTGTTTGTTCCTTGTGGGACTAACCCATGTAGGTATTGAAAGTGCAATTCACTCAAATGGATAGCTCCAAGTGATCTACATCAACATTGAGCATCCACATCTTCAACATCTACATGAAGTCATCATCGACAAAACCCGAGGTTAGTTCATCCCTCTAAGGGGGGATATCACATCTAGGGGGAGCTTTACTCTAAGACTTGAGCTAAAGCAACTCTAAAGATGTGAACACAACAATGCTTTATGTGAAAGTGGTAACCCCACTTGAGCTTAAACGATGAGTATGACCTATGATCAAGTGTTGTCACTTGATTCCTAAGTCAATATACTCATATATAGATGACCTTGTCATCGCAAATTGCTTGATAGATGCTAGAATTGGTTGTGCATGCCTTGTCACATATTTCATTTGCCACCTTATTGTGTGAGCATGCTGGTTGCATATTTTACTCATTCGAGGACATCCACTTGTTGTTTTGATTGTTCGGTTTTATTTCCTTTTGCCAAGTGGATGGACAAGAATGCCTAAGAACCTCCTCTAGCTATCTATGATTTTCTCATCTCAAACTCTATTCATGCTACATCATAAAATTTGATCAAGTCAGATTCGAACCACTTTGCGTGAGGAGCGCTCGGAGTCCCCGATTCGTCATAGACTTAAACTTCCAAAACCTCTTTGTGATTCTCGGTCTGACCGATACCCTACTTTCGGTCCTACCGAGATCATTAAGTTGATCTATGTTTTCGATCTCGGTGCAACCGATTTGAACCATTCGGTCACATCGAGCTGCAATAACTGTATACAGTTTTGCATCTCGGTGCCACCGAGTCGTTCCACTCGGTCACACCGACAGGGTCGGGCTATATATAGTCACGGGCAAAAAAAAATTGGAAATTTCTCCGAACCCCTTCGCCCGCGCGATAGCCTGCTCTGCCAACTTGGTCTCTAGATCGTCTCCTCGCCGCCAGCCGCCTCTAGTCGCTAGTCTCCATCGCTGTCAACGGAATTCTACCCCGTCGTTGCCGCCGTAGCGAGTCTCCGCCGAACTAGGGTATGGACTCGATCTTTGTGCTATTCCCTAATCTGATTCTTAGCACATTGTGATCATCATGATTCTTGCCACAATTGAAACACTCCTGTCCAGTCAATGCGTTCGTAGATTAGTTTTGATTCGAAAATTTTAGGGTTAGGTTTTCGCCGAAACCATCTCGGACCCACCGAGTTGAAAAACTCGGTCCCACCGATTTGGCTTATGCCATTGCACAAGTGAGACTCGGTCTGACCGAGAATTACTTATCGGTGTGACTGATTTTGGAACTCTGTGAAACCCTAGCAGTCTCGGTGCCACCGAACTGTGACTCGGTCTGACCGAGTTCACTAGTTTAGGTTCCAAAACTGCTTCGGTATCACCGAGTTTAAAAATCAGTAGATCCGAGATGATTTCAGTGGGAAACTAAAACTAAGTTTTTGAGTCATTCTTTTGCAAAAATCTCTACATTTTGTGATGCTCATCCACTCTATCTCATCTATAACCTATTCACAGGGTCAGCAGTCAGAGTTTGCAACATGTCTGATCAGAGTGACAGCCAGAACTTGTCAGAGCAGCAAGTGCAGATGAGTGAGGGCACTAGTCCCTCTAGCTCTTCAGATGATGGCAGCAGGAGCACCCCTAGCAATCTGCCTAAAGCTGCCACAAGACAGAGAAAGAAGAGAACCTCAGACTCAGAAGATGAGGATTATGTGGCAGAAGAGGAAGCAACTTCCATGAGAGTTGAGCCAGCACAGGGCATAAAACCAGGGATTAAGATCAAAAGGCCAGAGCTTCAACTGAGAAGCCCACTCCCATTGAGCCAGTTGCTGCTGAAGGCAAGAAGAGGAAAGAAAGGGTGAAGAAAACTATAGCCAAAGTGCTTGGAAAGGCTTCCATCATGGAACATGAGGAGGAGGAAGAAGAGGTAGCTGCACCAGCACCTAAGGCACCCAAGCTGATGGGTGATGCCATAAGAACAGGGGCAACTGCTTCCAAGGCCAAGCCATCTCCAAAGCCAAAGCCAAAGAGGAACACAAGAAGCATCCCAGCTACTGAGAAGAACAAGGCCCCAGTGCCTGAAGCTGCAGAAGAAGAGGAAGAGAATGTTCTTAGAAAGCTCAAGCCCAAGATCCCAGACCACAACGATGCTCATCCTGTGGCTGAGGATATGAAACTCAGGAGAGATTCAGGGCTCCGGAAGTGGAGAGAAGCAGACCCGTATGCTTCAAGGAGAAGGACTGCAGTTGACTACAGGTTTCACACCAAGGAGCAGCAAGACTTTTATGAGACAGTGCTGCTAGACAAGAAGCCAATTGTCTGTGATATGAGATGGGTTGATTGGCAATACATCAAGGACAACAAAGAGTACTACCCTGGAGTGTAGGACAACTTCAAGGCATGTGGAGTAGAGGACTTTGTTGGGCAGAAGCTCACAAAGTGGAACGAGGAACTCATCATGCAGTTCTACTCCACAGCCCATTTCTATCCAGATGGCAGGATTGTATGGATGTCAGAGGGTACGAGGTACCAGTCTACAGTTGCTGAATGGGCTCAGCTGATTAATGCCCCAGAAGAGCATGACGATGACTTGGACATTTATGCCAATAAGAAGATGGACCACAACTCAATGTCAAACATGTACAAGGAGATTCCAAATGAAGCACTTGATATGTTCAAGTTTGGCTCAGTACACTATCTTTTGTCAGGGCTGCCAACCATCAACTGGATTCTTAGGCACACCCTATTGCCCAAGTCTGGAGATCACAAGATGATCAGGGGCCACGCGATCAACTTGCTTCATATCTTTGACGTGCCACAGAAATTCAAAGTCATGAGCCTTATGATTGAAACAATCAAGAGGACAGCAGCAGACCAGAAGAGGAGCTATGGATATGCCCCACAGATTCAGGAGCTCATCAACTCTAAGATGGGCACGGGGATATACTTATTGGACAAGGAACACCTGCCCATCCGTCCAGATTTTGAAGATAATCAAGTGGTCATGACTGAGAATGAGCCATCATCTGCCCAAGCACAAGCCAAGAAGGAGAAGGCGAGGAAGGAGAAAGCTACCAAGATGCCTACTCAAGAGGAGGCATCTGAATATTTCCTGAAAACCAAACAAGAGCAGCTTGGTTACTTGATTGCATCCACCCTGCGGATTGAGCAAGGACTATCTACCCTAACTCAGAACCAGGAAGCTTAGAGAGGATCATGGAACAAAAGTTCTATGACTTGGATGTCAAAGTGACAGAGATTCAGACTGCAGTGGAGCAGCTCCAGGATGACATGCAGGAGAGGAGAGGCAAGACTACAACTGATGCCTTTGCCAGAGTGCCACGAGGTCCGAGGTCGTCTGCAGTGCCAGTTGCTGACCCCAGAGCCACCATGTCTGCACCAGCTATAGCCTCAGTTCCACCAGCTCCAGCGTCCACTTCAGCCTCGACTCCGACCACGTCTACAGAAGGCTTCGTCCTTGGAGGCTCCGGACTCCACCACCACCTGAAGATCAAGCCTGAGTGTCGACTTAGCACTATGCATTTTCTAGGAACTTTTGGGTAACTTGTTGCCAAAGGGGGAGAAAATGTATAGATCATAGGCTTCGAGAGAGAGTGTTGCTTTTATTCTCTCTTGTTTTATTTTATGGTTTTTCGAACTTTGTTTGCTTTTGTTTGCTTTTGTGTGAGATACTAGGTCTTTGCTCGTGAGACATTGATGATCATGTGTTTGATCATAAGCTACACTTAATGTTTGCTTAATATTATCATCTATCTTATGTGATCATTCACTATTCTTGGTGATGAGTGCATGTATTTCATTCTTATCATTTTAAGCGCTCCACCAAGATGTATGTGACATGGAAGAGTAACCCATGACTCTAACTCTTTGTGCATTTGCAGTCCAAAGCAAATTTTAAATATGCACAAATTTAGGGGGAGCTCTTACTTGTCACATACTTCTCAAAGCGACGATATATTTCATGCTTATTATCATTTGTCGAAGCTTTGATCTATATGTTGTCATCAATTACCAAAAAGGGGGAGATTGAAAGTGCAACTATCCCTAGGTGGTTTTGGTAATTCATAACAACATATAGCTCATTGAGCTAATGCTATTCCAAGATGATTATTTCAGGAAAGCTCAATGATTGGCATGGCACGGATGTGAAAGTGGAACCCTCAAAATGCTAAGGACAAAGGATTGGCTCAAGCTCAAAAGCTCAAGACTCTTCATTTTTTATTTTAGTGATCCAAGATCACATTGAGTCTTTAGGAAAAGCCAATACTATCAAGGAGGGATGAGGTGTTGCTTAATGAGCCTCTTGCTTCATGTGCTTAGTGATATGCTCCAAAACCCTCAACTACTTTCCCATATCCACATATGACCTAAACCCTAAGCCAAACTCGGTCCTACCGATTCTTTCTATCCGGCGCCACTGAGTTTCATTTGTCATAAGCCACTGCCAAACCCTAGCAATTCGGTTCTACCGATAGGGATCTCGATCTCACCGAGATGGGATTGCAAACTCTCTGTTTCCCTTTCGTAACTTTTCGGTCTCACCGAAAGAGCGAATCGGTCCCACCGAGATTGCAATGTAAATTCAGTGTTTCCTTTTTGTAACTTTTCGGTCTCACCGAAAGAGCAAATCGGTCCCACCGAGTTTGCCTGACCAACTCTCTGGTTAGCTAATTACCAAAATCGGTCCCACCGAGTTTGCCTGACCAACTCTCTGGTTAGCTAATTACCAAAATCGGTCTCACCGAGTTTGTGTAATCGGTCTCACCGAGATTATGTTATGCCCAAACCCTAACCATATCGGTCCTACCGAGTTGCATGTCAGTCCCACCAAAAATCTCTAACGGTCACTAGGTTTACCTTTTCGGTCCGACCGAGTTTTTTTGATTCGGTCCCACCGAGATTGGAAAACTATGTGTAACGGTTGGATTTTGTGTGGAGGCTATATATACCCCTCCACCTCCTCTTCATTCGTGGAGAGAGCCATCAGAACACATACACAATTCTAACTCATATGTTCTGAGAGAGAACCACCTACTCATGTGTTGAGACCAAGATATTCCATTCCTACCATATGAATCTTGATCTCTAGCCTTCCCCAAGTTGCTTTCCACTCAAATCTTCTTTCCACCAGATTCAAATCCTATGAGAGAGAGTTGAGTGTTGGGGAGACTATCATTTGAAGCACAAGAGCAAGGAGTTCATTACCTACACACCATTTGTTACTTCTTGGAGAGTGGTGTCTCCTAGATTGGCTAGGTGTTACTTGGGAGCCTCCGACAAGATTGTGGAGTTGAACCAAGGAGTTTGTAAGGGCAAGGAGATCGCCTACTTCGTGAAGATCTACCGCTAGTGAGGCAAGTCCTTCGTGGGCGATGGCCATGGTGGGATAGACAAGGTTGCTTCTTCGTGGACCCTTCGTGGGTGGTTGCTTCTTCGTGGACCCTTCGTGGGTGGAGCCCTCCGTGGACTCGCGCAACCATTACCCTTCGTGGGTGGAGCCCTCCGTGGACTCGCGCAACCGTTACCCTTCGTGGGTTGAAGTCTCCATCAACGTGGATGTAGGATAGCACCACCTATCCGAACCACGGGAAAAACATCCGTGTCTCCAATTGCGTTTGAATTCTCCAAACCCTTCCCTTTACATTCTTGCAAGTTGCATGCTTTACTTTCCGCTGCCAATATACTCTTTGCATGCTTGCTTGAATTGTGTGATGATTGCTTGACTTGTCCTACAATAGCTAAAATCTGCCAAGAACTAAAATTGGGAAAAGGTTAAGTTTTTATTTGGTCAAGTAGTCTAATCACCCCCCCTCTAGACATACTTTCGATCCTACACGGCCGTTCACTCCAAGTGTCCCGACCCGCCTCTGCCTACGGAGCTGCTGGCGCTGGGAGGCTCTTGGGGCTGCTGGGCCTCTTGCAAAAGAGCTTGACAACGTGCAATCGCGCGTGTGACAACTCCGCGGAACCGCTCCATTTCCATGTCTCTAGCCTGGTAGCAAATTCCGTCGATCACCTGCATCCTCAAGATATCATGATGGAGATGTCCTACTTCGTCGGGGACGTCAACTCCGCCAAGGATGCACTCGAGCCTGGCCACCACATCATCGAGATCGAGGTTGACACGGCCGCCGCGGGCAATGATGAAGCTGTAGGCTGCCTTTGTCTTGACTGAATCGCAGAGGTCCTTTGCCCATTCCTTGCGGGGCATCAGACTCTTGATGATCACTGGTGATGGTGGCTCTTCGGGTGGTTCGTCGATCATGCCGCCAAGCAGCTCTGGATCTTTTGCACGGTGGATGGCAAACTGCTCATCACACCTCCTCTGCAATATGTCAATTGTACTCCCAAGGACTGTGACACCGATATCGTTGCCGATGGGCCATGGTGCCTGCACCGACCGATGAAGCTCTTGCTCCCTGACCTGCTCTGGCTCGTTCTCCTCGCCGAAGATGTAACACAGGTAGGCGTCGACATCGAAGCTTTGGTCATTGCTTGGCATGCTTGGAATAACTAATGGTAGATGGGTGAGGACTAGATCTTCGCAGAGTGTCGCGGTGGTGCGTTGCCGCCTGGGTTATATGCAGCAAACCATTAGCTGGTGGTGGGAAACCGGTGAGGGAACAGGCATGGATTTTACAATTCACCCATGTGGAGCACGGGAAGCATTCGCTGGAGCGCGGGAAGACTAAGTGGAGCACACACACAACCAAAATACCATATCAGGTGCCACGTGTTATTTATCACACAAGTGTTAACATAAGGAAACGTATGTGTAACTTACTAATCATCGCACACGAGTACTCGCAGACACATCGTGTGCGATACTCCTAGCCACTGCAAGCAACTAGTTTGCATTTTTCAAGTTTTTTGTACACACAGAATCGCACACGAACTAACTGTATTAACCATCTGTGTTGTAATTTCTCGTTGCAAACAGTTCATCCGAGTCGGCTATTTGCCACGTATCACACACATCTTGTTAAGTTGAACCATTTCTGTTGCGTTCGCTAATCGAAAATAGTTCGTCCGAGTGAACCGTATGCCCTATATCACACACACCTTGATCTGGCTAACCGTTTATGTTGCACTCCCTAATAGCAAATGGTTCATCGGAGCGAACTATATGTCGTATCTCGCATACACATTGATATGGTTGCCCGTTTCTATTGTTCTGTCTCATCGCAAACAGTTCGAACGGGTTAACCATGTGCCCTGAATCGCACACAACTGAAATATGAACAGTGTTTGATGGCTCCTCCATTGCAAACGGATTGCACCCTTTCTGATGGTTTTTACATCCATGTTTGTGATTAATGCATCACACACAGTTTCGTCAAAGGGTCTCTGATCGTAGTGTCGCGTTAGCAGCATCCTGCAGTAGTGTATGCATTCCAGCTAGGTGCATTCGTCTTTTGTTGTTGCAGGAGGCGCATGGAGGAGGATTAATGGGACATTTTGGCGTGAAGAAAACGGAGGATATACTTGCTACACATTTCTTTTGGCCAATGATGCGACGAGATGTTGAGCGTTTTGTTGCTCGCTACACTACATGTCAAAAAGCTAAGTCACGACTCAATCCTCATGGTTTATATATGCCTTTGCCTGTACCTAGTGTTCCTTGGGAGGATATATCTATGTATTTTGTTTTAGGATTACCTCGAACAAAGAAGGGGAGGGATAGCATATTTGTTGTCGTCGATAGATTTCCGAAAATGGCACACTTAAAAGCGATGTTGCTGCTAATGTTGCTAATTTATTCTTTCGTGAAATTATTCGCTTGCATGGTGTCCCAAATACTATTGTTTCAGATTGTGATACTAAATTTCTTAGCCACTTTTGGAGATGTTTATGGGCTAAGTTGGGGACTTAACTGCTTTTTAGTACTAAATGTCACCCCCAAACTGATGGACAAACTGAAGTAGTCACTAGGACATTGTCTATTATGGTTAGGGCTGTTTTGAAGAATAACAAGAAAATACGGGAAGAATGCTTGCCTCATATTGTATTTGCTTGTAATCGTTCGCTGCATTCTACTACCAAGATGTGCCCTTTTGAAATTGTGTATGGTTTCCTACCTCGTGCACCTATTGATTTGCTGCCTCTTCCATCTTCAGAGAAGGTTAATTTTGATGCTAAACAACATGCTAAATTGATCTTAAAATGCATGAGTTAACTAAGGAAAAGATTGAGCCTATGAATGCTAAATATAAACTTGCTAGAGATAAAGGTAGAAAACATGTTGTGTTTGCATGTGGAGATCTTGTTTGGTTACATTTGCGTAAGGATGGATTTCCTAATTTTCCCAAATCAAAGCTAATGCCACGTGTTGATGGTCCTTTTAAGGTGTTAGAGAAAATAAATGATAATGCATATAAACTTGAGTTGCCTGTAGATTTTGGTGTTAGTCCCACTTTTAACATTGCAGATTTGAAGCCTTATTTGGGTGAGGAAGATGAGCTTCCACCGAGGACGACTTCATTTCAAGAAGGGGAGGATGATGAGGACATCAACCATTGTTACACCCACAGCCCCTGCTGCTATACGTTGTTGCCTAAATTAAATACGTTTGTCTTGCTTTACAAATGAAGGGCCTGGCTTGGACAAGAAGGATGGATATTGGAGCGAGACCAAGCATGGATATGATGGCATGCGCCAGGTGAATAAGAACGGAGTTACAAGTGATGATTTCAGGACTTTGAAGCCACCATAATGAGTGCATGAAGCCTTGGACAAAATATACAAGATGCTACTTCATAAATTTTGTCCAGAGGCTATCCTAGGTGCTGCGTCACCTTATTATTGGGCCAGGCCCATGTAATTTCTAAATACTTGAATATAGGTTGTTTTTGGAGTCCGTACGTGTGGGGAAACAAGAGTTAGGGTTGGTTTCGGACCCCTCCGCCAAGGGCCACGAAATCCCCGCCCCTCTTCCTCCATATATACAGACCTTAGGGCATCATTTAGACTTTGGGTTTTGTTTAGATTAAAACTTTGCCATAGCTGCAACTTCGCGTACTTCGTTTGTGTTCAATGATAGACCAAGATGTCACATAACCCCACCTTGATCAATAAAGCTTTCATCTTATATTCACAATATCTAGATTGGAATCTTAGTTTCTTGCTTGTTCTTCCTTTGCTTACAGGAAATTGACCTTCATGGTCAGGTTGATCGTGCTCCTGCGTGATCAATAACCTCTCAGAGTTGTTTTAGCGATTGCTAAGGCATGACGTCCTCGCACATTCGTAGTCAGATCATCAAAGTCTACTCTCCCGAAACAATAATCACCATCTCATCTAATGATAGGTCACCTTTGCCTCTATCATCTCGCAAGACATTCGGCTACCTGCAAGTCCCCCTTCGAGGTCGTCTACGGCTTCAATCCGTTGTCCCCATTGGACATTCTACCTCTACCACTACAAGAGCGCATCAACAAGGACGCGAGCGCTAGAGGGATCTATCTCAGGAAGGTGCATGAAGATACAAGGCACACCATCGAGCGCCAAGTACAATGCCTCACGACCAACCTGAACATCAACAAGCAACCCATGATATTCCACATTGGAGATATTGTGTGGCTACACCTTAGCAAGGACCGCTTCCCCAATGAACACAAGTCCAAGCTTCTACCTTGAGCCGATGGACCCTTCAAGGATATCAAACAATACAACAACAATGCCTACAAGATCGACATCCCACGCGACAAGTACAACGTGAGTGATATCTTCAATGTCAAGGATCTCTCGCATCGGGGGTGGTGCGCGAGCGGGAGGCGGCGGGGCGAGGGCACGGTCGGGGGGAGGTCGACGCGGGCGCCGACGAGTAGTAGAGGCGGGGGGCGAGGCAGGGGGCAGCCACAGCTGATCAGCAGCAAGTCAGCAGCGAGCAGGGACGGGCTCGCGGTAGCAGCATCAGCAACAGAAGCGGCTCGCGGCAGCAGGTGAGCAGCAGGGCAGTAGCACAGCAGCTGGGTGCGGGGCACGGCTCGGGCGTGCGTGATGACGCAGCACGCGTCGGCGCGCGCAGCTGGGAGCTCGCGACGAGCGCCACCAACCGAGGCACGGGAGCAGCGGTAGGCATGGCGCGAGCGAGTGCGCGAGCGCGGCCATGTGTGGATGGTCGAGCGCATGCGTGGACGGGGCGAACTCCCATCTATGGCGGCTGAAGCACGGGGCGACTAAACGGCAGCGGCCGGAGCATGGGATGGACGGGGTCAACGCTACAGGTGGGGATGGCAGCTACGGGGAGGAATCGAACGGGAAACATGGGGCTTTTGATGTGGTGCTCACCGTGAGGTCGTGCGGACGGCTCGTGGACGCCGGGGTGGACGAACGGCAGCGGATTGACGGAGAACGCCGACGGGTAGAGGTTGAACAAGGCGGTCGATCCCGGGCTTGGAGGCGTCCTCGCTTGACCTGGGCCTTAGACACGACGTGATCGATGACAGGGAAGCGGACGAGCAAGTTCCTAGGGCGCGGGGAGCTCAGTGTGCGTAAGGATGATGAGAACCATGGCGGCGGTGGCTCTGTTAAGCGTGGGAGGGAGGAGGGCAAGTGAAGGAGAGGGGTGAGTGGGGTCTAGGGTTCGCCAGGGGGGTCGACGAGGTAAAGTAGGCCTTGCCGGCGGCGGGGAGACGGCGGATGCTCGACGTGTGGCCATCCGCGCCATGGGCGGGTGTGCGTAGGCCACGCCATGGCCTCTGCCTCCTGTACTTTAGCGAGAGGAAGGGGGGTAAGTGGGAGTGTGGGCTGGGCCAAAAGTAGTGTTGTCATCAAAGGCCCAGTGGCTCAACAGTTAGTTAGGTCATTTTCTATTTTCGCTTTATGTATTTCAGTTAGCCACTGTTTGTATTTATGTTAGTGATAAAAGTGAATTTAGTCAAACATGAAATTGGGCACACAATTTGAGAACAACATTGTGGTGTTGCATAAAAAGTTTTAGAGCCAACGGGATTGTTCAAGCATTTTTTGGAAATTGAATAAGCCAATTAATATGTCGTTGGGCCATTTTATATTTTCCTAGTGATTAAAGGGAGAGCCAAATGATGTTGGTTGGCACATGAAATTAGCTAGTGAATATTTGCAACCCATCGAACATTTTGTTTTGACATTTGAAAACTTTATTTGTTTGAATTTATTTTTTAAAATTTGAATTTGAACCGGTTTCGAAACAAGTGAGGTTTAGCAAAAATTTAATTATGATGACCTGGCATGATTAGCAAGGGTTTACTATAGCTTAATTATCCGGGCGTCACAATTCTCCTCCACTACAAGAAATCTCGTCCCGAGATTTAAGAGGCGTAAGGTGGGGTGGTTCTGGTTACAAAATTCTAGCGAGTGTTCTCGGTCTTAGTTTCTCTTCTCAGAGAGGTCGATCCATCACGTTGATGTCTCCATTCCCCTACTTCAGGTCACCATGATGAAGCCGGCATCCTTTCCTCGGGAACTCCAACTTACGTACGAAGGACAAGGGGTAACCTCGAAAGAACGATCCGCTACCATGTTGCTTATTTGGTAGATAATATCAGGAAAGGTGGCAGAAGTAACCCTCGAATTGAAGCTTAAGAAGATATTGAGAGCAAAGTAAGAAGGTACCCTGAGAAGTTTTGAGTGAGCAGGCAATCGTTCGATGCCTTAAATGAAACGTGAAAGGGGTGTAGAGCAAGGGGAGTAAGTATTTCGTCTGATACCAGAATAGATCACTAGGCAGGTGGCCCGTGAATCATATACGAAGTCAAGCGCGAGGAATAACTTGGACAACAGGGTGTACAGGAGAGTCAGGTTTCGGTCCTATGGAACTGTGGGTTATGGGCCCACCATGTAGGTTAAAAGTAGAAAGGGCGGTGATATCTTGTACAGTCATGATAACAAGGCATGTCAGAGGATAGCCTATCAGTTATGTTGGCAACAACATCGATACCAAGGGCGAGGGACGAAGAGAACCATTTTCCTGCTCGTTGAACAAGGCGGACCATTAGGCAAAGTTCTCTCCATCGGTGGATACCGGAATGTCATCAATCAATAGTAACAGGTTCTTACTGACAGAGTTGTACACCGAGGTGCTTACAAAAGCAGTGACTTATTACTGCTTAGATCATATAAACCTCAAGAAGGTTAAACAAAACAATGGAAAGGAAAATGTGATTATCAGATTAAACAGAAGAATGGAAAGGAAAATGTGTTTTAAACACATAATTTAGGGATATATCCTTCCCAAGGACAAGCAGAGCATGATATCCGTGGCAGGATATCATGTAGAAAACCCTTTAGGTAAGGGAAGAGAAATTTCATGACATTACCCATACAACGGTGTTTGGATAATTGAGCAAGAAACATTTAGCATTGGCTTCAAATGTTCTTGTTGAAAATCGGAGTACCACAGGATATCATGTAGAAAACCCTTTAGGTAAGGGAAGAGAAATTTCATGACATTAGCCATACAACGGTGTTTGGATAATTGAGCAAGAAACATTTAGCATTGGCTTCAAATGTTCTTGTTGAAAATCGGAGTACCACAGACATGTTTCAAGATAGCATTGACATGGTCATCAGGTAAGGATGAGGCTATGGATACACAAAGGATCCATCAGGAACAACTTATAGAATAAGTCTTACAATTTCCTCATGGAAGAATGGATAACCTTACTAAAATGGAAACTATAACAATAGGCCCTCCGGCCAGGTGTGCTAGGCACGACATCACCTTATCGGGTCAAAGACTAATGTTATTACTCTTGGCAATATGTTCCACCCATCATATTCAACCGAGATTCAGATATGATAGGTGTCAGGGTACCTCAGACTCAAGATGCCTGAGAAAGAAAAGGTGCAACGCAATTGTCGAGATGACATTGTAAGATTTTTGGGAAATGAACTATGGAAGCAAGTCCCGTATCATGAGTTTAACCCAAGGAGATGATGAGGGGGTGGCTGATGGACTCAGTGTCAATCCATCAAGATTTTCAAGAGATGGATCTCCCCAATTAGGTGAACAAGGAGATAACATTTGTCAAATCAAAATGATATAAAGATGTATGCTCGAGGAAAACATACACAATTAAACATTGGTTCAAAACAATAGGGTTGCTAGAAGTTTTGAATTCACACATCATAGTTCATTTATCGGTATTCCAGTTAGGAACAACACGAGGACCAAGAAGGAATGGTGATGGTGATAAGTATTACTGGTATCAAGAATTCTCAAGAGGTGGTGAAATTCTCACGACATTCTTGACATAAAAGATGGCAATACTCCAAGGTAAAGAAGAAGAATTGATGGATAGCACAGATCTCTAGGTATAACACAAAACACAAACAAGATGTTGGAGGAAGGCAACAAGTAGTCGACGACAACACAAATCATCAAGGGCAAGGATGGCATTTCTCATCAAGAATCCAATAGCTATCTTGGAAGAGCTCAGAATGTTGATGATGAACATGACACATTTGTCAAGAGATTTCAAGATGTAATCGATCGATGATGACAATGAGTGCAATGAATGTTGAAGCGAAAGGTTATTGGAACCAAGGGTATGACACAAACTCGAAATCAAGATTGTTGTCCAAGGCGAAATGATATGATGAGGAAAATCGACGTAATCTTAGCTCATCATCAAAAAATGTGCTCCGGGAAGAAGGACCAGGTAGCACAGTTAAAATCATCATGATAATGATATAACCAAACAAGTTAAGAATGACATGATCGGGTACAATCCATAAGTAAAGAAGATTACTAAAGGTTGTTGAACCGTAGTGCGGACTCGGTTTAGTTATCGGTGTCTGTTTAATAACTTAGAGCCCGTGAAAAGTGGAATCAGTGAGAATGCAGTACTTGAGGAAGAACTCATAAGTTATGGAGTTCATGATAATCTTGAGATACCAGGGGGTAATACTTGACGACAGATCAAAGTAGAGGTCGGACTAGGGTATTGCTCTGGAGAAGATAAGTGCTTAAACTTGCATGAGAAATGGTATTTAAATGAGAACATGGTCGGAACCACGATTGCAAAAGATCAATTCACAGATACCAAATGATAAGGTAGTAACTATTATTACAAGAAGCTTCCATGATAGGGTATACATCGGGTCCATGGGCATGAACACAGGGTTCAAGGTCGACTCCCACTTGTTCAACGTATAACCTTTCATTCACCTCTCGCTTTTCAAAAATGACATTAGTTGTTGAAAGTTTTACTTGGTGCAATACTAGATGATTATGACCCGTGGAATCGTTCGGGTTTACACAGAGTAAGGAAGGCATAGGTTTAATCCATCGGGGCATCTTACGAACACATAACCCCAACTTCAGGAGCGAATAACTCAAGCTCGGGAGCAGAGCATGGTTGACAAAAGCAGGGGATACAATTTACCAAAGGCATTATGTATCCGATGAAAGGCTCACAAGTTTAATGAATATGAAGTACGGTGTCGGACAAAATCCAACAAAGGATCTGGTGGTCCATAAGGGATCTGATGTGAGTATAGGTACTCAACCAGAGGAAGAAAGAATGCAAGGAGATCAGATTATAGAAACAACTGACTAACTCAAAGCTCAAATGCAAAGGAATTATGAATTCCAAGACAAGGGATCAGAAGCAATGCTCTGATTAGGGATGGATAAGTTGAATAGGCTTAGGGGTACAATCGATGGCAATTTGGTTGGTCGAGATCCAGCTCATGTTTAAAATGACGTCTGAGCCGGAAGGATAATCCTAGGATTCGACTGATGATTGTGAACATATGCAACTTATTGAATCAATGGACTCAAAAATGATAGTGACCAAGGATGCCACTAGTATTTGTATACTTATGGGATTAACCATAATGCAAACAAGCAAGAATTTCAAGAGCAATAGGCTGCTCAGGATTTTCGTAAGACCGAATGATATTTCGAAAACTTTTGTGAAACACATGATCAATGGGGAATGATTGTATGAATGGCAAGTGTATGTCGTAATTATCCATAAGGATATTACGGTGGTAGGGAATTGCAAAGGCGATGAGCACATGTTCTTGGGAGAACATCGAAGAGTATCTTCAGATTCTTCTGGTGTAGTAGTCGACCATCGGTAATAAGATGCTCTCCGGGTGAAAGTGACCACGAGATCCTAATGTTAGATTTAGCAAAATTCATTTAACCCGAATAGAGGGGAGATCAGAGTCCCAGAGCATAGATCGAGTAGTAAAAGATACTAATACCACCCAATGGTGACGTGGGCCCGTAAGGCACACAGCCATGTTAGTAAAAGTTTTTGTAATGTCTAGACTCAACTTCGGCCAAGGAGTGTGCAAGGGGGATTCCTACAGGCAGTCGACTTTGATACCAACTTGTGACGCCCCCGATTCAATCGTACACTAATCATACACGCAAACGTGTACGATCAAGATTAGGGACTCACGGGAAGATATCACAACACAACTCTACAAATAAAAAGTCATACAAGCATCATATTACAAGCCAGGGGCCTCGAGGGCTCGAATACATTAGCTCGATCATAGACGAGTCAGCGGAAGCAACAATATCTGAGTATAGACATAAGTTAAACAAGTTTGCCTTAAGAAGGCTAGCACAAACTGGGATACAGATCAAAAGAGGTGCAGGCCTCCTGCTTGGGATCCTCCTAAACTACTCCTGGTCGTCGTCAGCGGGCTACACGTAGTAGTAGGCACCTCCCGAGTAGTAGTAGTCATCGTCGACGGTGGCGTCTGGCTCCTGGGCTCCAACATCTGGTCGCAGCAATCGGGTATTGAAAAGGGGAAAATAGGGAGCAAAGCAACCGTGAGTACTCATCCAAAGTACTCGCAAGCAAGGAGCTACACTACATATGTATGCATTGGTATCAAAAGGAATAAGGCTATCATATGTGGACTGAACTGCAGAATACCGGAATAAGAGGGGGATAGCTAGTCCTGTCGAAGACTACGCTTCTGGTAACCTCCATCTTGCAGCAGGAGAAGAGAGTAGATGGTAAGTTCACCAAGTAGCATCGTGTAGCATAATCCTAACCGATGATCCTCCCCTCGTCGCCCTGTGAGAGAGCGATCACCAGTTGTATCTGGCACTTGGAAGGGTGTGTTTTATTAAGTATCTGGTTCTAGTTGTCATAAGATCAAGGTATAACTCCGGGTCGTCCTTTTACCGAGGGACACGGCTATTCGAATAGATCAACTTCCCTGCAAGGGTGCACCACATTTCCCAACACGCTCGATCCCCTTTGTCCGGACACACTTTTCTGGGTCATGCCCGGCCTCGGAATATCAACACATCGCAGCCCTACCTAGGCACAACAGAGAGGTCAGCACGCCGGTCTAAATCCTATGGCGCAGGGGTCTGGGCCCATCGCCCATTGCACACCTGCATGTTGTGTACGCGGCCGGTGAGCAGACCTATCAACCTCCATTACAAAGGAAGTTGCATTATGCGGTCCAACCCGGCGTGCGCCGCTCAGTCGCCGACGTCATGAAGGCTTCGGCTGATACCACGACGTCGAGTGCCCATAACTGTCCCCGCATAGATGGTTAGTGCGTATAGGCCAGTAGCCAGACTCAGATCAAATACCAAGATCTCGTTAAGCGTGTTAAGTATCCGCGAACAGCGACCAGGGCGAGGCCCACCTCTCTCCTAGGTGGTCTCAACTTGCCCTGTCGCTCCGCCACAAAGTAACAGTCGGGGCCGTCGGGAACTCAGGCCCACCACTACCTGGATGGAGCCACCTGCCCCTTCAGCCCCCATCTCCAAACAGTATCACCGGTAATGTAACAGTGTAAAGTATATAGTATATGCCCGTGATTACCTCCCGAAGTGATCATGACCCAATAGTATAGCATGGCAGACGGACAAGAGTGTAGGGCCACTGATGATAATCAGCATCCTATACTAAGCATTTAGGATTGCAGGTAAGGTATCAACAGTTGTAGAAACAATGACAGGCTATGCATCAGAATAGGATTAACGGAAAGCAGTAACATGCTACACTACTCTAATGCAAGCAGTATAGAGGAGAGTAGGCGATATCTGGTGATCAAGGGGGGGCTTGCCTGGTTGCTCTGGCAAGAAGGGTTCGTCGTTAATGCAGTCGATCACAGGGGTACCAACAATGGTCTCGGGGTTTACTGGAAAGAAGTAAC
Organism: Triticum dicoccoides; assembly: GCF_002162155.2. NCBI lineage: Eukaryota > Viridiplantae > Streptophyta > Magnoliopsida > Poales > Poaceae > Triticum > Triticum dicoccoides. Next base: position 301,269,347 of record NC_041384.1, read on the forward strand.
GGAGAGGAACACAATAAATAACAGAGCAATGAAAGCATCACAAAGCATAACATGGCAATATTTGGTGCTAGAGGTGATCTAACACAGTAGGAGGTGATACCGGCGAAGGGGGAAAACATCCGGGAAAGTATCCTCGGTGTTTCGCATTTTCAGACAAACGGATTGGAGGGGAAAATTGCGTGTTTGCTATGCTAGGGATGTGTGGCGGATGAACGGGTTGCGTATTCGGATTCGTCTCGTCGTTCTGAGAAACTTTCATGTACAAAGTTTTTCCATCCGAGCTATGGTTTATTTTATATTGATTTTAAAAGAATTTATTAATTTCTGGAATTTTAATTAATTATTTAATTTAATTCGAAATTGGATTTATGACATCAGCATGATGTCATGCTGACATCAGCAGTCAACACTGACCGTTGACTGGTCAAACCGGGCAGTGGGGCCCGTCTATCATTGACTAGTAACTAACTAGTAGTTTTAATTAACTAATCAAGTTAATTAGGTAAAGTAAACAAAGCTAATTAAGCTAATTAATTGCTTAATTATTAAATAATTAATTTCATTACTTCCTTTTTTTTGAAAAGGGGCGTGGGGCCTGTTGTCATAGGCCCAGGCCACAAACGGGGATTGGGCGCGGGCATGGGCACCGGGCGCCAATGCCCGGGTGGGCCAGGCCGACGGGGCACCGGCGCAGGGGCCAGTGGCCGGAGGCGGGCGGCGCGGGGCAAGGGGCGTGGCCCGACGAGCGGTGGCCGTGTGGGCAGGCGGCGGAGGCAGGCAGGGGAGCTACCGGCGATGCGGGCACGCGCAGCCACGCGCGAGCGGGCCTGGTGGGGAGGCGCCGGGCGAAGCGGGAGGCGGCAGGGCGAGGGCGCGGCCGGGTGGAGGTCGACGCGGGCACCGACGAGTAGCAGAGGCGAGGGGAGAGGCAGGGGGCGGCCGCAGCTGAGCAGCAGCAAGTCATCAGCGAGCAGGGACGGGCTCGCGGCAGCAGCATCAGCAACAGAAGCAGCTCGCGGCAGCAGGTGAGCAGCAGGGCAGTAGCGCAACAGCTGGGCGCGGGGCACAGCTCGAGCGGGCATGATGCTGCAGCACGCGTCGGCGGGCGCGGCTGGGAGCTCGCGACGAGCACCACCAACCGAGGCACGGGAGCAGCGGTAGGCACGGCGCGAGCGAGTGCACGAGCGCGGCCATGTGTGGATGGTCGAGCGCATACGTGGATGGGGCGAACTCCCATCTATGGCGGCTGAAGCACGGGGCGGCTAAATGGCAGCCGTCGGAGCATGGGATGGACGGGGTCAATGCTACAGGTGGGGATGGCAGCTACGGGGAGGAATCGAACGGGAAACATGGGGCTTTTGATGTGGTGCTCACTGTGAGGTCGTGCGGACGGCTCATGGACGTCGGGGTGGACGAACGGCGGCGGATTGACAAAGAACGCCGACGGGTAGAGGTTGAAGAAGGCGGTCGATCCCGGGCTTGGAGGCGTCCTTGCTTGACCTGGGCCTTAGAGATGACGTGGTCGACGACGGGGAAGCGCACGAGCAAGTTCCTAGGGCGCGGGGAGCTCGGTGTGCGTAAGGACGATGAGAACCATGGAGGCGGTGGCTCTATTGTGCACGGGAGGGAGGAGGGCAAGTGAAGGCGAGGGGTGAGTGGGGTCTAGGGTTCGCCAGGGGGGTCGACGAGGTAAAGTAGGCCTTGCCGGCGGCGGGGAGACGGCGGATGCTCGACGTGTGGCCATCCGCGCCATGGGCGGGTGTGCTGAGGCCACGCCATGGCCTCTGCCTCCTGTACTGTAGCGAGAGGAAGTGGGGTAAGTGGGAGTGTGGGCTGGTCCAAAAGTAGTGTTGTCATCAAAGGCCCAGTGGCTCAACAGTTAGTTAGGTCATTTTCTATTTTCCCTTTATGTATTTCAGTTAGCCACTGTTTGTATTTATGTTAGTGATAAAAGTGAATTTAGTCAAACTTGAAATTGGGCACACAATTTGAGAACAACATTGTGGTGTTGCATAAAAAGTTTTAGAGCCAACGGGATTGTTCAAGCATTTTTGGAAATTGAATAAGCCAATTAATATGCCGTTGGGCCACTTTATATTTTCCTAGTGATTAAAGGGAGAGCCAAATGATGTTGGTTGCCACATGAAATTAGCTAGTGAATATTTGCAACCCATCGAACATTTTGTTTTGACATTTGAAAACTTTATTTGTTTGAATTTATTTTTTTAATTTTGAATTTGAACCGGTTTCGAAACAAGTGAGGTTTAGCAAAAAATTAATTATGATGACCTGGCATGATTAGCAAGGGTTTACTATAGCTTAATTATCCGGGCTTCACATAATACCCCTTTGATTATGAACATGTTTATGCTTTGTGAGTAGTTACTTTTATTCTTGAGGACATGGGAGAAGTCTTGCTATTAGTAGTCATGTGAATTTGGTATTCGTCCGATATTTTGATGAGATGTATGTTGTCTCTCCTCTAGTGGTGTTATGTGAACGTCGACTACATGACACTTCACCATTATTTGGGCCTAGAGGAAGGCATTGGGGAGTAATAAGTAGATGATGGGTTGCTAGAGTGACAGAAGCTTAAACCCTAGTTTATGCGTTGCTTTGTAAGGGGCTGATTTGGATCCATATGTTTCATGCTATGGTTAGGTTTACCTTAATACTTTTGTTGTAGTTGCGGATGCTTGCAATAGAGGTTAATCATAAGTGGGATGCTTGTCCGAGTAAGGGCAGTACCCAAGCACCGGTCCACCCACATACCAAATTATCAAAGTACCGAACGCGAATCATATAAACGTGATGAAAACTAGCTTGACGATATTCCCATGTGTCCTCGGGAGCGCTTTACATCATATAAGAGTTTGTCCTATCATTTGCTACAAAAAGGATTGGTCCACCTTGCTGCACCTTATTTACTTTTGTTACTTGTTGCTCGTTACAAATTATCTTATCATAAAACTATCTGTTACCACTTATTTCAGTACTTGCAGAGAATACCTTGCTGGAAACCGCTTATCATTTCCTTCTGCTCCTCGCTGGGTTCGACACTCTTACTTATCGAAAGGACTACGATAGATCCCCTATACTTGTGGGTCATCAAGAATCTTTTCTGGCGCCGTTGCTGGGGAGTGAAGCGCCTTTGGTAGGTGGAATTTGGTATGGAAAAATTTATATAGTGTGCTGAAATTTACTGTCACTTGTTACCATGGAAAGTAATCCTTTGAGGGGCTTGTTCGGGGTATCTTCACCCCGACCAGTAGAGCAAAGAGTTGCTCCCGAACCTACTGAACCTACTGAAAATGAAAATGCTTGCTTTGAAGTTCCTTCGGGTATGATAGAAAAACTGCTAGCTAATCCTTTTTTAGGAGATGGAACAAAACATCCAGATGAACATCTGATATATGTGGATGACGTTTGTGGATTATTTAAGCTTGCAGGTGTACCCGGAGATGTTGTTAAGAATAAGGTCTTCCCTTTATCTTTGAGGGGAGATGCATCGACATGGTATAGGCTATGTGATGATATGAGGTCTTGGAATTACAAACGATTGAAATTGGAATTTCATCATAAGTTTTATCCTATGCATCTTGTTCATCGTGATCGCAATTATATATATAATTTTTGGCCTCGCGAAGGAGAAAGCATCGCTCAATCTTGGGGGAGGCTTAAATCAATGTTATATTCATGCCCCAATCATGAGCTCTCAAGAGAAATGATTATTCAAAAAAATTATGCTCGGCTTTCTGGTAACAATCGCACCATGCTTGATACTTCTTGTGCTGGCTCTTTTATGATGAAGACTATTTAATTCAAATGAGATTTATTGGAAAGAATTAAATGCAACTCTGAAGATTGGGACCTCGACAATGGTAAGGAGTTAGGTATGACCCCTAGTTTTGATTGTGTTAAATCTTTTATGGATACCGATATTTTTCGTAAATTTAGCACTAAATATGGACTTGACTCTGAGATAGTAGCTTCTTTCTGTGAATCTTTTGCTGCCTATGTTGATCTCCCCAAGGAGAAGTGGTTTAAATATCATCCTCCCATAGAAGTAAAAGTAGCTGCACCTATTAAAGCTGAAGAAAAGACTATCACTTATAATGATCCTATTGTTCCTACTTCTTATGTTGAGAAACCACCTTTCCTTGTTAGGATAAAGGATCATGCTAAAGCTTCAACTGTAGCTCGTAAAAACAATATTAAAACATATACACCTCCTGAGCAAGTTAAAGTTGAACCTAATATTGCTATTGTTAAAGATCTCTTGTCTGATAATATAGATGGGCATGTTATTTATTTCTGTGATGAAACTGCTAGAATGGCTAAACCCTGTGATAAAGATAAACCTAGACCTGTGGTAGGCATGCCTGTTATTTCTGTTAAAATAGGGGATCATTGTTATCATGGCTTATGTGATATGGGTGCCAGTGCTAGTGCAATACCTATTAGCCTTTATAGAGAAATTATGCATGATATTGCACCTGTTCAGTTAGAAGATATTGATGTCACAATTAAACTTGCCAACAGAGATACTATTTCACCAATGGGAATTGTTAGAGATGTTGAAGTCTTGTGTGGAAAAACTAAATATCCTGTTGATTTTCTTGTTCTTGGTTCCCCACAACATAGCTTTTGTCCCATTATATTTGGTAGACCCTTCTTAAATACTATTAATGCTACCATAGGTTGCAAAAGAGATGTTGTTACTATCGGTTTAGATGATATGACTCATGAATTTAATTTCTCTAAATTTAGTAGATAACACCATGAAGAAGAATTACCTAGTAAGGATGAAATTATTGGTCTTGCTTCTATTGTCGTACCTCCTAGTGATCCTTTAGAATAATACTTGCTTGACCATGAAAATGATATGTTTATGAATGAAAGAAGGGAATTAGATGAAGTATTCTTTAAACAGGAACCTATTCTGAAAAAAAATTTACCTGTTGAAATCCTAGGGGATCCTCCTCCACCCAAGGGTGATCCCGTGTTTGAACTTAAACCGTTATCTGATACTCTTAAATATGCTTATCTTGATGCTAAAAAGATATATCATGTTATTATTAGTGCTAACCTTTCAGAACATGAAGAAGAGAGATTGTTGAAAACTCTGAAGAAGCACCGTGCTGCTATTGGGTATACTCTTGATGATCTTAAGGGCATTAGTCCCACTCTATGTCAACATAAAATTAATTTGGAAGAAGATGCTAAACCAGTTCGTGATCATCAACGCCGGCTAAATCCTAAAATGAAAGAAGTGGTAAGGAAGGAGATACTAAAGCTCCTTGAGGCAGGTATAATTTATCCCGTTGCTGATAGTCAATGGGTAAGCCCTGTCCATTGTGTCCCTAAGAAGGGAGGTATTACTGTTGTTCCTAATGATAAAGATGAATTGATTCCTCAAAGAATTATTACAGGTTATAGGATGGTAATTGATTTCCGCAAATTAAAAAAGGCTACTAAAAAGATCATTACCCCTTACCTTTTATCGATCAAATGCTAGAAAGATTGTCCAAACATACGCATGTTTGGTTTCTAGATGGTTATTCTGGTTTCTCTCAAATACCTGTGTCAGCCAAAGATCAATCAGAGACTACTTTTACATGCCCTTTTGGTACTTTTGCTTATAGACATATGCCTTTCGGTTTATGTAATGCACCTGCTACCTTTCAAAGATGCATGATGGCTATATTCTCTGACTTTTGTGAAAAGATTTGTGAAGTTTTCATGGATGACTTTTCCATCTATGGATCTTCTTTTGATGATTGCTTGAGCAACCTTGATCGAGTTTTGCAGAGATGTGAAGAAACTAATCTTGTCTTGAATTGGGAAAAATGCCACTTTATGGTTAATGAAGGTATTGTCTTGGGGCATAAAGTTTCTGAAAGAGGTATTGAAGTTGATAAAGCCAAGGTTGATGCTATTGAAAAGATGCCATGTGCCAAGGACATCAAAGGTATAAGAAGTTTCCTTGGTCATGCCGGTTTTTATAGGAGGTTCATTAAGGACTTCTTAAAAATCTCTCGGCCTCTGACTAATTTATTACAAAAAGATATACCATTTGTCTTTGATGATGATTGTGTAGAAGCATTTGAAATACTTAAGAAAGCATTGATCTCTGCACCTATTGTTCAGCCATCTAATTGGAATTTACCCTTTGAAATTATGTGTGATGCTAGTGATTATGTTGTAGGTGCTGTTCTAGGACAAAGAGTTGATAAGAAACTAAATGTTATTCAATATGCTAGTAAAACTCTAGACAATTCTCAAAGAAATTATGCTACTACTGAAAATGAATCCTTAGCAGTTGTATTTGCTTGTGCTAAGTTTAGACCTTATATTGTTGATTTTAAAGTAACTATTCACACTGATCTTGCTGCTATTAAATATCTTATGGAAAATAAAGATGCTAAACCTAGACTTATTAGATGGGTTCTCTTGCTACAAGAATTTGATTTGCATATTGTTGATAGAAAAGGAGCTGAGAACCCCGTTGCAGACAACTTGTCTAGGTTAGAAAATGTGCTTGATGACCCACTACCTATTGATGATAGCTTTCCTGATGAGCAATTAAATGTCATAAATGCTTCTCATACTCCTCCATGGTATGCTGATTATGCTAATTACATTGTTGCTAAGTTTATACCACCTAGTTTCACATACCAGCAAAAGAAAAAGTTCTTCTATGATTTGAGGCATTACTTTTGGGATGACCCACATCTTTATAAAGAAGGAGTAGATGGTGTTACTAGACATTCTGTACCTGAGCATGAACAGGAACAGATCATACACAAGTGTCACTCCGAAGCTTATGGAGGACACCATGCTGGAGATAGAACTGCACATAAGGTACTGCAATCTGGTTTTTATTGGCCTACTCTCTTCAAGGATGCCCGTAAGTTTGTCTTATCTTGTGATGAATGTCAAAGAATTGGTAATATTAGGAGACGTCAAGAAATGCCTATGAATTATTCACTTGTTATTGAACCATTTGATGTTTGGGGCTTTGACTATATGGGACTTTTCCTTCCTCTAATGGTTATACACATATTTTAGTTGTTGTTGATTACGTTACTAAGTGGGTAGAAGCTATTCCAACTAGTAGTGCTGATCATAACACCTCTATTAAAATGCTTAAAGAAGTTATCTTTCCAAGGTTTGGAGTCCCTAGATATTTAATGACTGATGGTGGTTCAGATTTTATTCATGGTGCTTTCCGTAAAATGCTTGCTAAATATGATGTTAATCATAGAATTGCATCTCCTTATCACCCTCAGTCTAGTGGTCAACTAGAATTGAGTAATAGAGAACTCAAATTAATTTTGCAAAAGATTGTTAATAGGTCTAGAAAGAATTGGTCCAAGAAACTTGATGATGCATTATGGGCCTATAGAACTGCATATAAAAATCCTATGGGTATGTCTCCGTATAAAATGGTCTATGGAAAAGCATGTCACTTACCTCTCAAACTAGAACACAAGGCTTATTGGGCTATTAACGAACTTAATTATGATTTTAAACTTGCCGGTGAGAAGAGGTTATTTGATATTAGCTCACTTGATGAATGGAGAACCCAAGCCTACGAAAATGCCAAGTTGTTTAAAGAAAAAGTTAAAAGATGTCATGAAAAAAGGATACAAAAGCGTGAGTTTAATGTAGGTGATTATGTATTGTTATACAACTCTCGTTTAAGATTTTTTGTAGGAAAACTTCTCTCTAAATGGTAAGGTCCTTACGTTATCGAGGAGGTCTACCGTTCCGGTGCCATAAAAATCAACAACTTCGAAGGCACAAATCCGAAGGTGGTGAACGGTCAAAGAATCAAACACTATACCTCAGGTAATCCCATAAATGTTGAAACCAATGTTATTGAAACCGTAACACCGGGGGAATACATAAGGGACACTTTCCGGAATGTTTCAGACTCCGAAAAGGAATAGGTATGTGGTACAGTAAGTAAACTGACTCCAAAACAGTTTTTAAGGCAATATTTCTCCGTTTTGGAATATTTAGAAAAATAGAAAAATAAGCAGCAGTCCGGGAAGGACACGAGGGCTCCGCGAGGGTGGAGGGCGCGCCCCCTACCTCGTGGGCACCTCGTGTTCTCTCAAGACTCCATTTTCGTACATGCCGCGTATTTTGGTCGATAAAAATTCATTATATAATCTCCCGGGGGTTTTGACTCCCGTATCACGCAAAAATCTCATGTTTGTGTTTCGAGCTGTTACTGCTGCAGATTTAAGGTTTCAGGAGACTCGATCATCCTTCTATGATGGTGAGCCTATGCCCTGGAAGAAGGACGACAAGCCTACGCCATCAACAAAATCGCCACCGTCTCCACCAACAAAGAAGAATTGAGTATCTGGTATGGGCACTCCACTTGGCAACTGCCAAGCTTGGGGGAGTGCCCCGGTATCGTATCATCATCACTTTATCTTTACCATTTTTCTTAGTTCGGTCCTTTTGGTAATATCTTGATCTAGTAGAATAAAAGTTTTTAGTATGATCTAGTTGTGAGTTTTGCTTTATTATCCTTCTATGTAATCGAGTCCGTGAGCTATATAATAAAGATTAGTGTTGAGTCAAGGGCTTGATTATTTTGCCATGATCCTAAGTGAATAAAAGAAAAGAGAAAGAAATAAAAAGAAACAAAGAGATCATGTGAGTCTTATGGAGATTAATGAGCTGACATAGAAAAGTATGATGAATAAAAGTTGTTGAGGGTTGACAAACATAGTTTTGGTCATCGTTGCAATTAATAGGAAGTAATAAAGAAAGAGAGGTCTTCACATATAAGTATACTATCTTGGACATCTTTTATGATTGTGAGCACTCATTAAAATATCACATGCTAAAAGAGTTGACATTGGACAAGGAAGACGATGTAATGGGTTATGTTTTCTTGCATCTGAGATGAATTATATTGTCTTGGATCTTCCAACATGATGAGCTTGCCTTTCCCCCTCATGCTAGCCAAATTCATTACACCAAGTAGAGATACTACTTGTGCTTCCAAATACCCTTAAAGCAGTCTTGCCATAAGAGTCCACCATATCTACCTATGGATTGAGTAAGATCCATCAAGTAAGTTGTCATCGGTGCAAGCAATAAAAATTGCTCTTTAAATATGTACGGTTGATTGGTGTGGAGGAAATAAGCTTGATACAATCGTGTGATATGGAAGTAATAAAAGCGACAGACTGCATAATAAAGGTCCATATCACAAGTGGCAATATAAAGTGACATTCTTTCGCATTAAGATTTTGTGCATCCAACCATAAAAGCGCATGACAACCTCTGCTTCCCTCTGCAAAGGGCCTATCTTTACTTTTATCTCCTACATTGCATAAGAGTCATGGTGATTTTCACCCTTCCTTTTTACACTTTATCCTTTGGCAAGCACAATATGTTGGAAAGATCCTGGTATATATGGCTAATTGGATGTGAGTTTTCATGAACTATTACTGTTGACATCACCCTTGAGGTGAAACGTTGGGAGGCAAAACTATAAGCCCCTATCTTTCTCTGTGTCCAATTAAAACTCCATACCCATAAGTATTGCGTGAGTGTCAGCAATTGTGAAAGACTATATGATAGTTGAGTATGTGGACTTGCTGAAAAGCTCTTACACATTGACTCTTTCCTATGTTATGATAAATTGCAATTTCTTCAATGACTGAGATTATAGTTTGTTAGTTTTCAATGAAGTTTAAGATTCATACTTGATATTGTGATTGAATTATTACTCTAGCATTAGAGATTATATGACAAAGAATTATATGAGTTGTTGTTCTAAGAATGATCATGATGCCCTCATGTCCGTATTTTATTTTTATCGACACCTCTATCTCTAAACATGTGGACATATTTTTCGATTTCGGCTTTTCGCTTGAGGACAAGCGAGGTCTAAGCTTGGGGGAGTTGATACATCCATTTTGCATCATGCTTTTATATCAATATTTATTGCATTATGGGTTGTTATTACATATTATGTCACAATACTTATGCCTATTCCCTCTTATTTTACAAGGTTTACATAAAGAGGGAGAATGCCGGCAGCTGGGATTCTGTGCTGGAAAAGGAGCAAATATTAGAGACCTATTCTGCACAGCTCCAAAAGTCCTGAAACTTCACGGAAGATGTTTTCCAAATATATAAAAAATACTGAGAGCAAGAACTTCACCAAGGGGGGCACACCCTGCCCACGAGGGTGGGGGCGCGCCCTACCACCCTGGGCGCGCCCCCTACCTTGTGGGCCCCCTGGTGGCCCTCCGGTGGCCATCTTCTGCTATATGGAGTCTTTCAATGGGAAAAAAATCATAAGCCAGCTTCTCGGACGAAACTCCGCCGCCACGAGGCGGAACCTTGGCAGAACCAATCTAGGGCTCTGGCGGAGCTGTTCTGCCGGGGAAACTTCCCTCCCGGAGGGGGTAATCATCGCCATAGTCATCACCAATGCTCCTCCCATCGGGAGAGGGCAGTCTCCATCAACATCTTCATCAGCACCATCTCATCTCAAAACCCTAGTTCATCTCTTGTATCCAGTTCTTGTCTCCAAGTCCGGGATTGGTGCTAGTAGGTTGCTAGTAGTGTTAATTACTCCTTGTAGTTGATGCTAGTTGGTGTAATTGGTGGAAGATCATATGTTCAGATCCTATATACATATTAATACCCCTCTGATTATGAACATGTTTATGCTTTGTGAGTAGTTACTTTTGTTCCTGAGGACATGGGAGAAGTCTTGCTATTAGTAGTCATGTGAATTTGGTATTCGTTCGATATTTTCATGAGATGTATGTTGTCTCTCCTCTAGTGGTGTTATGCGAACGTCGACTACATGACACTTCACCATTATTTGGGCCTAGAGGAAGGCATTGGGGAGTAATAAGCAGATGATGGGTTTCTAGAGTGACAGAAGCTTAAACCCTAGTTTATGCGTTGCTTTGTAAGGGGCTGATTTGGATCCATATGTTTCATGCTATGGTTAGGTTTACCTTAATACTTTTGTTGTAGTTGCAGATGCTTGCAATAGAGGTTAATCATAAGTGGGATGCTTGTCCGAGTAAGGGCAGTACCCAAGCACCGGTCCAGCCACATACCAAAGTACCGAACGCGAATCATATGAACGTGATGAAAACTAGCTTGACGATATTCCCACGTGTCCTCGGGAGCGCTTTACATCATATAAGAGTTTGTCCAGGCTTGTCCTTTGCTACAAAAAGGATTGGGCCACCTTGCTGCACCTTATGTACTTTTGTTACTTGTTGCTCGTTACAAATTATCTTATCACAAAACTATCTGTTACCACTTATTTCAGTACTTGCAGAGAATACGTTGCTGGAAACCGCTTATCATTTCCTTCTTCTCCTCATTGCGTTCGACACACTTACTTATCGAAAGGATAAGGTAGACCCCTATACTTGTGGGTCATCAGCTATGAGCATGAAGAAGCATGAGTTTCGTAACTTCCGCCAGGGAAATCATACTGTGGGGCAGTATGTGGATGAGTTCAGCAAGTTAGCACACTACGCCCCAGATGATGTGGCCACAGATGCCGCGAAGCAGGAGAAGTTCCTTGAGGGGATGAATGATGAGTTGAGTATGCAGTTGGTGGTGGCAACATTCGCCAACTACCAGGAGTTGATAGACAGTGCTCTCACGATTGAAGGCCAGCAACAGCAGATTGAGAACCACAAACGGAAGTATGTACAGGGGAAGTACAACTCTGGAGCTCAGCAAAGGCCTCGTTTTACCCCGAACTCGGGAAGACATACCCATCATAACCATGGAGGCCATACTCACAATGGACGAAGTTCACACAATCAAAGCGCCCCTAAGAATGGAAATGGGAATGGGGGAAACAACAGCCAGAACCGTTTCAAACCCGCTACACCTGTCAAGAAGGATCTAAGTCACATTACTTATTTCAAGTGTGGGAAGACTGGACACTACGCCACTGAGTGTCCTGAAGCAAAGAATGAAAATGGCAATGGAAGCTCAGGGAAGAAGCCAAATCCCTTCACCAGAGGTCAGGTGAACCACATCAATGTGGAGGAAGTTGAAGACCAGCCTGACACAGTGATTGGTAAGTTTTTGATTAAGTCATTTACTGATGTCGTTCTTTTTGACACTGGTGCATCGCATTCATACATATCAAGGGGATTTGTGGACTAGTTTAAATTGCCAACCTTAGCCCTTAGGTCACCCATGTTAGTAAGCTCACCAGGAGTGGAGTATATGGCCAGCCAATGGTGTGATCGATTGCAATTATTCATTGGTAGCCATGTTTTCCCATCAGACCTCATAATTTTGGAGTCACAAGGATTGGATGTAATACTAGGCATGGATTGGCTACCTAAGTATGGAAGAAACATTGATTGTGCTAGTAAGTCGATACTTCTCACCACCCTTGAGGGAAGAAGGATCAAGTATGTATCTAGGCATGCGCCAAGGAGGACTTAAGTGAATTCACTTTCGGGAGTTGTTCAAGAGGAAGTGCAAGTTGTGAAGGATTATCCCGATGTAATCCCGGAGGAACTACCAAGCATGCCACCAGATCGAGATATAGAGTTTTTGATAGAGCTACTACCAGGCACCGGAACCATATCAAATAGACCGTATCAGATGCCTGTAAATGATCTGCAGGATATTAAGAAGCAGATTAATGAGTTATTGGAGAAGGTTACATTCACCCAAGTTTATCACCGTGGGGAGCCCCAGTGCTCTTAGATGAGAAGAAGGATGGATCTTTAAGGATTGTTGTGGATTATCGTGCACTGAATGAGGTGATGATCAAGAACAAATACCCACTACCGATGATCAATGATTTGTTTGACTAGCTGCAGGGAGCTAAAGTATTCTCCAAGAGCGATCTTCGATCAAGATACCACCAGCTGAAGATCCGAGAACAGGATATATCGAAGACAACTTTTACCACAAGGTACGGGCTATATGAGTACACTGTCATGTCTTTTGGTTTGACTAACGCTCCTGCATACTTTATGAGTATGATGAATAAGGTGTTCATGGAGTTCTTGCATAAGTTTGTTGCGGTGTTCATCGATGATATATTGGTGTACTCGAAGAATGAAGAACACAAGGAACATTTGCGCTTGGTTCTCGAAAAGCTTAGAGAACATCAGCTATATGCCAAGTTTAGCAAATGTGAGTTTTGGTTGAAGGAAGTTGGATTTCTCGGACATGTTATATCAGGAGAAGGTGTAGCGGTAGACCCTTCGAAGGTTCAGTCTGTCACTCAGTGGTTGGCACCCACCTCAGTTGGATAGATATGCAGTTTTCTTGGACTCGCAGGATATTATCGGAGATTCATTGAGAATTTTTCCAAGATCGCGAAACCCATGACGGAGTTATTGAAGAAGGACACCAAGTTCAAATGGACCGGAGAATGTGAGGCCAGTTTTCAGGAGTTGAAGAAATGTTTAGTTACAACCCCAGTGCTAATCCTTACGGACATATGCAAGGATTTCCAAGTTTATTGCGACGCTTCTCGCCTGGGACTTGGAGGTGTACTTATGCAAGATGGAAGAGTTGTTTCATATGCCTCATGACAGCTTCGACCTCATGAGTTAAATTATGCCACGCATGATTTGGAGTTAGCAGCCATAGTGCATGCGCTCAAGACCTGGAGACATTTTCTTATTGGAAACAGTTGTGATGTATACATGGATCGTAAGAGTTTGAAGTACATCTTCACAAAGGAGTTAAATCTCAGGCAAAGGAGATGGTTGGAGCTCATAAAGGATTATGATATGAAGTTGCATTATCATCCAGGAAAAGCCAATGTTGTAGCAGGCGCTTTGAGCCACAAGAGTTATGCTAATACTCTCGTAACCGGAGGATTTCCTCAAGAGATAGCCGACGATCTCAGAGAACTTCATTTGGAGATAGTTCCGAGAGGTTTTATTGCAGCGTTGGAAGTTCAGTCCACGTTGTTGGGAAAGATTCAAGAAGGCCAGAAGACTGATAAGGAGGTTGCGGAGATAAAGGAAAAGATGAGTAAAGGAAAGGCCAAAGGTTTTCGTGAGGATGAGCACGAAACTTTATAGTTTGAAGACCGTAGTTATGTGCCCAATGATTTAGAGATCAGGAATTTAATACTTCAGGAGGCTCATGACTCACCATACTTGATTCACCCAGGAAACACCAAGATGTATTTGGATTTGAAGGAACGTTTCTGGTGGACAGGTATGAAGAAGGATATTGCCGAGTATGTAGCCGTATGTGACGTATGTCTGAGAGTTAAGGCAGAGCACTAGAAGCCAGCAGGATTACTTCAGCCTATGCCGATACCCGAATGGAAGTGGGATAAACTTGGCATGGATTTCATCACCGGGTTACCCACGACAAGATCAGGTTATGATTCTATCTGGGTAGTAGTTGATCGCTTGACCAAAGTGGCTCACTTTATCCCCGTGAAAACCACTTATACAAGCGCGAAGTTGGCCAAGATATATATGACCAGGATCGTATGTCTACATGGAGTTCCGAGGACCATCATATCAGATAGAGGAACACAGTTTACCTCGAAGTTTTGGAATCAATTACACCACACTTTGGGTACCAGGCTAGAGTTGAGTACAGCCTTTCATCTGCAGATAGATGGACAGACTGAGAGAGTCAATAAGATTCTGGAGGATATGTTGAGAGCTTGTGCACTATATTATGGATCTAGTTGGGATGATAATTTGACTTATGCAGAGTTCTCATACAACAACAGCTACCAGGCTAGTTTGAAGATGGCCCCTTTCAAAGCTTTGTATGGAAGGAGGTGCAGGACACCATTGATGTGGGATGAAGTTGGAGAACGTAAATTGTTTGGACTAGATTTGATCAAGGAGTCTGAAGAGAAGGTTAAGTTTCTTCGTGATAGACTGAAGGTAGCTCAGTCCAGGCAAAAGAGTTATGCTGACACTAAACGCAAAGATGTAGCCTATGAAATCGAAGACAGAGCATATCTCCGTGTGTCACCACTGTGAGGAGTTTTGGAGTCAAAGGAAAGTTAGCCCCAAGATTTGTTGGACCATACCAAGTTTTGGAATGTATGGGAGAAGTGGCCTACAAGTTGGAGTTACCCGAAGGATTTTCAGGAGTTCATGATGTGTTTCATGTTTCCCAGTTGAAGAAGTGCCATGCAGAGATGGCCAATATTCCTCTGAGAGATACAGTGCCCCTGGAAGCAATTCAGTTGTTGAGTGACCTAACCTACGAGGAGAAACCCGTCAAGATTCTAGAGTTTGCCAGCCGAGTTACACGCAGCAAGGTCATCCAGTTTTGCAAAGTTCAGTGGCGCCACCATACCGAGGAAGAAGCCACCTGGGAGCGAGAAGAAGACCTACGGAAAGACCACCCACACCTATTTGCTAGCCAACCCGAATCTCGAGGGCGAGATTCATCTTAAGAGGGGTAGGTTTGTAACATCCCAATTTTCAATTTGGATGTTAAACATTAGGTCATCATATGCATCCAGGATTCTTGCATTTGTGAATTGGTTTCATTTGGACATTTTGATCCTAGAGACCTTAAGCAACTCGAGGACGATTTGAGAGAGTTGGAGGTTTTCATATAATTCCATTTTTGAATTTTTCAAAATAGGTAAATTGGATCAAGGTGATTTTTATTTGAAATTATTTTTCCAATTATTTGAAAACAAATAAGATAATGAGAGAAGATAATATGACTTCTTAAAATAGAGGGAATAATAGAAATTTAATTTCAATAAAAATATTTATTTTATTTGAATTTTTATTGAGATTTTATTTGATTTAAGTAGGGAAAAAATTGCATTTTAACTCAGAAAAATGTTCATGTTGTCCTAAATATTATTAGAGGACCGTGAAAATTATTTTTGGGATTTTAGGATTTTTATTTCTTCTATTTTGGATTTTTGTTCGTTTTGGCGAAATATTTTAATTTTTTTCCTTCGATTGACTCGGTCGAAGCCCAGCCGGCCCGCAACCGCCACCGCCCTTCCTGCGTCCAAGACGCACACGAGCCGGACTCCGGCAGGAGTCCAGGAGCCGCCCGCAGTCGCCGCTTGGCCCCTTGGCCAAGTCAGACCTCCCCTCCCCCTTTATATGTCGTGCCCCCCTCTCCTCCTCAACCCGCTCCGCCGCCGCACCACCGCCCCGCCGCTGCCTCCGCTTTCGCACCGCCTAAGCCGCCACCGTGCCGCTCTCCGCCATCGCGTCGCTCCCCGCTGCCGAAGCCGCCGCCACCACGCCGCTCCCCGCCGCCCCGTTGCCGCGCCAGAGCCGCCGTCCCGCCGCCCTGACCTTGCTGGAGAACCATGCCGCCACCGCCGGTTCCTCTTCCCTGAACCAGTAAAAACCGTAAAAGACCCACCCGATTTTTTAAAATTTGATTTTTCCTTTAGAGCAGTTTTTTTTGTTAATTAGCGAGCGTTCACCGGTTTAGATCTGTTCACAAACGAATTCATTTGTTAGTTTCTGTTAGCGGACATTCGTCCCATAGATTTTTTCTTTTCAATTTTATTTTCGGCCAGGGACCTACCCGTAATTACTTTCTTTGCAGATTAGTCCCTGATCTTCAAACCTTCACTACATTTTGCTCGTTTACCCAAATGCAGTGAAACCAACGCCAAAATCTTCGTCTTGTTCCCCTCTATCTAGATAATCAACTTGAACATGATTTTAAAAATTTAAAATTTGGTTTCAAGCAGATTTGAATTTGAACTTCTTTTGATCGTAGTTTGAGTTTCGTAACTCCGATTCGACTAATTCTTTTTGCAAATTGAAGCACTTCTCTTGAAATTTCAGTTTAGATCTTTTCTTTTGGTTTTATTTTTGTATCTTATGCTTGAGTGCTTATGTATGCTATTGTTTGTTCATGATAGAGTTTCCGGAGTGCGAGGCTTGCTACTACGAATCTCTAGGGTTCTCCGATCGTCAGCAAGGCAAGTAACACTTTGATCATATCCCTTTATTACCCAGTTTGTATGAATTAGATTCAACCCTAAATACATTGCATGAGTAGGATGTGATAACATGTGGGTATTGGGAAGTAGTTGATGAGGTAGGAACCTATTGCCTTCCATTTAAACCCTGGGAGTTACTACGTTATGATTGCATTACTTTGTTATGCTCGTAGACATGGATTGGTTTCTGAGATTCATGAAAGATGTGAGAGACTATTATTAACTAAGGGAAACTTAAGGTGGCTACTTTAATACACATCTGGGTGGATTGGTTGTGGGCACCTGGAGCAATCCACTGTTGTCCTAGGATATCCCCGAGTACCCGCGTGATCATCCTACGGCTTGCGACCCAGGCTCAAAGGGATCATCAGATTATTCATGCTAGAAACTTCCGTGTGCAGCCACAACCCATTATGGGCTCTAGCATAGTTGAGTATGTTGTGTGACCTCTTTCAGTGGCGGGCTAGCAGATGTAGGAGAAAATAGGTGGTACTGTCTACCCAGAGTAAAGAGTTAATGCTTCAGAAAGACTATGTCTCGATCTTCCGATCATGGATGCGGTCGAGTCTTGTGGGGAAAAGTGTGCAAACCTCCGTAGAGTGTATAAAGTAATCATGGTTAGCCGTGTCCCCGGTTATGGACATCTTGAGTATCTGGTACTTGAATTATTATGTTGATCTCATCACTTTACTTAATGAAACTATTGGGTTATAATTATTATTTTGGGATTGAGTTGGAGGAACCTTCTCAATAATTTTTATTAAACTTTGTAGTTAAATAAAATTTATTCCTTTGTTGTAGGGGGAAAATTAGCTTTATGCAAAATGATAACCGTAGAGCCTCCACCAGCCAAATATGCATGTAGTGATAGCTTTTATTTGTTCATTGATCTATGATGTTATCTTGCCAGCATATTCCATGTGCTAACCTAAACGACTGCAACATATCATGTTGCAGAGTTTTTGGATGAAGAGTAAGGTGCGATAGGTCGTTGTCATGCACTCAGTTTTGCCGTGGTGTTGGATGGACTTATTTATCTTTGAAACTTCCGCAGTTATCTTATTTAGATGGCCTTCAGCCATATTATTGTAATAAGTACTCATTATGAGACACTCGTGTAATAAGTGTGTGATTGAACTCTGCTATAAATCCTCGAATACTGTGTGTGTCAGCAATATCGATCCAGGGATGACACTTAAGCACAGAGACTACGGTCCATTGGGATCGGGTCGTTACAGATTGTGTGCACGATATTCTTCCCATGAATAAACATGCTATTGATGTGCCATATACTTGCATTCTCAATTTGTGTCCCCATCATGTCATACATAGCAACTATTCTTTGAGTGATGCTTTTCTTGTGCTAACATTCACGTGCACATACACATCATGCTGGATGATGTGTAAATTTACCACGCACACACTTTGTTTTGTTTGTCTACTTGTTGTGTGGGTACACATGCTTCCTCATCAACCTCGCAATCCAATGAGTTGATGAAATGAGCTCTAGAGAGGAATTATAATTTGGGATCCCGTGGATTGTCCTTACCACCACTCCCTTCGCGTAGAGACTTCGCACCTCTTTTCTACATGGCCCTCACATGTTTATGGTTTGTTGTCCATTATGTATCATTTGCCCATATTTCCATGTTCACTTTGCATGATATGCTAATTTCTATGCCTTTGCCATGCATTTGTGACCCATGCTTTGCATTTCACATGAAACTTGATTCTAGTACTTGTATGTGTATTTGCAAGCTTGGTGGTGATATTGCTTGCTATTGCCATGTTCCACTTATGACCCATGCATTTCATGATAGTTTAATCTCGCTTTGTATTCGTGCTTGAGATATGCCATGTGCATTGGGTATGCCTACTATTTGCTCACATAACATGATTGCCATGATTTCCCCTAGTGTGTTGCATCTTCGGTCCACTAGTTTGCACGAAATGATTGATATGATTGCTTATGTTGCATCACCGATGATCCATACTTGCTCGTTTCATGCGGTTGATGGCATCTCTCCCCATGCTTTGCACATGATTGCTATTGCTTGTTATCATATGTCTCTGTATGTTGCCTCTCTCATGATGTAGCGACCCAATCCCAATGGACCATAGTCTCTGTGCTTAAGTGTCATCCCTGGATCAGTATTGCTGACACACACAGTACTCGAGGATTTATTACAGAGTTTGATAGAGGCGAAGGTGTCCCGATGTTTCGATGAGATGCTGGCTATCGTTTTCTGTGGGAGTCGACCTTGATGATCCGACTACGAACATGCGAGACGTCGCGCCTTAGCAATCACTAAACCAACTTCTGAAGGTTATTGACCACGCCGGAGCACGATCAACCTAACCACGAGGGTCTGTTTCCTGCGAGCAAACGAAGAACAAGCAAGAAACTGAGATTGCAATCTGGATATTGCGAATATAAGATGAAAGCTTTATTGATCAAGGTGGGGTTCTGTGACGTCTTGGTCTGGTCGTTGGACACAAACGAAGTACGCGAAGTTGCAACTATGGCGAACTTTTGGTCTAAACAAAACCCAAAGTCTAAACGATGCCCTAAGGGCTATATATATGGAGGAGAGAAGGGGAATTTCGTGGCCCTTGGAGGAGGGGTCCGAAACCAACCCTAACTCTTGTTTCCCCACACATACGGACTCTAAAAACAGCCTATACTTAGTATTTCGAAAATACATGGGCCTGGCCCAATAATAAGGTGACGCAGCACCTAGAATAGCCTCTGGACGAAATTTATGAAGTGACATCTTGTATATTTCGTCCATGGCTTCATGCACTCCTTATGGTGGCTTCAAAGTCCTGAAATCATCACTTGTAACTCCGTTCTTTATCCCCTTGCGCATGCCATCATCTCCATCCTTGAACTTGCTCCAAGGTTCATCTTTCTTGTCCAAGCTAGGCCCTTCATTTGTAAGCAAAACAAATGTATCCAATTTAGGCAGCATCATATTCTCATGAACATTAGAATCGTTACCAAGAAACGAAAGTACCTGATAATTCAATTGGTGTGTGCGAGCTCTAGTAATTGGTCCAGTATGTATAGCAGCAGGGGCTGTGGGTGTAACAATGGTATTGATGTCCTCATCATCCTCCTCTTCTTGAAATGAAGTCATCCTCGACGAAAGCTCATCTTCCTCACCCAAATAAGGCTTCAAATCTGCAATGTTAAAAGTGGGACTAACCCCAAAATATATAGGCAGCTCAAGTTTATATGCATTAACATTTATTTTCTCTAACACCTTAAAAGGACCATCAGCACGTAGCATTAGCTTTGATTTGCGCAAATTAGGAAATCTATCCTTACGCAAATGTAACCAAACAAGATCTCCAGGTGCAAACACAACATGTTTTCTACCCTTATCTCCAGCAAGTTTATATTTGGCATTCATACGCTCAATGTTTTCCTTAGTTAACTCATGCATTTTTAAAATCAATTTAGCATGTTCTTTAGCATCAAAATTAACCTTCTCCGAAGATGGAAGAGGCAACAAACCAATAGGTGCACGAGGTAGGAAACCATACACAATTTTAAAAGGGCACATCTTAGTAGTAGAATGCAATGAACGACTATAAGCAAATTCAATATGAGGCAAGCATTCTTCCCACATTTTCTTATTATTCTTCAAAACATCCCTAAGCATAGTAGACAATGTTCTATTGACTACTTCAGTTTGTCCATCAGTTTGGGGTGACAAGTAGTACTAAAAAGCAGTTTAGTCCCCAACTTAGCCCATAAACATCTCCAAAAGTGGCTAAGAAATTTAGTATCACGATCTGAAACAATAGTATTTGGCACACCATGCAAGCGAATAAGTTCACGAAAGAACAAATCAGCAACATTAACAGCATCATCGCTTTTATGACATGGTATAAAGTGTGCCATTTTCGAAAACCTATCCACGACAACAAATATGCTATCCCTCCCGTTCTTTGTTCGAGGTAAACCTAAAACGAAGTCCATAGATATATCCTCCCAAGGAACACTAGGTACAGGCAAAGGCATATATAAACCATGAGGATTGAGTCGTGACTTAGCTTTTTGACATGTAGTGCAGCGAGCAACAAAACGCTCAACATCTTGTCTCATCTTTGGCCAAAAGAAATGTGTAGCAAATATATCCTCCGTCTTCTTGACGCCAAAGTGTCCCATTAAACCTCCTCCATGCGCCTCCTGCAACAACAAAAGACAAATGGAGCTAGCTGGAATGCATAGCTTGTTAGCACGAAACACAAATCCATCATTAAGAGCGAACTTGTTCCAAGTTCTCCCTTCCTTACAATTCTGCAATACATCTTTAAATTCAGCATCATGCATATATTGATCTTTGATGGTCTCCAAACCAAATATTTTTAAGTCAAGTTGTGAAAGCATAGTATAACGACGAGAGAAAGCATCAACAATAACATTTTCTTTACCCTTCTTGTATTTAATGACATAAGGGAAAGTCTCAATGAATTCAACCCATTTAGCATGTCTACGGTTCAGTTTTGCTTGACTTTTAATGTGTTTCAAAGATTCATGGTCAGAATGTATAACAAATTCCTTGGGCCATAAATAATGTTGCCATGTTTCTAAGGTCCGAACAAGAGCATATAATTCTTTATCATAAGTAGAATAGTTCTGACTAGGCCCACTCAATTTTTTAGAAAAGCATGCAACAGGTTTGCCATCTTGTAATAACACACCTCCTAATCCAATTCCACTAGCATCACATTCAAGTTCAAAAGTCTTATTAAAATCAGGAAGTTGGAGTAAAGGAGCATGTGTCAACTTATATTTCAATACCGTGAAGGCTTCTTCCTGTGCGGTACCCCCAAAAAAGGCACATCCTTCTTTGTAAGCTCGTTGAGAGGTGCAGCAATGGTGCTGAAATCTCTAACGAAACGCCTATAGAAACCAGCGAGGCCAAGGAAACTCCTCACTTGTGTGACCGTTTTGGGCTGCGGCCAACTCTCAATAGCTTCAATCTTGGCTTTATCAACTTCAATTCCCTGTGGAGTAACAACATAGGAAAGAAAAGATACTTGGTCGGTGCAAAAGGTGCACTTTCCAAGGTTACCAATCAAACGTGCATCACGTAGAGCAATAAAAACAACACGTAAATGTTCCAAATGTTCCTCCAAAGGTTTACTATAAATCAGTATATCATCAAAATAGACTACCAGAAATCGTCCAATGAAAGCACGTAAAACTTCGTTCATTAACCTCATGAAAGTACTAGGTGCATTAGTTAACCCAAAAGGCATGACTAACCACTCATATAATCCAAACTTAGTTTTAAATGTTGTTTTCCATTCATCTCCCAATTTCATATGAATTTGATGGTATCCACTACGCAAATCAACTTTGGAGAATATTGTAGAGCCACTCAATTCATCAAGGATGTCGTCTAGCCTAGGAATAGGATGACGATAACGAATAGTAATATTATTAATGCCTCTACAATCAACACACATACGCGACATACCATCCTTTTTCGGCACTAAAATGATAGGAACAACACAAGGACTAAGGGATTCACGTATATAACCTTTGTCGAGCAGCTCCTGTACTTGACGCATAATCTCCTTCGTCTCCTCTGGATTGGTATGGTATGGCGCACGGTTGGGTAATGATGCACCGGGAATTAAGTCAATTTGATGCTCAATCCCTCGAATAGCTGGTAATCCCGGTGGCACGTCTTGTGGAAAGAAGTCAGCGAACTCCTGCAAAATGTTAGTGACAGCAGGAGGCAAAGAGGAAGGCACGTCCTCGAATGAAAATAATGCCTCTTTGCACACAAAAGCATAGCAAAAAGATTTGCTAAAATCTAGATCATCAATATCAAATTTGGTGGCAAGTAAACATGCACTTTTCAATTTAATTTCAGAAGCAACACTAGATGGTTTATTATTAGGCTTCATTTGTTGCTCAAATTCTTTTGCCACAATCTGATTTTCACTCTTATGTTTCTCCTGTTTTGCTTTATTAGCTCTATTAATATCATCTTTCAAAATGGAATCAGGAGTCATAGGAAGCAAATTAATATTTTTATCCTTATGAACAAGAGTATACTGATTGTTTCTACCATGGTGTACATAATTTTTATCAAATTGCCATGGTCTACCAAGTAATAAAGAACATGCTTGCATAGGTACCACATCACAATCAACATAATCAGCATATGTAGAGATACTAAAATGCACACGAACAGTACGTGTTACCTTAACCTTGCCGCTGTTGTTGAACCATTGGATGTTGTAAGGATGTGGATGTGGTCTTGTGGTGAGAGATAGCTTCTCCACCATCTCCATGCTAGCCAAGTTGTTGCAGCTCCCTCCATCTATGATGACGCGAACAGGACGTTCCTTCACAACTCCCTTTGTATGGAACAAATTATGCCTCTGATTTTGCTCAGCTTGTGTGACCTGCACACTCAAAACACGTTGAGCAACTAAACATTCATACCTGTCAGCATCTTCAGGAGCCATGTATTGCGTGTCATGATCAGAATCATCTCCACCATGTTCTTCACGTGTAATAAGAGCCAAAGTCTCCTCATCATAGTCACTAGCGGACTCATACCCATCATCCTCAGTAACAATCATCACACGCTGAGATTTGCATTCTCTCGCAAAATGTCCTCTTCCCTTACAACAAAGGCAAATAATATCACTTGTGTGCCCTGTTGATGCCATGGAAGAAGAAGAACTCTGCACAGACCCGGGAGGTGTGCTCTTGGCAGATCGTGGTGGTTGTGCCTGCTTTCTTGTATCACGGCTGGAGGTGGCACCTGATGGAGGTGCTGGTGTAGTGGAAGTAGAGGATGCACGTGGTGTCCATGATGAAGATCGACCTACAGAAAAGTTAGTTCGCGCCAATGTCTGTCGATCCTGCACTTCACGTTCAGCTTTACAAGCAAGATGGAATAAACGAGTGATATTAGTATACTCCTTATACTCTAGAATGGTATGAATCTCTCGATTTAATCCACCCATAAAACGTGCAAGCATAGCTTCATTCTCCTCAAAAATACCACATCTAATCATGCCAGTTTGTAATTCCTGATAATATTCTTCTACAGAATTTTTTCCTTGTCTTAAACGCTGCAATTTTTGAAGTTATTCACGTTGATAATATGGTAGAACCCAACGAGTACGCATAGCAGTTTTCAAAGCAAGGCAAGTAGCTGGAATAGGATATAATCTACAATGCTCAGACCACCAAACAAATGCAAAACTAGTGAATGCACAAACAGCAGCAGGAACACGTCTCTCCTCGGGATATTGTAAACATGTAAATCGTTGTTCAGTTTCTAACTCCCAAGTAAGATATATATCAGGAACATATCTACCCTCAAATGGTGGAATGTTCAATTTTAGTTTAGGGAGATGGTCATGATCTCGTACCTGAGGGTGAGCCCTACCATTGCCATTATTTGCATGTGGACGACCTGGTAGTTGCGGTGCTGGTGGTTCCACGTAGTCTTGATTTTGATCAACCTCATCCTCGTAATCTCCCACAAAATCATCCTCCTCCGCATCAGCAGCAGGAGCCACAGAAGTATCAACAGCAACACCAACAGTTTGGCCAGGTGCAAGAGGGAGACGGCTCGCTCGGCAGAGGGCTGTTTCGCGACGTGGAGGTAGTTGTTGTTGTTGTTGTTGTTGTTGTTGTTGTTGTTGTTGTTGTTGTTGTTGTTGTTGTTGTTGTTGTTGTAGACGTGCATTAGGTGCAGCCGGTGGTGGTGGTGGAAGACGCGCGAGCAATTCATGAATCCTGTTATCGAGCTTTGTTTCGAACGTCTTGTCCATGCCATCTATCTTCTCCATGGCCTCTTCAAATCTGTTTAGCACATCTTGCACCTGTCCACTCATCATTTGCTGAAATTTATCATTCAACTCCTTATTCGTCATGTTCTCCCAGTCAGTCTCGTCGTCTTGTGATCCTGCCATGGTTAGCAACAATAGAAACACACAAGAATATGATCCTACAGACTACTAACAAGAGGTGGTGGTGGTGTCACAAATCCATCAAGCAAATCTCAAATTCTTACCAGTTCTTACCCAGCAGCAGGCGGTGATCGGCAACCGTCGTAGTCAAAACTCTCAAAGCTTGGATAGAGCGATTACCAGGGAGAGTCAAACGCACGACGTAGATGTATGTGGAGCTGGGAAGGCTTATAATATGGTAGCAAAAAGGTTCAGCAATAATCAATTCAGAGATGCAAAGTTAAATAAACGCTCAACGACGATACTATGCTGGTCCTAGGCTAGACCGTGCTAGAGACGCGAGCCTAGAACACTAACAAAATCACAACGCTGCACGTAAACAAGGGAGGAGCACGCTCTGAATTTTTTTCTTTTTTTTTCTTTTTTTTATTTTTGCACTTTTTCCCTTTTTTTTGCTCCGCAACAATTTTTTCCGAAAAGGTCTACAAATGGTCTAAAAACTGCCTAGCCAGAATTTTCCAGACTTAGTTTTTTTAAGTTTGGAACTATTTTTCTTCTGCGGGTAGCACGAAAGTTCGGGAGTCCTACGCTATCACGACTCGGAGTATCGCGTGATCTGGAAATCCAAAACAGAGTAACAAAATACTGGACTCGGACTGGTGGCGGAGATGAATCTGGTGGAACTCGGACTGGTGGCGGCGATGAATCTCGAGGAACTCGGACTGGTGGCGTATATATGTTGCAGGTGGACTCGGATTGGCGTGATGGTGGTGGATATGTGGTATATGGCAGCGGCGATAATGATGGTGGTATATGGCAGCGGTGATGACGATAGTGGTATATGGCAGCGGTGACGATGATGGTGGTATATGGCAGCGGTGATGATGATGATGCGGCGGCGGCGTGACTACTTGTGATCAGAACTCGAAACTCTAAAGGACTAGACACTAAGACCAGCAACTAGACACGACGATGCAACCGCAAACTCAACAATGCAAAACCCTAAAAAGATTATGCAATGGCTCAGATTGGTTCGGATATGATGAACTAACCCTAATTTTTTTGTGGCTTTTTCGTGGACTGTAGGTATGAAGAACATACTCGATCTAAACTACAAAAAACTGTAAAAATCACACCGAGCAACCTGAAAATCTAATACCACTTCATAGAGGCGAAGGTGTCCCGATGTTTTGATGAGATGGTGGCTATCGTTTTTTGTGGGAGTCGACCTTGACGATCCGACTACGAACGTGCGTGACGTCGCGCCTTAGCAATCGCTAAACCAACTTCCGAGGGTTATTGACCATGCCGGAGCACAATCAACCTGACCACGAGGGTATGTTTCCTGCGAGCAAACGAAGAACAAACAAGAAACTGAGAATGCAATCTGGATATTGCGAATATAAGATGAAAGCTTTATTGATCAAGGTGGGGTTCTGTGACGTCTTGGTCTGGTCGTTGGACACAAACGAAGTACGTGAAGTTGCAGCTATGGCGAACTTTTAGTCTAAACAAAACCCAAAGTCTAAATGATCACTACACCACAACACTTGATTGGGGGCAATTAACTGCCGGGAGAAGTATCAAAACAGGGGCAAAAGTACTGCCGGGACATTTATAACTGCCGGTACACGTAGTTTCAGGCAAAGAAACTGCCGGGAGAACAGCAGCAGAGAGGGCATTGAAACTGCCGGTACACTTGAGGGCGTCATATCTGCCGGGAGAACTCTCCTACGGCCCATTATCTGCCGGGGTCCGCCTTCGGCGCGAAACCGAAATTATCGTTTGGGCCTAAGCGCGCGGAATCGAGGGAAAGGCGCGCAGTAGACAAAGAAAAAAAATTTTTGGCCGGAAAGAACTAGACGCGCCGGCCCTCCTCCAGACTGCAGCCACCCCCAAACAACTTCCCCCAAATCCTCCTCCACTGACCACGCCGGCCGCCCTAGATCGACCCCGAGCACTACCGCCGGCGTCCCCCACAACTGCAGCCCTGCCGCCGGCGCCCCCCCACCACTGCAGCCCCGTCGCCACCACTAGCTACCCCACCACCGCCGGCCACCCTAGATCCTGAGTTCTGCAGTCGGCGGCCCGCACCAACACAGCCTCAT
>NC_041384.1:301296683-301396529 GCF_002162155.2 Triticum dicoccoides
ATCAGCGCTGCCGAGCACGGAGCACCCCCACGGACGACCACTGTCGCCGAGCGACTCCACCGCAGAACTCCTCCCCAAGCAGGCCTCCTCCCTCCACCTGAGCAGGCGAGCACCGAGCGGGATTGCCTCCTCGACGTCCTCTCCAATCCCCCAAGCAGCGGAGCGTCCCTCTTCTCCCGTGACCAGCTCACTACCACATCAACATCCTCTGTCTGCCTCCTCTGCCCCATCAAGAGCATTTGGTGAGATTTCTTTGCAGCCAAGGTTCAGTTCAAATTGTGTACTTGGATTCAGTTCTGACTGCTACAATTGTTAGATGGTTCATTCCAATGTGTGAACATGGCAGATGATTCAATCCAAACATCCAAAATTGTTAGATGGGTTAGTTTAATCTATGTACTTGGCAGATGATTAGTTCTAGGTTTTACAACAATTGTTTTTTGTGTTTAGTTGATGCCTCAAAGTTGTAGCTTCTCGTTTGTGTTTTGCAAAATCGGATTTGTGGACAGAAGAAGTGTTTTGTTTTTATGATATAAATAATGATATTCTTACTACTATTTTAGTTTTTGTTGTTCCTGAAATGACATGTTTCAATTGACTATTCTATTGTGCTAGAGCATTCCTGGTCCATATTGTATTTCTCCTTGCTTGTACTAGATATGAATGACATGCATTTTGTCACTAGATAATTATGACAGAGATGTTTGAAATGATTCATGATATGGCACACCTACTTGGGGATTTGCGTGATAGTGGCAGTGGGGAGGATCCAATTCATGAGGATGTAGAGCCAGGCAGCATTGGTCCCCTTCTAAAAGAAAAAGAAGCGTGATGCAGATGCTTTTCGACAATTCATAGCTAATGATAGCGGGGAGCTTTATCCAGGGTGCACACAACCTTCTTAAAGCTATGTTTTGTTGTTAGGTTACTCCATATCAAATCTCTTGGAGGTTGGTTTCATAAAAGTTCTGACATGATGCTAGAGTTGCTAAAAGAGGCCTTCCCAATAGCTACATGCTTACCTACTTGACATATAATGTGCCATTAATTTTCTTTTCAGGAAAAAGAATGGAACAAGAAAGATACTAAGACAATGTTGAAGAACGAGAGGAAGAATGGAACAAGAAAGAGACTAAGACAATGTTCAAGAACGAGAGGAAGAGAGGCTAGCGAGAATTAGAACCATAAACGGCGAGGATTTTGAACGGTTTGGCCGCCTTACATTTTCAAATATAAATGAAGAATTTGGAGCCCAGCTAGTCAGCGACAAACTAAAAGGAAGAAGGTGATATACCATGCCATTAATTTTCTTTTCAG
The DNA here is from genome assembly GCF_002162155.2 of Triticum dicoccoides. Lineage (NCBI taxonomy): Eukaryota > Viridiplantae > Streptophyta > Magnoliopsida > Poales > Poaceae > Triticum > Triticum dicoccoides. The sequence goes on from NC_041384.1 coordinate 301,298,001, forward strand.
TTCCCATGATTTGGCTGTTTTAAGTGGTGGAATGATAATGTATTATGTTTGTTTGTTGAACCTCGGGAATAGCTTTGCAAATAACAAACTTCAGTACAAAGATGTCGAAGTTTTGATATAAACTGTACTAACTTATAATTGCAGATTATAATTATAGTGAACTAGATAGGCGCTCACATGCTAGTGGTCTGCGGTGACATTTTAAGCTCTTGTTTATTGTCTTTAATGCCAGTGTGTAGCAGCCAGCAAAATTAGCTCTACTTCTTGGTGTGAATTTATGATGGTTATTTAGTTTATTTTATTTTTACACTGCATCGTGCTATGTTTCATGAGTATAAACATGATATGCTTTGCATGCAGTTTTGGGGGAAAAAGGAAGCATCTCACGTGTAAATTTCATTTGACCTTGCATTTTACTTCTTACTATTTACTGTACATCCAGAATTGTACTTGGAAGTGTCATTATAGTTCTTTAGAAGTGGGCTTTTGTGTCCATCAGCCATGATTTTCTAGAGATGTCAGTTGAATAAATCTGGTTCTCTAATCTCGCAAGGATAATGATTAACTTCTATATATACAGATACTCCTACAGCATGTATAAAAAAGATAATTTGAGTCATTTCTCATAATTGGATCCTCTTTCTTTCATGTACATGAATTATTTCAGCTTATTTGTTTGTAGAAAGCCTTGGTTTTATTTTCTAGGCTAATTCAACTTGTGCGAGATGTAGGAAAGTGAACCAATAAAAATTGTTTATTGAACCAAATGTTTGTAGTGTTTCACTGGATTAAATCTGTGGGCTTGTCACTAATCGGATACCATTTAGGGGACCTTAATTTCTCCAGCTAGTTTCCCTCTTATTTTGTGTAGTACATGTAGAGAGCTTAGAAGGAAAAGCAAGCTCAAATACAAGCTAATTTAATTCACTGGCTAGTACAGTAACTTAGCGCATGCAACCTGCTTATACTAATTTGCTTATTGCAGTAACTTATATCACTCTATTTCCCAATCCTGCTTGAAGCTGCAGCTGTAACTTTGCATATGCGCTTGTTCAATACAGTAGCTTCAAAATGCGCTTGTGTAAATTTAGTGTGTGATTGTGGCCTCGTGCTTGTGTTTCCAAATGCAGAAGACAATCAAATGGTCATCAATTCTGTTCGCTTCACTTCGGTACAGGAATAGCCTCACTTCTGCTGTACAAGATAGGTACACCTACTAATTAATGTTGATATTTGTTAATATCTGTACAGACTTTGCACACTATATTTGGATGAGAAGTAAGAGAAGCTTGCTACTGTCAAGATGATAAAAATGGACATGTTCTCTATTAAAGTAGAGATTACTCTAGAGATGTTACTAGTTGCTCTATGTTTCAGAACATATACGGCTGTTGTATGTGGTTGTTGTCACATCTTCCTGTTTATAGACTTTGCACATTACATTTTGATGAGAAGATAAGCTTGCTACTGTTAAGATGATAAAAAATGGACACGTTCTCTACTATAGTAGAGATTAGTCTAGAGATGTTATTGGTTGCTTTATATTTCAGAAAATATGCGGCTGTTGTATGTGATTGTTGTAACATCTTCCTTAAGTTCTGAATGCTGCTGTTGTATGTAACATCTTACGATCTATGGAAGCTGCAGATTTCCCAAAGGTGCACAAGTTCACTAAGGTTTGGAAGATTTTCAAGTTGATGAAGATTTGGAAGACCTACAATGTCATGCGTCTTGTTTGTTGAACCTAGACATTTGCTCTGCTCATTTTGGTGGTGGTTTGGCTGTGTGGCACACATCTAGAAGCATATGTACATCTTTTGTGGCACTACTTTAGTTTGGTTGTGGGGTAAACATATATATGTACTCCTTTCGTGGCACAACCTCTGTATATATTGTCGTTATGTTTATCAAATCAAGTTTAAGGTTTTCGATGAGGCCTATATGTTACATTGATTGAAGTGCGTGTATAAATTGTGTGATATGTCTTGATTGTCTGGACATATATAATGGATGGATATTACATAATAGGGATGCCTAGAACATTTCACTAGTGAAATTAACATGTTGGCATAATATCTGCCAGGTAAACATGCTTGTGCTGGCGGCTTAACTGCCGGTAATTGTAGTTTCACATGCCTAGACCAATCTGCCGGGAGAAAATTAACTGCCGGCAAATACAAGGGTCAGGGCAGAAAAACTTTCGAGATAAGTTTATCTGCCGGGAGAAGTAATCCCCGGCAGCCATTCTAGTGGCAGTTCTATCTGCCGGGAGAACCACTGTCCCGACAGTTTATCTGCCCTTTAAAGAGTCTTCTCCCGGCAGTTTTTCTGCCCTTTCATCAGTGTTGTGGTGTAGTGGATGCCCTAAGGGCTGTATATATGGAGGAGAGAGGGGGAATTTCGTGGCCCTTGGAGGAGGGGTCCGAAACCAACCCTAACTCTTGTTTCCCCACACATACGGACTCTAAAAACAGCCTATACTTAAGTATTTCAAAAATAAATGGGCCTGGCCCAATAATAAGGTGATGTAGCACCTAGAATAGCCTCTGGACGAAATTTATGAAGTGACATCTTGTATATTTCGTCCAAGGCTTCATGCACTCCTTATGGTGGCTTCAAAGCAGCTTAGTCCCCAACTTAGCCCATAAACATCTCCAAAAGTGGCTAAGAAATTTAGTATCACGATCTGAAACAATAGTATTTGGCACACCATGTAAGCGAATAATTTCACGAAAGAACAAATCAGCAACATTAACAGCATCATCGCTTTTATGACATGGTATAAAATGTGCCATTTTCGAGAACCTATCCACGACAACAAATATGCTATCCCTCCCCTTCTTTGTTCGAGGTAAGCCTAAAACAAAGTCCATTGATATATCCTCCCAAGGAACACTAGGTACAGGCAAAGGCATATATAAACCATGAGGATTGAGTCATGACTTAGCTTTTTGACATGTAGTGCGATGGGAGAAGTGCATAGCTTTGGGTTCAATCTTATGGTGCTCGATCCCAATGACAGAAAGGGAAATGACACGTATTGTATTGTTGCCATCAAGGATAAAAAGATGGGGTTTATATCATATTGCTTGAGTTTATCTCTCTACATCATGTCATCTTGCCTAATGCGTTACTCCGTTCTTATGAACTTAATAATCTAGATGCATGTTGGATAGCGGTCGATGTGTGGAGTAATAGCAGTAGATGTAGAATCGTTTCAGTCTACTTGTCACGGACGTTGTCTTGGAATTGTCACGGCAGATGTCCTTAGTGTCAGGACTTAGTCGTGAGGCCAACGCATCTATGTGGTAGCTTGAGAGGGGTTGAGTGGAATCGAGAGACGCAACACAAGACAAGGGTTTAGACAGCTTCGGGCCCCGGGAAACATCATCCGGTAACAACCCTACATGTTGTTTGAGGCTAGATCTCATTATCATCACGAGGGAGTCGCCGTAACCCGGCTCTCCTCTAGTTGTGTCTAGCCCTAGAGATTGTTTCTTGCTTGTCCCCCTTTGAGGAGCCCTGCCCCTCCTTATATATGTTGAAGGGGCGGGTTACATGTGGAGTCCAACTCGGACTTTAACTTAAACTATTTTGACTTCCCTTCCTGGGCTTCTTAACGTCTGCCGGTTTAACATTGTCTGCCGGTTTAACATTGTCTGCTGGTTTAACATTGTCTGCCGGTTTAACATTGTCTGCTTTGACTCTCTGTCTTAACTCTCCACCGGTTTACCATCCGCCAGTTTACCAAGTCCCAGCCGGTTTACAACTCCAGTCGGGTCATACCACGGGGTATATCCCTGACATTAGCCCCCAATTTAATTTGGATTTATCCATGTTAAACTGATCTTGATTATCCTTAAGTCCTTGTCACTTCCTTTTTCTATAAAATCCGAGTCAATAGACCAGCTTCATAATCAATTTGCTGAAATCGGTTTGTCATAGAGAAATATTGTGAAGAATAACTCCTTTGACTTCAGCTCCCAATGCTTAACAAAAATATTGGCCTTTGAAATACTCATTTGATATTCAGCCGGTTTAAGAATGTAGAACTTGCCGGTTTGAGAATGTAGAACTGTGCTGGTTTAAGACTTGAACTTGCCGGTTTATCATTGCCGGTTTACAAATATTGATGGCACCAGGTCATAATTGTAGTTAACATGAAGCTTGAAAATATACCTCTTATATGCCTATCACTTGTAGCCCCCAAGTCTTAGGAAGGTAGCATAGCAACAGCTTAAGACTTGCTTCAATATGAATATCACAATCTTGAAGAAGTCCAGGTTGTTCATCAATCACTAGTCAGAATTGAGTATTCTACATATGTAGCCCCCAAGTGCCGGGTTGTCATGCTTGCAGCAACCTGGTACTTTAAATTGCCTTATTCTCATAAAAACTTCAGCCAGTGTAGCCCCCAAGGGCTGGGTCATTATGCAATAATGAGCAGGGACTTTGTAAATATAATCTTGTAAACTTTGATCATCAACGTGTAGCCCCCAAGGGTCGGCTCAGTAAGATAATATTGAGTTGGGACTTTGATATATTCTTCAATGAAAATAACATCATATGATGTAACCCCCATCATGGGGCTTGAATTCACGTCCACAAGGTTAAGAGCCTTGTGCTTTACCAACTGAGCAGTGGACCCTTCAATGTAATGGATAAAAAGCTTTGTACCGTAAATTGTTGACAAAGGCAATTGGTAGCCCCCAAGGGCCGGCTCATTACCATGTGATGAGTCGGGTCTTCAATAAGGTGAGCAAAAAAATGACTTTGCATTAGCCCCCATGTGTCATGGTGCATGCTTGCAGCGACATGAGACTTGTGTATTTAATGTAATTTCAACTGAAATAATGTAGCCCCCAAGGAAGCCTGCAGCAACTCGGGACTATTCCTTCAATTGTAGAATAAATCATACTATTGATAATATGATAGTCATTTGCGCTAAAGCGACTTTGAAAACCTTAATCATAATACTGGTTATTAATAACCATAATAAAAATCCAGCCATGTTGGCTATTTGAATAATATACCCAATGATTTATAAGTGCAAAATTCCAATGGCGCAATCCAAATATATACTGGCGACTTATAGTCCAAAGCCAGACCGGGTAAATAAACACAGGATTATAAGTGATTATGTACTGACAACTTGTAGTTGAAAGTCGAGCCGGGTTAACGAACACCGGGTTAATTTGATGACTGATAGTCATGCCGGGTCAGTGGACACCGGTTCAACATAAAATTTATCAAAAGAGAAAAATCTTGACAAAGGCAAATAAAGCCGTGTAGTCGAGGCTTTTCAAGGGCTGCCAGGCCCAAATTCGAGGCTTTTCATGGGATGCCAGGCCGCTGAGTTAAACCATTTGACAAAGCCTTTTAAGATGGGCCTCCAACTAACCAATCGTCGTTTTAACTTTGACAAGTTCAGGGTCTCAATGAGAGTAACTGTCAAACGTTCGGCGGGTCATGCCAGGATTACGTGGATAGGAGTGGCTTACTTGATGAAGGCAGGTTAACCCGGGGTTTTAGGTGAATACACCAGGCTTCCAAGCCGTGGGTCGATACCCAATTACAAGGGTCCTTTCAAGCTCTTTGTTACTTTACACAAAGAGCCCCCAAGTAACTTTGTGAGCTGTGCTCAATGGGTGCCTATGTTTGAGCTGTGCATAGCAACAATACTCTGTTTGGACCCTTGGGTGTGAAGTTCCCGAGCTTTGTTGTGGCATGATAGCCGGATTAATGGACAGAACTTCCGCTTTGTCAGCTGAAGCCCCCATGTAATCAATAATATGATAAGCCAATAAGGCGGGATACCCATGTTTGAACCGTACATCATGGCAACAGGTCCTCTTCGGCAACTTTTAACTTTTTGGAAGAGATAAATTCTTCTTGAACAGGGATTTTAAACCAGATATTGAGAGCTTCAAAGCTTTGTGGGAGACAACCGTCCCATGAACCGGATTTTTAAACCGGAATCCTTCTTTTTAAGCCGGAAATTTTCTGACGGCCTTTAAATTTGCACCAATATGGTGTGTCCTCTGGAACCGGGTTATCATTCCCTCCAATGACCCGGAGTTCCCGAGTCATGTCATTGTAGCCCCCAAGTCTCAAGATGACTCGAGGAGTTGGCTTGAGATTCTCCATATTTAACTGTGATATAAACCGGTATGAGTCATTCAACATCTTAGTGATATAACTTGCCCTACATTGGAGAACTTGCAAGCCAGAGTAATTGATCTTTTAAAGAAAGCAATAAAAATATACTGGATGGATCTCACCTGATGTATTTATGATCCTTAGCGGTGTTCGTTAGTCAACCCAGCGCGTTGAATAGGCCGGACCGTAGGGCGGACAGTAAAACGACCGCAGCATTAGAGGCGGCACAGACAGATGGGTCAGCCGCGGTGTGGTAAGCCGGCGCAGACAAGCAAGTTGTCCTCCATGTTGTAAACCGGTGCGGACACATGACCCGCCACAAGGGCAGATGAGCGAGTCGTCTGTGGTGTTGTAAGGCGGCGCGGACGGACGAGTCGGCCATGACATTGTAAGCCAGTGTGGGAGTCCGTTGAGTAAGGACGACCACTTGTGCCAAATAATGTCGGCACGCTTCCATCTCCGTGGTATAATGCCATTTTGTAATGAATAATTGTCCTGTGTCAAGAAATATTACATGCCCAAGTAATTGTTCACACAAAAATATGTGATATGAAAATAATCCGGATGGATATCACCTGATGTTTTTTTGTTCGGACAACGGATGATCTGTTCATCGCGACAGAGGCGGCTGAGGCAGACCGGTGGCTCAACATAACCCCGACGGCTCAACCTGGTAGAGGCGGCCCAACGCGGCCTGGCGGCTCATTGTAACCCATGTCAGGAGCGGCGGTTTGCGCACGTTCGTTCCTCGGGCAGTATGACACAGACAAACGCTGGTACAGAATGTTGCCAACTCGTGCTCCATATCCGCGGTATAAACACAGTTGTCCTACGTACAAAACACACAACAGGGCAGAGTAGTTGTTTGTCTAAAGAAATCATCATGTACTTAGCAAGAAATATATAGGACAAATATCACCTGATTTATTTAGGCGAAAGCTCCGTACGCAGACCTTGTTTCCAAGTTCCCTTGGCCATTAAAATATTCAGCCCTTGTTGTTTTGTACTCAGCCAAATTCCTTGGTCCTCTGCTCCTTGCTGGTGTCCACACCCGTAGGCTATCCCGAATAGAGGTAATAGTTGTACTGATGCTGGACTAGTACTGATAGCAATCTGACCAAGTGATTCCTTCTTGGTAGCATAAAAGGCCCCTTCAAAACCTTCGAATCCAAATTTGATCACCAGCTCTTTAACGACCATGCACTGATGCTGCAGGCTGAACTGTTGCTCTTTGTTTTAAACAGCAGTGGGCGTGACGGCGCGAGGCAGGATCTGCTCCGGTAATGGAGGCGAGTCCGGCTGTGGAAATTTCACTGGAAAAGGGAAAAACTACCACGGCGGCTGAGACCTGCCGGCCACGACAGAGGTGCAGCAGAAAGGAGCCGGGGGCGAGCCGGCAATAGCGACCCAGAGGCGAGTGGAGACCGCGGAGACCGTGGAGGCGGACGGCATGGCAGGAGGCTTAATGGGTCGCCGAAGGCGGCGCAGGGCGTAGCGGACCACGACGTATAGGCTGCTCATCCCAGAGGCAAAGGGAGATCGCGACGACTCAAGGGTGCGGGTCCGGCCCAGAAGAGAGGTGTACTGGCAAAGCACAGCAGCAGCAGAAACGATCCGACGCGGCTCAGAGACGACCGCGACAGAGGTGGCGAGGCGAGTACAGTGGCGGCTCGAAGTAAGCAGAGTGATAGAGGCGAGGGTCCCGATGTTTCAATGAGATGGTGGCTATCGTTTTCTGTGGGAGTCGACTTTGACGATCCGACTACGAACGTGCGAGACGTCGCGCCTTAGCAATCGCTAAACCAACTTCCGAGAGTTATTGACCACGCCGGAGCACGATCAACCTGACCACGAGGGTCTGTTTCCTGCGAGCAAACGAAGAACAAGCAAGAAACTGAGATTGCAATCTGGATATTGCGAATATAAGATGAAAGCTTTATTGATCAAGGTGGGGTTCTGCGACGTCTTGGTCTGGTCGTTGGACACAAACGAAGTACGCAAAGTTGCAGCTATGGCGAACTTTTGATCTAAACAAAACCCAAAGTCTAAACGACGCCCTAAGGGCTGTATATATGGAGTAAGAGGGGGGAATTTCGTGGCCCTTGAGGGTGGGGTCCGAAACCAACCCTAACTCTTGTTTCCCCACACATACGGACTCTAAAAATAGCCTATACTTAAGTATTTCGAAATTACATGGGCCTGGCCCATTAATAAGGTGACGCAGCACCTAGAATAGCCTACGGACGAATATTATGAAGTGGCATCTTGTATATTTCGTCCAAGGCTTCATGCACTCCTTATGGCGGCTTTAAAGTCCTGAAATCATCACTTGTAACTCCGTTCTTGATCCCCTTGCGCATGCTATCAACTCCATGTGTGTTCTTGCTCCAATGTTCATCCTTCTCCAAGCTAGGGCCTTCATTTGTAAGCAAAACAAATGTATCCAATTTAGGCAGCATCATAATCTCATGAACATTAGAATCATTACCAAGAAACGGAAGTACCTGGTAATTTAATTGGCGTGCGCGAGCTCTAGTAATTGGTCCAGTATATGTAACAGTAGGGGCTGTGGGTGTAACAATGGTATTGATGTCCTCATCATCCTCCCCTTCTTGAAATGAAGTCGTCCTCGACGGAAGCGCATCTTCCTCACGCAAATAAGGCTTCAAATCTGCAATGTTAAAAGTGGGACTAGCCCCAAAATCTACACGTAGCTCAAGTTTATATGCATTATCATTTATTTTCTCTAACACCTTCAAAGGACCATCAGCACGTGGCATTAGCTTTGATTTGCGCAGATTAGGAAATCTATCTTTACGCAAATGTAACCAAACAAGATCTCCAGGCTCAAACACAACATGTTTTCTACCCTTATCTCCAGCAAGTTTATATTTAGCATTCATACGCTCAATGTTTTCCTTAGTTAACTCATGCATTTTTAAAATCAATTCAGAACGTTCTTTAGCATCAAAATTAACCTTCTCTGAAGATGGAAGAGTCAACAAATCAATAGGTGCACGAGGTAGAAAACCATACACAATTTCAAAAGGGCACATCTTAGTAGTAGAATGCAATGAACGATTATAAGCAAATTCAATATGAGGCAAGCATTCTTCCCACATTTTCTTGTTATTCTTCAAAACAGCCCTAAGCATAGTAGACAATGTAAATCGTTGTTCAGTTTCTAACTCCCAAGTAAGATATATATCAGGAACATATCTACCCTCAAATGGTGGAATATTCAATTTTAGTTTAGGAAGATGGTCATGTACCTCAGGTGCTGGTGCAGCCCTACCATTGCGATGATATGCATGAGGACGACCTGGTGGTGGTGGTGCTGGTGGTTGCACGTAGTTCTGATTTTGATCAACCTCATCCTCGTAATGGTCCTCCACCTCTGCAGTAGCAGCAGGAGCGGCAGAAGCACCAGCAGTAGGTACAACAGCACCAGAAGTTTGACTAGGCTCAATGGGAACGCGTTGTGCTCGTCCCACTTGATTTGGGACGATGTTGTTGTTGTTGTTGTAGAGGTGCGACAGGCGCAGCGGGCGGTGGAAGACGCGCGAGCAATTCATTAAACTTGTTATCGAGCTTTGTTTCGAACGCCTTCTCAATGCCATCTATCTTCTCCATGGCCTCTTCAAATCTGTTTAGCACATCTTCCACCTGTCCACTCATCATTTGCTGAAACTTATCATGTAACTCTTTGTTCGTCATGTTCTCCCAGTCAATCGCGTCGGGTTGTGATCTTGCCATGGTTAGCAGCAATAGAAACACACAAGAATATGATCCTACAGACTATTAGAAAATGGCGGTGGTGGAGAATCACAAATCCATCAAGCAAATCTCAAATTCTTACCAGTTCTTACCCAGCAGCAGGCGGTGATCGGCAACCGTCGTAGTCAAAACTCTCAAAGCTTGGATATAGCGATTACCAGGGAGAGTCAAACGCACGATGTAGATGTATGTGGAGCTAGGAAGGCTTATAATATTGTAGCAAAAAGGGTTAGCAATAATCAATTCAGAGATGCAAAGTTGAATAAACGCTCAACGACGGTACTGTGCTGGTCCTAGGCTAGACCGTGCTAGAGACGCGAGCCTAGAACACTAACAAAATCATGGTGCTGCACGTAAACAAGGGAGGAGCACGCTCTGATTTTTTTTTTCACTTTTTTTTGCACTTTTTTCCTCTTTTTTTTGCTCTGCAACATTTTTTTTTGAAAAAGTCTACAAATGGGCTAAAAACTGCCTAGCCAGAATTTTCCAGACTTATTTTTTTGGGTTTGGAACTATTTTTCTTCTGCGGGTAGCACGGAATCTCATGAGTCCTATGCTGTCACGACTCGAAGTATCGCGTGATCCAGAAATCGAAAACAAAGCAACAATTACTGGACTCGGACTGGTGGCGGAGATGAATCTGGTGGAATCTCGGACTGGTGGCAGATATATGTTGCAGGTGGACTCGGATTGGCGTGATGGCGGCGGATATGTGGTGGCGTATATGGACTCGAATTGGTGGTGAATATGTGGTGGTGAATATGGCAGCGACGATGAAGTTGGTGTGGTGGTGGTATATGGCAGCAACGATGATGATGATGAGTGGTGATATATGGTAGCGGCGACGTGAGAACCTGTGAACAGATCTCGAAACTCTAGAGGACTAGGCGCTAAGACCAGCAACTTGACACGATGATGCAACCGCAAATTCAACAAAGCAAATACAGAAAAGATTATGCAAAGGCTCAGATTGGTTCGGATAGGATGAACTAACCCTAATTTTTTTGGCTTTTTCGTGGATTATAGGTATGAAGAACAGACTCGATCTAAACTACAAAACACTGTAAAATCTCACCGAGCAACCTGGAAATCTGATACCACTTGATAGAGGCGAGGGTACCGATCATGCGATGAGATGGTGGCTATCATTTCTGTGGGAGTCGACCTTGACGATCCCACTACGAACGTGCGAGACGTCGCGCCTTATCAATCGCTAAACCAACTTCCGAGGGGTTATTGACCACGCTGGAGCATGATCAACCTGACCACGAGGGTCTGTTTCCTGCGAGCAAACGAAGAACAAGCAAGAAACTGAGATTGCAATCTGGATATTGCGAATATAAGATGAAAGCTTTATTGATCATGGTGGGGTTCTGTGACGTCTTGGTCTGGTCATTGGACACAAATGAAGTACGCGAAGTTGCAGCTATGGCGAACCTTTAATCTAAACAAAACCCAAAGTCTAAACGATGCCCTAAGGGCTGTATATATGGAGGAGAGAGGGGGAATTTCGTGGCCCTTGGAGGAGGGGTCCGAAACCAACCCTAACTCTTGTTTCCCCACACATACGGACTCTAAAAAGAGCCTATACTTAAGTATTTCGAAAATACATGGGCCTGGCCCAATAATAAGGTGATGCAGCACCTAGAATAGCCTCTGGACGAAATTTATGGAGTGACATCTTGTATATTTCGTGCAAGGCTTCAGGCACTCCTTATGGTGGCTTCAAAGTCCTGAAATCATCACTTGTAACTCCGTTCCTTATCCCCTTGCGCATGCCATCATCTCCATGCTTGAACTTGCTCCAAGGTTCATCTTTCTTGTCCAAGCTAGGCCCTTCATTTGTAAGCAAAACAAATGTATCCAATTTAGGCAGCATCATATTCTCATGAGCATTAGAATCGTTACCAAGAAACGAAAGTACCTGATAATTCAATTGGCGTGCGCGAGCTCTAGTAATTGGTCCAGTATGTATAGCAGCAGGGGCTGTGGGTGTAACAATGGTATTGATGTCCTCATCAGTACATGTATCACTAGCAAAACACATGGCAAAACTGAATCTCATGTTAACAATCTGCCAGGAACAATATTTAGCAAAAGTAGAGCAAGGAAATGACATGATAGATTACTGAATAATTGCAACCAGAGGCATGAATGTATATAGCAATACCACATCTTCAAAACATGCTTACTGAACTATCTCAAAATGTGCATGGATCTCATGGTAGCAACATGGCAACATAGCATCAAAACATAGCAGGAAAAGGACTTAGCAAAATAACCAAGTGTCTGAAATCAGAAACATCACATAGGCTACTTTGCATGCTTGTGCTAGTCACCACATAGCTCACAAAAATACAAGGCTTGCACCAATGTAAATATGGCATGACGAAGCTCATAAAACATGTAGATATCAAGCTCATAGGATGCACACACAAAATACAACGAAAATGACAAATCATCAAATTCTGTTAAATTCCAGCAGACAACATCATATAGCACTTTTGCAATGAGGATTGTGGCATCAATATGGACAGTGAAAAATGACACTTACATTTAGAGCATCACGAGACAAACATTTCGATATATCACATGCGCAAAACGGAGTTACGAGCATGGAGATAAGACATGATGAACAAGGGCACATGGTAAGAGAATTCCAGGCACGCGAATCGAGGCAAGGGGCAAGGTCAACGGCGACAACTCTGGCGAGGAGTATAACACCCCGGACACACCCCGCGGTGGTCGTTACTCCTGGCGGGATCTAGACTAGCCCCACAGATCAATACTAGTCTTTTTTGCGCACTTTGTCCTCACTCGTGCGCACCCGGGAGCAACTTCCCGGTCGATCACCCATCCTGAAATTACTCCAAGCTGAGCATGCTTAACTTTGGAGTTCTGTCCGAATGGGCTCCCGAAAAAGAAGGAATTCCTTATTGATGAGTAGTCTATCATCCCTAATAAGCCAGGCTTTCACATACACCCCCACTCAGAGGAACCGACGTCCTCGTCGGGCCACAGGAACGTTCCCTCTTGGCACATACGTCTGTGCATCCAGTCTGGTACATGTACCATGCCGTGTGCCACGACGGGTCACAAACGTCAAGAACAACATGACCGCGCACCTATCCGCAAACATCCGTGTAACCACGAGGGTCAGCTCTGATACCAACTTATAACGCCTCGGACACAGCCGCCGGTGGTCGTTACTCCTAGCGGGATCTAGAGTAGCCCCACAGATCAATACTAGTCTTTTCTGCGCACTTTGTCCTCACTCATGCGCACCCGGGAGCAACTTCTCGGTCGGCACCCATCCTGACACTACTCCAAGCTGAGCACGCTTAACTTTGGAGTTCTGTTCGAATAGGCTCCCGGAAAAGAAGGAATTCCTTATTGATATGAGTAGTCTATCATCCCTAATAAGCCAGGCTTTCACAAGGAGCTCTAGGGTGGAGGCGGCGAGGGGACCCCGGCGGCGGGCGGAGGGGATCCGACAGCGGAGCGCGGAGCCCGCCTGATCTCGTGACGGCGGGGCCTGGTGGGCGGCCGGGCGAGGCGGCGGCGGAGGTCCCGGGCGGCGCGGAGACGCGGGGGCGCGGGGGGCGCGCGCGGGCCCGGGCGGGCCTGCCCTGGGCTCGTGGGGGCCGGAAGCGGGCTCGGCGGGCCGGTACGGTGGGCGGCGGCGGCTTGCCACGTGGCGCCCTGTGACTGGTGCGGGCATGGCGGCGGACGCGTCCGGTCCGGGCCGGACGTGTCCGGCGGCGGAGGAGGGGTGGAACTAGGGTTTGTACCACGAATTTGGAGGGGGAGAGGCATATTTATAGGTAGGGGGAGTTAGGAGAGTCCAAATGAGGTGCAGTTTTCACCCACACAATCGTGATCCAACGAAAGGAGAGCATGGAGGGGGTTTAGGTGGGTTAGTGGGCTGTTTTGGAGGGGTGTTGGGCTGCAACAAGAGAGGGGCTTTTGCGGTTACCCGGTTAACCGTTGGGGCATCAAACGACCTCCAGATTTAATGAAATTTGACAAGCGGCCTTCCGGTGATGTAGCAAGGCCACTCAACAAATCTTGACCCATTTCGATAATGTTTTTCTCCCACTCACGAAATGAGATTAGAGGGGTGCAACGGGTTCATGTGGGAGTGTCGGATTGTGAAACAGATAACGGGGAAAAAACCAGATACATGAGACGAACACGAATGAAAAGAGATGCACATGATGACATGATATGAGATGCATGACATGAACAAAATGCAAAACGAAAGACAAAAACCCAACCACGAAGGAAATATCATATCACATAGCCGAAAATGGAAAGAGTTGAAGTTACAAATATGGAAAGTTACATCTGGGGTGTTACAACACTCCACCATTACAAGAGAATCTCGTCCCGAGATCTAGGACTGAAAGAACTCCGATATTTAGAACGGAGGTGATCCTCGCGCTCCCAGGTGGATTCTCGGTTGGAATGGTGAGACGACTTCACTTTCAGGAATGTGATTGACTTGTTGCGAGTCTTGCACTCGGTTTCTTCAAGAATAGCTACGAGATGTGTTGGGGATAAGCTGTGGCAAGCCCAGGACGTGGTGCACGTGCGTGCGCGCGGTGAACGAGTCGGGCTCGGCCCATGGCAGCCTGGGTCACGTGCGTGCGTGACCAGGTGCGTGTGTTTCCGTTGCGTACGAGTGCATGGGCCATTGCGTGTGGGCGAGATGAACTGGGAAGTGACCGCGTTAGGGCACTGGACTCGGGCCATGGCGACTGCATGCAAGCGCGTTGGGTACACGAGCGCCGGGAGCGCGGGACGTGGGGTGTGCGTGTGTGGAGTGCGTGGGAGCGTGGCGTAGGGCAACCGAGTGCGGGGGTATAAAGCCATCTCCCTCCTCCATTGTAGCTCGCGAATCGAGTTCGTGCTCGAGGAAGAAAAGGTCATTCGTGTGGCGGGGCGTACGTGCGCCGGAAAGACCACATGTGCTTTGTGTTTTCTCCTTCTTCTTCCTCCTTTCTTCGTTGGTTCGAGCCACACACACACAGAGAGAGAGAGAGCTCAGAGAGACAAAGAGGTAGAGCGAGGGCAGGCTAGGGTTTGCGGGTGCTACACCAACAATTGGTATCAGTGCTTCGGTTGGAGCTCGCCGACGGCAATGGCGATCGTGCCGCATGACAGAGGGACAGGCAGGTCGGCAACGATGGCGATGCCAGTGCTAACCGCGGATAACTACACGGTCTGGGCTATCAAGGCGTAGGCCATCCTCGATGTGCACACTGTGTGGAAAGCGGTGGCGCCGGGAGACGCGGCGGTGAACGTGAAGAAGGACAAGACGGTGCGGGTGTTGCTGCTCGGAGCGTTGCCGAAGGATGTGCTGCTCTCGGTGGCGGCGAAGCTCACCGCTAGAGAGGTATGGGACTCTCTGAAGGTGAGATTCATCGGTGTCGAGCGAGTGCGCGCGGCGAGGAGGGCAATGCTGCACGGTGAGCTGGACAGGATGAAGATGGAGGACGGCGAGTCCCTAGACGTCTACGTCGGGAGGCTGGCGGGTATGACGGCACGGTTTGGGAGCCTGGGGAGACACTGAGCGACACAGAGCTGGTGAAGAAGCTCTTGGACACCGTGCCGGACCGGATTTTCCCTGTCATCGCTGGCATTGAGCAGTTATGCATCCTTGAGGAGCTGACGTACAACGAGGCGCTCGGGCGGCTGCGCACGTTGGACGAGCGGGTGTGGCGCCGAGGGCAGGACAACGGCGAGTGGGTGGATGGTCAGCTCCTGTACACTGCGGCACAGTGGCGGGCGCAAGAGCGGTGTCAAGGCGGAGCTCGGGACGACGACGACGACGTGCGCAACGTGTCGATGAGGGACGGCGGCAACAGGCACGGCCGCTGCTACCAGTGCAGCAAGCGTGGCCATTTCAAGCGGGACTGCCCGCAGCGGAGAAAGGGGCCGGCGACGGAGCAGGCGCTGCTGGTGAACGGCAACATCGAAGACGACGGACTCCTCTAGGCCACGGCTTAGGGGGGGTTTGTTGGGAATAAGCCGTGGCGAGCCAGGGACGCGGTGCATGTGCGTGTGCGCGGTGAACGTGTCAGGCTCGGCCCGTGGCAACCTGGGTCGTGTGCGTGCATGACTAGGTTCATGTGTGTGTCCGTTGCATACGAGCACACGGGCCGTTGCGTGTGGGCCAGATGAGCAGGGGAATGACCGCGTCAGGGCGCTGGACTCGGGCCATGGTGACTGCGTGCGAGCACGTCGGGTACACGAGCTACGGGAGCGTGGGAAGTGGGGTGTGCATGTGTGGAGTGCGTCGGAGCGTGGCATAGCGCGACCGAGCGCGCGGATATAAAGCCAGCTCCCTCCTCCGTTGTAGCTTGCCGGATCGAGTTCGTGCTCGAGGAAGAAAAGGTCGTTCGTGCGGAGGGGCGTATGTGCACGGAAAGACCACCTGTGCTCTTTGTTTTGTCCTTCTTCCTCCTTTCTTCGTTGGTTTGAGCCACCGAGAGAGAGAGAGAGGTCAAAGAGACAGAGACGTAGAGCAAGGGCAAGCTAGGGTTTGCGGGCGCTGCACCAACAATGCTCGTGATAAGACAAATCTTCTTGGAGATCAATCTTTTCGAAGTTGATAGTGCGCTCAGGCGTCTTGAAGCACTTGCGAAGCTGAGACACGTGAAACACATCATGCACATTTGCGAAGTTGGACGGAAGCTCAAGTTGATAGGTGAGGTCGCCTCTTTTGCCAATGATCTTGAAAGGACCCACGTATCTCGGGGCAAGCTTCCCTTTGATACCGAAGCGTCGAGTACCTTTCATTGGAGAGACACGGAGGTAGACATGGTCTATGATCTCGAAAACCAAGTCACAGTGCTTTCTATCATAGTAACTCTTCTGGCGTGATTGCGTGGCTTTGAGATTTTCATGCATGACTTTACACATTTCTTCAGCTTCTGTGATCAAGTCGTTGCCAAGAAGTTGGCGTTCACCAGTCTCTGACCAATTGAGAGGAGTACGACACTTCATGCCATAGAGAATTTCGAATGGGGCCTTGCCCGAACTTGCTTGGAAGCTATTGTTGTAGGAGAACTCGGCATATGGGAGACAATCTTCCCACTTCATACAGAAAGAGATGACACAAGCCCTGAGCATGTCTTCAATGATTTGATTGACTCGCTCGACTTGCCCACTTGTTTGAGGATGGAAAGCTATGCTGAAGCGAATGTTGGTGCCCATGGCCTTCTAGAAAGAGTCCTAGAACTTAGAAGAGAAAATGCTTCCGCGGTCTCAAGAGATCAATTGCGGAATACCGTGCAAGGAGACAATTCTGGAGGTGTATAGCTCTGCCAACTGAGCTGCCGTGATAGTTTCTTTGATTCGAAGGAAATGAGCCACTTTTGTAAGCTTGTCAATGACAACGAAGATAGCATCATTCCCACGCTTGGACTTAGGAAATCTAGTGACAAAGTCCATTTCGATATGATCAAACTTCCATTCTGGAATAGCAAGAGGTTGGAGGAGACCATCTGGTCGTTGGTGTTCTGCTTTCACCCTTCGACAGACATCACATTCATTCACGAACTGAGTGATCTCTCGCTTCATTCGAGTCTACCAATACGACTGCTTGAGGTCATGGTACGTCTTCGAACTGCCTGGATGAATGGATAGAAGAGAATTGTGCGCTTCGTTCATTATGACCTTCCTTAGATCACCTTTAGAAACCACAATCCGGTCCTCGAAGAATAAAGTGTCTTTGTCATCAATGCAATAGCACCTGTATTTGGGTAATCCCTTGGCAATACCATGTTTCACCTTCTTCACCATGGTATCAAGGAGTTGTGCCTCATGAATTTGATATTCCAAAGTAGGAGTGACATGAAGGTTGGAAAGAAGACCTTGAGGAACAACTTGGAGGTTGAGTTTGCGAAAAGCTTCTCAAAGATCCGGTTCGAATGGCTAGAGAATTAAGTTGTTGTAGTAAGCCTTTCTGCTCAAAGCATCTGCAATCACATTGGCATTGCCTGGAGTATATTCAATACTTGGATTGTACTCTTGAATCATTTCGTCCCAACGAGTTTGCCTGAGGTTGAGGTTGGGTTGAGTGAAGATATACTTGAGGCTCTTGTGATCGGTGAAAATGTCGACTTGCCTTCCCAGCAAGAGATGTCTCCATGTTATTAATGCATGGACAACTACCGCCAAGTCAAGATCGTGAGTGGGGTAGTTCCTTTCGTTGGGCTTCAACTGACGAGAGGTATAAGCCACAACTTTCTTCTCTTGCATTAACACAGCGCCGATACCTTGCAATGAGGCATCACAGAAAACTTCGAATGGCTTGGATTCATTAGGAGGAGTCAAGACAGGAGCTGAGACTAGCTTCTATTTTAGAGTGTTGAAAGTAAAGTCACACTCAGGAGATGAGACATACTTGACATGCTTCTGGAGGAGGCTGGAAAGAGGCTTTGCAATCTTTGAGAAATTCTCAACGAATCTTCGGCAATAGCTTGCAAGTCCATGAAAACTGCGGAGCTACTTGACATTCTGAGGAGGTTCCTAGTTCATAATTGCAGAAACCTTTTCCGGATTAACAGCAATGCCCTTGGCGGAGATGATATGACCAAGGTAAAGAACTTCATCAAGCCAAAACTCACATTTGGAAAACTTCGTATAGAATTGATACTATCTGAGCTTGTCGAGCACCAATCTCAAATGCTTGGCATGGTCCTTCTTATTCTTGGAGAAGACCGAGAAACCATCGAGATACACCAGGACGAATTCATTTGTGTAGGGGTTGAAGATGAAGTTCATCATGTGAGAGAATGTTGGAGGATCATTGACAAGGCCGAAAGACATGACAGCATATTCATAAGAACCAACACTTCGCGATGTTGTTGGAGACCTTTTTACCGTGTTGGAAGCAGAGTTGCACTGCATAGTAGAGCTTGTCTTGAGTAGGCGAAACGAGCACGGCTCCAGCCCCGTGCCCTACCTTGTGAAGGCGCCGTCGAAGTACATGACCCAGCCGTCTGGTGCTTCGCTCCCTGGCGAGAGCGTCCGGTCCTCGCCTGCCTCCAGTCCTGGGGCATCGGTCCATTCTGCGACGAAGTCGGCGAGTGAAGCCCCCTTGATGACCCGGGTGGTGCTAAACTCCAGCTGAAATGCCTGCAGTTCGATGTTCCATTCGGCGACTCTACCTGCAGCATTGGGGCTCTGGAGTACCCTCTCTAGTGGGTAGGCTGAAACTACCTTGATGGGGTGTCATTGGAAGTAGTGGCGCAACTTGCGCGAGGTGACGAGGAGCGCGAGCAAGAGCTCCTGTGGCATGGGGTAGCGTGCTCGCGCGTCCCACAGTACCGTGCTGACGAAGTACATCGGGTGCTCGATGAGGGCAGGATCGTAGGTGTAGTTTGAGACTTCCTGTGGCTGGGACGCCTCCTGAGGCTGGTGGACCTCAGGAGCTTGGTCGCCTGTTAGAGCAGCCAGGGCCTCAGGAGCTTGGTCGCCTGTTAGAGCAGCCAGGGCCTCAGGAGTGCCACCTTGAGCCTGCGCCGCCTTGACCGAGAGCGCGGAGTCGTGTGGCGGGCCCTTGGACTGGTGCTCCTTCCCGACGCCCACCAGCACTGCGCTGGCTGAGTGAGGCGTGGCGGCCAGGTAGAGCACCAGGGGCTAGAGTGGACGCGACGCCACCATCACCGGCGGGCTGGTGAGGTATTTCTTGAGATCATGGAATCCGGCTTCAGCCTCCAGAGTCCACTCGAACGGCCCCTTCTTCTTCATCAACTTAAAGAATGGGAAGGCACGCTCCCCTAGCTTGGAGATGAAGCGCCCTAGCATGGTCACACAACCCGCCAATTTCTGCATTTCCTTAAGGGTCTGTGGCGGGCTCATCCTTTCTACCGCCTTGACCTTCTCCAGGTTGGCCTTGATCCCCCTATGTGACACCAAAAAGCCCAACAACTTGCTGGAGGGGACGCCAAACACGCATTTCTCTGGGTTGAGCTGCAAGTCCACCTTGCGCAGGCTAGCGAACGTCTCTTTTAGGTCCTCAATGAGGGTCGTCCCCTCCTGAGCTTTCACCACTGTGTCGTTGACATAGGCCTCAACGTTTCTCCTGAGCTGCTGGCCCAGAGCGATGTGCATGAGCCGTTGGAAGGTTGCCCCGGTGTTACGCAGCCCAAAGGGCATGCAGGTGTAGCAGTACACCCTGCACGGGGTCAGGAAGGCCGTCTTCTCGACATCCTGCACCGCCATCTTGATTTGGTGATACCCTGAGAATGTGTCCAGGAAGTACAGGAGGTTGCATTCGGCAGCGGAGTCGAGGATCTGGTCGATGCGTGGCAGCGGAAAGGGGTCCTGAGGGCATGCCTTGTTGAGGTTGGTGAAGTCGACGCACATGCGTTCCTCCCCGCCTTTCTTAGGGACTACTATCGGGTTCGCCAGCCATTCTGGGTATCGCACCTCCCGAATGACACCGACGTCTTACACCTTGCGGGTTTCTTGGACAATGAACGACTGCTTATCTATGGACGCCGTCATACCTTCTGCTTCACCGGGCGTACATTGGGGCACACATTGAGGTGATGCTCGATCACCCCCCTTGGGACACCAGCCAGGTCCTTGGGCTCCCATGTGAACACCTCCTCGTTCGCGCGCAAGAAATAGACCAGCCCCTTTTCTTGGTCTGGGGCGAGGTTGGAGCCTATGGTGAAGGTGGCTCCTGATGCCCCATCTTGGTCGACCGGCACCTACTTCGTCTCGGCCCGATCCTGAGAGAGCAGCTGCTTCTTCTTTGCTGGCGCAGCCCCCGGGGCCTCAGGGACCTCTCCCGCTTACGGCCTCGCGGAAGCCGCGGCCCTGAAGGCGAGCTTGAGAGCCGTTAGTGCCTCCTTGGTGTCTCCGGCCATGGTGAGGACGCCGCTGCTTCCTGGCTGCCTTCATGAGGTTGTAGGTGGGGTGAATTGCTACCATGAACTTAGCTAAGGTCGGGTACCCGAGGATGGCATTATACGGGAGGCCGATACGGGCGATGTCAAAGTCGATGAGCTCGGTGTGGTAGTTTCTGCGGGTACCGAAGCTGACAGGGAGGCAGATCTGCCCCAGGGGGCTGGTGGAGCCGTCGACAACCCCGGAGAATGGTTTGCTGGGGCAGAGCCGGCCGTGTGACACGTGGAGCAAGCCAAAAGCTTCCACGGGGAGCACACTTAGTCCGTCCCCGCCGTCGATGATAGTCTTGGTTACCACCATGTTACAGATGGTGGGGGTGCAGAGCATCAGAGCGTGCCTGCACCTGCGGTGGTCATAGGATGGTCTCTTGAGTCGAAGGTGAGGTTGGCCTCGGGTGCCACAAATCCCGGAGGAGTCCCCTGTCACACGCAGGTGGCACCTGCTTGATGAAAGTGTTGGAAATATGCCCTAGAAGCAATCATAAATTGGTTATTATTATATTTCCTTGTTCATGATAATCGTTTATTATCCATGCTAGAATTGTATTGATAGGAAACTCAGAAACATGTGTGGATACATAGACAACACCATGTCCCTAGTAAGCCTCTAGTTAACTAGCTCATTCATCAATAGATGGTTACGGTTTCCTGACCATGGACATTGGATGTCGTTGATAACGGGATCACATCATTAGGAGAATGATGTGATGGACAAGACCCAATCCTAAGACTAGCACAAAGATCGTGTAGTTCGTATGCTAAAGCTTTTCTAATGTCAAGTATCATTTCCTTAGACCATGAGATTGTGCAACTCCCGGACATCGTAGGAATACTTTGGGTGTGCCAAACGTCACAACGTAACTAGGTGGCTATAAAGGTACACTACAGGTATCTCCGAAAGTGTCTGTTGGGTTGGCACGAATCGAGACTCGGATTTGTCACTCCGTGTGACGAAGAGGTATCTCTGGGCCCACTCGGTAGGACATCATCATAATGTGCACAATGTGATCAAGGAGTTGATCACGGGATGATGTGTTACGGAACGAGTAAAGAGACTTGCCGGTAACGAGATTGAACAAGGTATCGGGATACCGACGATCGAATCTCGGGCAAGTATCGTACCGCTAGACAAAGGGAATTGTATACGGGATTGATTGAATCCTCGACATCGTGGTTCATCCGATGAGATCATCGTGGAACATGTAGGAACCAACATGGGTATCCAGATCCCGCTGTTGGTTATTGACCGGAGAACGTCTTGGTCATGTCTGCATGCTTCCCGAACCCGTAGGGTCTACACACTTAAGGTTCGATGACGCTAGGGTTATAAGGAATAGATATACGTGGTTACCGAATGTTGTTCGGAGTCCCGGTGAGATCCCGGACGTCACGAGTTGTTCCGGAATGGTCCGGAGGTAAAGATTTATATATGGGAAGTCCTGTTTTGGTCACCAGAAAAGTTTCGGGTTTTACCGATAGTGTACCGGGACCACCGGAGGGGTCCGGGGGTCCACCAAGCGGGGCCTCCAGCCCCGGAGGGCTGCATGGGCCAAGTGTGGGAGGGGACCAGCCCCAGGTGGGCTGGTGCGCCCCCCCACCAAGGCCCAAGGAGCCTCCAAGAGGGAAGGGGGGCAAACCCTAGGGCAGATGGGCCCTAAGGCCCACCCCAGGTGCACCTTCCCCTCCCCCCCTTGTGGCCGCCACCCAGATGGGATCTGGGGGCTGCCGCCACCCCTAGGGAGGGAACCCTAGGTGGGGGATCAGCCCCTCCCCTTCCCCTATATATACTTGAGGTTTGGGCTGTCCAAGACACACGAGTTCCTCTCCTTCTTGGCGCAGCCCTACCCCTCTACCTCCTCGTCTCTTGCGATGCTTGGCGAAGCCCTGCTGGAGTACCACGCTCCTCCACCACCACCATGCCGTTGTGCTGCTGCTGGATGGAGTCTTCCTCAACCTCTCCCTCTCTCCTTGCTGGATCAAGGCATGGGAGACGTCACCGGGCTGTACGTGTGTTGAATGCGGAGGTGCCGTCCGTTCGGCACTAGGATCTCCGGTGATTTGGATCACGACGAGTACGACTCCTTCAACCCTGTTCTCTTGAACGCTTCCGCTTAGCGATCTACAAGGGTATGGAGATGCACTCTCCTTCCCCTCGTTGCTGGTTTCTCCATAGATAGATCTTGATGACACGTAGGAAATTTTTGAATTTCTGCTACGTTCCCCAACAGTGGCATCATGAGCTATGTCTATTGCGTAGATTCTATGCACGAGTAGAACACAAAGTAGTTGTGGGCATTGATTTTGTTCAATATGCTTACCGTTACTAGTCCAATCTTGTTTCGGCGGCATTGTGGGATGAAGCGGCCCGGACCGACCTTACATGTACTCTTACGTGAGACTGGTTCCACCGACTGACATGCACTAGTTGCATAAGGTGGCTAGCGGGTGTCTGTCTCTCCCACTTTAGTCGGAACGGATTCGATGAAAAGGGTCCTCATGAAGGGTAAATAGCAATTGGCATATCACGTTGTGGTTTTGCGTAGGTAAGAAACGTTCTTGCTAGAAACCCATAGCAGCCACGTAAAACAAGCAAACAACAATTAGAGGACGTCTAACTTGTTTTTGCAGGGTATGCCATGTGATGTGATATGGCCAAAAGGATGTGATGAATGATATATGTGATGTATGAGATTGATCATGTTCTTGTAATAGGAATCATGACTTGCATGTCGATGAGTATGACAACCGGCAGGAGCCATAGGAGTTGTCTTAATTTATTTATGACCTGCGTGTCAACATAAACGTCATGTAATTACTTTACTTTATTGCTAACCGTTAGCTGTAGTAGTAGAAGTAATAGTTGGTGAGACAACTTCATGAAGACACGATGATAGAGATCATGATGATGGAGATCATGGTGTCATGCCGGTGACGATGATGATCATGGAGCCCCGAAGATGGAGATCAAGAGGAGCAAAGTGATGATGGCCATATCATGTCACTATTTGATTGCATGTGATGTTTATCATGTTTATGCATCTTATTTGCTTAGAACAACGGTAGTAAATAAGATGATCCCTCATTAAAATTTCAAGAAAGTGTTCCCCCTAACTGTGCACCATTGCGACAGTTCGTTGTTTCGAAGCACCACGTGATGATCAGGTGTGATAGATTCTAACGTTTGAATACAACGGGTGTTGACGAGCCTAGCATGTACAGACATGGCCTCGGAACACATGCAAAACACTTAGGTTGACTTGACGAGCCTAGCATGTACAGACATGGCCTCGGAACACAAGAGACTGAAAGGTCGAGCATGAGTCGTATGGTAGATACGATCAACATGAAGATGTTCACCGATGTTGACTAGTCCGTCTCACGTGATGATCGGACACGGCCTAGTTGACTCGGATCATGTAATCACTTAGATGACTAGAGGGATGTCTATCTGAGTGGGAGTTCATAAGATGAACTTAATTATCCTGAACATAGTCAAAAAGATCTTTGCAAATTATGTCGTAGCTCGCGCTTCAGTTCTACTGTTTAGATATGTTCCTAGAGAAAATTTAGTTGAAAGTTGATAGTAGCAATTATGCGGACTAGGTCCGTAAATTGAGGATTGTCCTCATTGCTTCATAGAAGGCTTATGTCCTTAATGCACTGCTCAGTGTGCTGAACCTCGAACGTCGTCTGTGGATGTTGCGAACATCTGACATACACATTCTGATAACTACGTGATAGTTCAGTTAAACGATTTAGAGTTGAGGCACCGAAGACATTTTGAAACGTCGCGAAACATATGAGATGTTTCGAGGGCTGAAATTGAGATTTCAGGCTCGTGCCCACGTCAAGAGGTATAAGACCTCCGACGATTTTCTTAGCCTACAAACTAAGGGAGAAAAGCTCAATTGTTGAGCTTGTGCTCAGATTGTCTGAGTACAACAATCATTTGAATCGAGTGGGAGTTGATCTTCCAGATGAGATAGTGATATTTCTCCGAAGTCATTACCACCAAGCTGCTAGAGCTTCGTGATGAACTATAATATATCAGGGACATATATGATGATCCTTGAGATATTCGCGATGTTTGACACCACAAAAGTAGAAATCAAGAAGGAGCATCAATTGTTGATAGTTAGTGAAACCACTAGTTTCAAGAAGGGCAAGGGCAAAAAGGGATGCTTCACGAAATGGCAAATCAGCTGCTGCTCTAGTGAAGAAACCCAAGGTTGAACCCAAACCCGACACTAAGTGCTTCTGTAATAAGGGGAACATCCACTGGAGCAGAATTACCCTAGATACTTGGTAGATGAGAAGGCTGTCGATAGAAGTATATTGGATATACATTATGTTAATGTGTATGTTACTAGTACTCCTAGTAGCACCAGGGTATTAGATACCGGGTCGGTTGCTAAGTGTTAGTAACTCGAAATAAAAGCTACGGAATAAACGGAGACTAGCTAAAAGGTGAGATGACGATATGTGTTGGAAGTATTTCCAAGGTTGATCAAATATCATACGCTCCCTCTACCATCAAGATTGGTGTTTGCGTTGAGCATAGACATGATTGGATTATGTCTATCGTAGTACGGTTATTCATTTAAGGAGAATAATGGTTACTCTGTTTATTTGAATAATACCTTCAATGGTCTTGCACCTAAAATGAATGGTTTATTGAATCTCGATTGTAGTGATACACATGTTCATGCCAAAAGATATAAGATAGTAATGATAGTACCACCTACTTGTGGCACTGCCACGTAAGTCATATCGGTATAAAACGCATGAAGAAGCTCCACGTTGATGGATCTTTGGGCTCACTCATTTTGAAAATTTTGAGACATGCGAACCATGTCTATTGGTGTATATGCATGAAGAAACTCCATGCAAATGGACCGATTGGACTCACTTGATTTTGAATCACTTGAGACATGCAAATCATACCACATGGGCAAGATGACTGAAAGCCTCGTTTTCAGTAAAATGGAACTAGAAAGCAACTTGTTGGGAGTAATACATTTTGATGTGTGCAGTCCAATGAGTGCTGAGGCGTGTAGTGGATATCGTTATGTTCTTACTTCACAGATGATTTGAGTAGATGTTGAGTACATTTACTTGATGAATCATGAGTCTGAATTATTGAAAGGTTCAAGTAATTTCAAGGTGAAGTTGAAAGATCATCGTGACAAGAGGATAAAATATCTATGATATGATCATAGAGATGAATATCTGAATTACGAGTTTGGCACAGAATTAAGATATTGTGGAAATTGTTTCACAACTAATACAACCTGGAACACCATAGTGTGATGGTGTGTCCGAACATCATAACTGCACCCTATTGGATATGATGCATACCATGATGTCTCTTATCGAATTACCACGTTAGTTTATGGGTTAGGCATTAGAGACAACCACATTCACTTTAAATAGGGCACCACGTAATTCCGATGAGATGACACCGTATGAACTATGGTTTAGAGAAACCTAAGCTGTCATTTCTTAAAAGTTTGGGGCTGCGACGCTTATGTGAAAAAGTTTTAGGCTGATAAGCTCGAACCCAAAGCGGATAAATGCATCTTCATAGGACACCCAAAACAGTTGGGTATACCTCCTGTCTTAGATTCGAAGCAATAAGGGATTGTTTCTAGAATCGGGTCCTTTCTCGAGGAAAAGTTTCTCTCGAAGGAATTGAGTGGGAGGATGGTGGAGACTTGATGAGGTTATTGAACCGTCACTTCAACTAGTGTATAGCAGGGCACAAAGAGTTGTTCCTGTGGCACCTACACCAATTGAAGTGGAAGCTTATGATATTGATCATGAGACTTCGGATCAAGTCACTCCCAAACCTCGTAGGATGACAAGGATGCGTACTACTTCAAAGTGGTACGTAATCCTGTCTTGGAAGTCATGTTGCTAGATAACAATGAACCTAAGAGCTATGGAGAAGCGATGGTGGGCCCGGATTCCGATAAATGGCTCGAGGCCATAAAATCCGAGAGAGGATCCATGTATGAAAACAAAGTGTAGACTTTGGCAGAACGGCTCGATGGTCGTAAGGCTGTTGAGTACAGATGGATTTTTAAAAGGAAGACGAACAATGATGGTAAATGTCACCATTAAGAAAGCTCGACTTGTCATTTAGATGTTTTCCGAAAAGTTCAAGGAGTTGACTACGATGAGACTTTCTCACTTGTAGTGATGCTAAGAGTCGGTTGGAATTATATTAGCATTATTTATGAAATCTTGCAGATAGGATGTCAAACATTGTTTCCTCGACGATTTTCTTGAGGAAAGGTTGTATGTGATACAACCGGAACGTTTTGTCAATCCTGAAAGATGCTAATAAGTATGCAAAGATCCAGCAATCCTTCTAAGGACTGGAGTAAGCATCTCGGAGTTGGAATGTATGCTTTGATGAGATGATCAAAGATTTTGGGTGTATACAAAGTTTATGAGAAACTTGTATTTCCAAAGAAGTGAGTGGGAGCACTATAGAATTTCTGATGAATATATGTTGTTGACATATTGTTGATCGGAAATGATGTAGAATTTCTGGAAAGCATATAGGGTTATTTGAAAAGTGTTTTTCAATGGAAAACCTGGATTAAGCCACTTGAACATTGAGCATCAAGATCTATAAGGATAGATCAAAATGCTTAATGGTACTTTCAAATGAGCACATACCTTGACATGATTTGAAGGTGTTCAAGATGGATCAGTCAAAGAAGGAGTTCTTGCCTGAGTTGTAAGGTATGAAGTTAAGACTTAAAGCTCGACCACGGCAGAAGAAAGAGGAAGGACGAAGGTCGTCCCCTATGCTTTTGTCATAGGCTCTATACGGTATGCCATGCTGAGTACCGCATCTGATGTGTGCCTTGCCACATATCTGGCAAGAGGGTACAAAGGTAATCTAGGAGTAGATCACCAGATAGCGGTCTAAATTATCCTTAGAGGAATAAGGATATGTTTCTCAGTTATGGAGGTGATAAAGAGTTCGACGTAAAGAGTTACGTCGATGCAAGCCTAACACCTATCCGGATAGCTCTGAGTAGAGATACCGGATACGTATAATGGAATAGCTCCAAGTAGAACAGTTATTTGAAATGGCTCCAAATGTAGCATAGTAGTTGCATCTATAAGATGACATAGAAATTTGCGAAGTACATACAGATCTGAATGTTGCAGACCCATTGACTAAAACCTCTCTCACAAGCATAACATGATCAAACCTAGAACTAATTGAGTGTTAATCACATAGTGATGTGAACTAGATTATTGACTCTAGTAAACTCTTTGGATGTTGGTCACATGGCGATGTGACCTGTGAGTGTTAATCACATGGCGATGTGAGCTAGATTATTGACTCTAGTGCAAGCGGGAGACTGTTGGAAATATGGCCTAGAGGCAATAATAAATTGGTTATTATTATATTTCCTTGTTCATGATAATCGTTTATTATCCATGCTAGAATTGTATTGATAGGAAACTCAAATACATGTGTGGATACATAGACAACACCATGTCCCTAGTAAGCCTCTAGTTAACTAGCTCGTTCATCAATAGATGGTTACGGTTTCCTGACCATGGACATTGGATGTCGTTGATAACGGGATCACATCATTAGGAGAATGATGTGATGGACAAGACCCAATCCTAAGCCTAGCACAAAGATCGTGTAGTTCATATGCTAAAGCTTTTCTAATGTCAAGTATCATTTCCTTAGACCATGAGATTGTGCAACTCCCGGATATCGTAGGAATACTTTGGGTGTGCCAAATGTCACAACGTAACTGGGTGGCTATAAAGGTACACTCTAGGTATCTCCGAAAGTGTCTGTTGGGTTGGCACGAATCGAGACTGGGATTTGTCACTCCGTGTGACGGAGAGGTATCTCTGGGCCCACTCGGTAGGACATCATCATAATGTGCACAATGTGATCAAGGAGTTGATCACGGGATGATGTGTTATGGAACGAGTAAAGAGACTTGCCGGTAACAAGATTGAACAAGGTATCGGGATACCGACGATCGAATCTCGGGCAAGTATCGTACCGCTAGACAAAGGGAATTGTATACGGGATTGATCGAATCCTCGACATCGTGGTTCATTCAATGAGATCATCGTGGAACATGTAGGAACCAACATGGGTATCTAGATCCCGCTGTTGGTTATTGACCGGAGAACGTCTCGGTCATGTCTGCATGGTTCCCGAACCCGTAGGGTCTACACACACTTAAGGTTCGATGATGCTAGGGTCATAAGGAATAGATATACCTGGTTACTGAATGTTGTTCGGAGTCCCGGATGAGATCCCGGACGTCACGAGGAGTTCCGGAATGGTCCGGAGGTAAAGATTTATATATGGGAAGTCCTGTTTTGGTCACCGGAAAAGTTTCGGGTTTTACCGGTAGTGCATCGGGACCACGGGAGGGGTCCGGGGGTCCACCAAGTGGGGACACCAGCCCCGGAGGGCTGCATGGGCCAAGTGTGGGAGGGGACCAGCCCCAGGTGGGCTGGTGCGCCCCCCACCAAGGCCCAAGGCGCCTCCAAGAGGGAAGGGGGGCAAACCCTAGGGCAGATGGGCCTTAAGGCCCACCCCAGGTGCGCCTTCCCCTCTCCCCCTTGTGGCCACCACCCAGATGGGATCTGGGCCTGCCGCCACCCCTAGGGAGGGAACCCTAGGTGGGGGCGCAGCCCCTCCCCTTCCCCTATATATACTTGAGGTTTGGGCTGTCCAAGACACACGAGTTCCTCTCCTTCTTGGCGCAGCCCTACCCCTCTCCCTCCTCGTCTCTTGCGATGCTTGGCGAAGCCCTGCTGGAGTACCACGCTCCTCCACCACCACCATGCCGTTGTGCTGCTGCTGGATGGAGTCTTCCTCAACCTCTCCCTCTCTCCTTGCTGGATCAAGGCATGGGAGACCGGGCTGTACGTGTGTTGAACGCGGAGGTGCCGTCCGTTCGGCACTAGGATCTCCGGTGATTTGGATCACGACGAGTACAACTCCTTCAACCCCATTCTCTTGAATGCTTCCGCTTAGCGATCTACAAGGGTATGTAGATGCACTCTCCTTCCCCTCGTTGCTGGTTTCTCCATAGATAGATCTTGGTGACACGTAGGAAATTTTTGAATTTCTGCTACGTTCCCCAACAGAAAGTACTACTTGATATGGCGGTCCGACGGCGGCGCCTGAGAGCCACCAAGGAGGGCTGCGACGGCATGGGGCAATGGTGCCACAAAGTGCGCGATGAAGAGGCCACGCAGCTCCTCCTAGGAGGCCACAGAAGATTCCGGCACACTAAGAAGCCAGGCGCGCGATACGCCAACGAGGGCCATGGGAACCAGTTTGCCATGACCTTGTCGTCGCCGCCTTCCGCCCAGACGGCCTCCTCGTACGCCTGAAGGAAGCCTGACGGGTCCTCCGCGTCGTCGTATCAGGGCGGCAGGTCCGTCCTGAACTTGGGCGACCATCGTACCCGCCGCATAGAAAGGGTGAAGGCTCGGAGGCCCTCGGTGCCTCTACACGCACCGGTTGATCCAGCCGGAGGGCAGCGCCTGCCATGGAAGCCGGACGAAGAGACGAAGCAGGCAGAGGGACGGGGCGGACGGGAAGGCAGAGCTTCGACACACCCCTACCTAGCGTGCCAAATGTCGGATTTCGGGCTCCATAGACCCTTGAGAGGTTACAACACTGGGGTGCATAAGAAGAACTCCTTCTCCCCAACCTATCGGCCCAATGATTCCACAGCCTAGCTCGACGGACCCAAGGGACAAGAGACACAGTGGTTTATCCTGGTTCAGGCCACCTTGCGGTGTAATACCCTACTCCAGCTTTGTGGTGGATTGCCTCGAGGGGCTGAGGATGAAGTAGTACAGTGGTTGAACAGCCTCAGGAGGTGAGGTGTTCTTGAGCTCAATGAGCTGGTGGGTGTGAGGATGGTCTGAATGATCCGATCCCTCTCACGGGTGGTGGCTAAGTCTTATTTATAGTGGCCTTGGTCCTCTCCCAAAATGTAGGTGGGAAGGGATCCCACAACGGCCAACTTCAAAGGGAGACAACCAGTACAAGTTATCCTGACAAAAGCAGTCTTCACCCGCAAAGGCTCTGGTGGTGACGCTGTAGTGGGCTCCGCGATGACCACCGTCTTGTCATCCCGGTGGTCTTGGTATCGTTGCACCAATATGGAAACCTTTGCCTGATTCCTCGGGACTCCGCGCCTGCGCTGGCCTCCTTGGCACCTAAGGGGAAACTGGTACACTGCGCCCACTGGCACCCGCCTGGCCTTGGTTGTCATGGCTCACAACATGTGAACCTTGCGAGGTGCACCTTGCATTGGTATCTCTGCTCCTCAGGAGCCAGCCTAGTGAGGCCGCCCCCCGGGGAGGTCTTGGCGTCCTCCGCCTCACGAGGCTTGTGAAGGAAATATGCCCTAGAGGCAATAATAAAGTTGTTACTTATATTTCCTTATATCATGATAAATGTTTATTATTCATGCTAGAATTGTATTAACCGGAAACTTAGTACATGTGTGAATACATAGACAAACAGAGTGTCACTAGTATGCCTCTACTTGACTAGCTCGTTAATCAAAGATGGTTAAGTTTCCTAGCCATGGACATAGAGTTTTCATTTGATGAACGGGATCACATCATTAGAGGATGATGGTTTAGTTTACTGTTATTGCTTTCTCTATAACTTATACATGTTCCTATGACTATGAGATTATGCAACTCCCGAGTACCGGAGGAACACTCACTGTGCTATCAAACATCACAACTTAACTGGTGACTATAAACATGCTCTACAGGTGTCTCCAATGGTGTTTGTTGAGTTGGCATAGATCGAGATTAGGATTTGTCACTCCGTGTATCGGAGAGGTATCTCTGGGCCCTCTCGGTAATGCACATCACTATAAGCCTTGCAAGCAATGTGACTAATGAGTTAGTTACGGGATGTTGCATTATGGAACGAGTAAAGAGACTTGCCGGTAACGAGATTGAACTAGGTATTGAGATACCGATGATCGAATCTCGGGCAAATAACATACCGATGACAAAGGGAACAATGTCTGTTGTTATGTGGTTTGACCGATAAAGATCTTCGTAGAATATGTAGGAACCAATATGAGCATCCAGGTTCCGCTATTGGTTATTGACTGGAGATGAGTCTCGGTCATGTCTACATAGTTCTCGAACCCGTAGGGTCCGCACACTTAATCTTCGGTGATGATTGGTATTATGAGTTTATGTGTTTTGATGTACCGAAGGTAGTTCGGATTCCTGGATATGATCATGGACATGACGAGGAGTCTCAAAATGGCCGAGACATAAAGATTGATATATTGGATGGCTATATTCGGACACCGGAAGTGTTCCGGGTGATTTCGGAGAAAACCGGAGTGCCGGAGGGTTACGTGAACCCCCCCCCCCCGGGGGGGGAACTAGTGGGCCTGGATGGGCCTTAGTGGAGAGAGAGAGAGGAGCTGCCAGGGCAGGGCGCGCGCCCCTCCCCTTGGGTCTGAATTGGACTAGGAGGGCGGTGGCGCCCCCCTTTCCTTCCTCTCTCCCACTCCTTCCTTCTCCCTCCTAGTAGGACTAGGAAAGGAGGAATCCTACTCCTACTAGGAGGAGGATTCATCCCCTACCCTGCGTGCCCTAGGGCCGGCTGGCCTCCCCACATGCTCCTTTATATACAGGGGTAGGGGGCACCCTAGAACACAGAAGTTGACATAGTTTAGCCGTGTGCGGTGCCCCCTCCACCATAATCCATGCTCGGTCATATCGTTGCAGTGCTTAGGCGAAGCCCTGTTCCGGTAGCTTCATCATCACCGTCATCACGCCGTCATGCTGACAAAACTCTCCCTCGATACTCAGATGGATCTAGAGTTCGTGGGACGTCACCGAGCTGAATGTGTGCAGATCGCGGAGGTGTCGTACCTTAGGTGCTAGGATCGGTCGGATCGTGAAGACGTTCGACTACACCAACCGCGTTGTCATAACGCTTCCGCTCACGGTCTACTAGGGTACATGGAAAACACTTTTCCCCACTCGTTGCTATGCATCACCATGATAGATCTTGCATGTGCATATGATTTTTTTTGAAATTACTGCGTTCCCCAACAGTGGCATCCGAGCCAGGTCTATGCGTAGATGTTATATGCATGAGTAGAACACAAAGGAGTTGTGGGCGTGGGTATATACTTATTGCTCGCTGTCACTAGTTGATTCTTGATTCAGTGGTATTGTTGGATAAACCGGCCCAGACCGACATTACGCGTACGCTTACGCGAGACTGGTTCTACCAACGTGCTTCGCAACAAGTGGCAAGTGGGTGTCTGTTTCTCCAGCTTTAGTTGAATCGCATTCAATGAACAAGGTTCTTTCTGAAGATCAAAAAGCAATCACTATACCGCGTTCTAGTTTTTGATGCATAGGTAAGTACGGTTCTTGCTCAGCCCATAGCAGCCATGTAAAACTTGCAACAACAAAGTAGAGGACGTGTAACTTGTTTTTGCAGGGCATGTTGTGATGTGATATGGTCAAGACGTGATTATATAAATTGTTGTATGAGATGATCATGTTTTGTAACATAGTTATCGGCAACTGGCAGGAGCCATAAGGTTGTCGCTTTATTGTATGAAATGCAATCACCATGTAATTGCTTTACTTTATCACTAAGCGGTAGCGATAGTCGTAGAAGCAATAGTTGGCGAGACGACAACGATGCTTCGATGGAGATCAAGGTGTCAAGCCTGTGACGTTGGTGATCACGACGGTGCTTTGGAGATGGAGATCAAAGGCACAAGATGATGATGGCCATATCATATCACTTATATTGACTGCATGTGATGTTTATCCTTTATGCATCTTATTTTGCTTAGTTCGGCGGTAGCATTATAAGATGATCGCTCACTAAATTTCAAGGTATAAGTGTTCTCCCTGAGTATGCACCATTGCTATAGTTCATCGTGCTGAGACACCACGTGATGATCGGGTGTGATAAGCTCTACGTTCACATACAACGGGTGCAAGACAGTTTTTCACACGTAGAATACTCGGGTTAAACTTGACGAGCCTAGCATATGCAGATATGGCCTCGGAACACTAAGACCGAAAGGTTGAGCATGAATCATATACTAGATATGATCAACATAGTGATGTTCACCATTGAAAACTACTCATCTCACGTGATGATCGGACATGGTTTAGTTGATATGGATCACGTGACCACTTAGATGATTAGAGGGATGTTTATCTAAGTGGGTGTTCTTAAGTAATTTGTTTAATTGAACTTTAATTTATCATGAACTTAGTACCTGATAGTATTTTGCATGTCTATGTTGTTGTAGATAAATGGCTCATGGTGTTGTTTCGTTGAATTTTAAACCGTTCCTAGAGAAAGCTAGGTTGAAAGATGATGGTAGAAATTACACGGATTGGGTCCGTATCTTCAGGATTATCCTCATTGCTGCACAGAAGAATTACGTCCTGGAAGCACCGCTAGGTGACAAACCCGCTGCAGGAGCAACGCCAGATGTTATGAACACCTGGCAGAGCAAAGCTGATGACTACTCAATACTTCAGTGTGCCATGCTTTACGACTTAGAACCGGGACTTCAACGATGTTTTGAACGTCATGGAGCATATGAGATATTCTAGGAGTTGAAGTTAATATTTCAAGCAAATGCCAGGATTGAGAGATATGAAGTCTCCAATAAGTTGTACAGCTGCAAAATGGAGGAGAATAGTTCTGTCAGTGAACATATACTCAGAATGTCTGGGTACCACAACCACTTGACTTAGCTGGGAGTTAATCTTCCTGATGATAGTGTCATTGACATAGTTCTTCAATCACTGCCACCAAGCTACAAGAGCTTCGTGATGAACTATAATATGCAAGGGATGGATAAGACGATTCCCAAGCTCTTCGCAATGCTAAAGGCTGCGAAGGTAGAAATCAAGAAAGAGCATAAAGTGTTGATGGTCAACAAGACCACCAGTTTCAAGAAAAAGGGTAAAGGGAAGAAGGGGAACTTCTAGAAGAACAACAATCAAGTTGCTGCTCAAGTGAATAAGCCCAAGACTAGACCTAAGCCTGAGAGTGAGTGCTTCTACTGTAAAGGGACTGGTCACTGGAAGCGGAACCGCCCCAAGTATTTGGCGGAGAAGAAGGATGGCAAAGTGAAAGGTATATTTGATATACATGTTATTGATGTGTACCTTACTAATGCTCGCAGTAGCGCCTGGGTATTTGATACTGGTTTTGTTGCTAATATATGCAACTCGAAATAGGGGCTACGGATTAAGCGAAGATTGGCTAAGGACGAGGTGATGCTGCGTGTGGGAAATGGTTCCAAAGTCGATGTGATTGCTGTCGGCATGCTACCTCTACATCTACCTCCGAGATTAGTTTTAGACCTAAATAATTGTTATTTGGTGCCAGCGTTGAGCATGAACATTGTATCTAGATCTTGTTTGATGCAAGACGGTTATTCATTTAAATCAGAGAATAATGGTTGTTCTATTTATATGAATAATATCTTTTATGGTCATGCACCCTTGATGAGTGGTCTATTTTTACTAAGTCTTGATAGTAGTGATACACATATTTATAGTATTGAAGCCAAAAGATGTAAGTTTAATAATGATAGTGCAACTTATTTGTGGCACTGTCATTTAGGTCATATTGGTGTAAAGTGCATGAAGAAACTCCATGCTGATGGGCTTTTGGAATCACTTGATTATGAATCACTTGATGCTTGGTAACCATGCCTCATGGGCAAGATGACTAAGACTCCATTCTCCGGAACAATCGAGCGAGCAACAGACTTATTGGAAATAATACATACTGATGTATGCGGTCCGATGAGTGTTGATTCTCGCGGTGGGTATCGTTATTTTCTTACCTTCATAGATGATTTGAGCAGATATGGGTATATCTACTTGATGAAACATAAGTCTGAAACATTTGAAAACTTCAAAGAATTTCAGAGTGAAGTGGAAAATCATTGTAACAAGAAAATTAAGTTTCTACGATCTGATCGTGGAGGTGAATATTTGAGTTATGAGTTTGGTCTTCATTTGAAACAATGAGGAATAGTTCTGCAACTCACGCCACCTGGAACACCACAACGTAATGGTGTGTCAGAACGTTGTAACTGCACTTTATTAGATATGGTGCGACCTATGATGTCTCTCACTGATTTACCGCTATCGTTTTGGGGTTATGCTTTAGAGACAGCTGCATTCACGTTAAATAGGGCACCATCAAAATCCATTGAGACAAAACCTTATGAACTGTGGTTTGGCAAGAAACCCAAGTGGTCGTTTCTTAAATTTTGGGGTTGCGATGCTTATGTGAAAAAGCTTCAACCTGATAAGCTCGAACCCAAATCGGAGAAATGTGTCTACATAGGATACCTAAAGGAGACTATTGGGTACACATTCTATCATAGATCCGAAGGCAAGATATTCGTTGCTAATAATGGATCCTTTCTAGAGAAGGAGTTTCTCTCAAAAGAAGTGAGTGGGAGGAAAGGAGAACTTGACGAGGTAATTATACCTACTCTCTTATTGGAAAGAAGTTCATCACTGAAATCAGTTCCAGTGATTCCTACACCAGTAAGTGAGGAATCTAATGATGATGATCATCAAACTTCTGACCAAGTTACTACTGAACCTCGTAGGTCAACCAGAGCAAGATCCTCTCCAGAGTGGTACGGTAATCCTGTTCTGCAAGTCATGTTACTTGACCATGACAAACCTACGAACTATGAGGAAGCGATGATGAGCCCAGATTCCGAAAAATGGCTTGAGGCCATGAAATCTGAGATGGGATCCATGTATGAGAACAAAGTGTGGACTTCGGTTGACTTTCCCGATGATCGGCAGGCCATAGAGAATAAATGGATCTTCAAGAAGAGGACTAACGCTGACGGTAATGTTAGTGTCTACAAAGCTCGACTTTTTGCAAAAGGTTTTCGACAAGTTCAAGGAGTTGACTACGATGAGACTTTCTCACCCGTAGCCATGCTTAAGTCCGTTCGAATCATGTTAGCAGTTGCCGCATTTTATGATTATGATATTTGGCAAATGGATGTCAAAAGTGCATTCCTTAATGGATATCTTAAAGAAGAGTTGTATATGATGCAACCAGAAGGTTTTGTCGATCCAAAAGGTGCTAAAAAGTGTGCAATCTCTAGCGATCCATTTATGGACTAGTGCAAGCCTCTCGGAGTTGGAATATACGCTTTGATAGTGTGATCAAAGCATATGGTTTTATACAGAATTTTGAAGAAGCCTGTATTTACAAGAAAGTGAGTGGGAGCTCTGTAGTATTTCTGGTATTATATGTGGATGACATATTGTTGATCGGAAATGATACTGAATTTATGAATAGCATAAAAGGATACTTGAATAAGAATTTTTCAACGAAAGACCTCGATGAAGCTGCTTATATAATGGGCATCAAGATCTATAGAGATAGATCAAGATGCTTAATTGGAATTTCACAAAGCACATACCTTGATAAGGTTTTGATGAAGTTCAAAATGGATCAAGCAAAGAAAGGGTTCTTGCCTGTGTTACAAGGTGTGAAGTTGAGTCAGACTCAATGCCCGACCACTGCAGAAGATAGAGAGAAAATGAAAGTCATTCCCTATGCTTCAGCCATAGGTTCTATCATGTATGCAATGCTGTGTACCAGACTTGATGTGTGCCTTGCTATTAGTTTAATAGGGAGGTACCAAAGTAATCCAGGAGTACCTGAAAAGGACTAAGGATATGTTTCTCATTTATGGAGGTGACAAGGAGCTCGTCGTAAACGGTTACGTCGATGCAAGATTTGACACTGACCTGGATGACTCTAAGTCAGAATCCGGAAATGTATTTTTATTAAATGGTGGAGCTGTCAGTTGGTGCAGTTCCAAGCAGAGCATCGTGGCAGGATCTACATGTGAAGCGGAGTACATAGCTGCTTCGGAAGCAGCAAATGAAGGAGTCTGGATGAAGGAGTTCATATCTGATCTAGGTGCCATACCTAGTGCATCGGGTCCAATGAAAATCTTTTCTGACAATACTGGTGCAATTGCCTTGGCAAAGGAATCCAGATTTCACAAAAGAACCAAGCACATCAAGAGACGCTTCAATTCCATCCGCGACCAAGTCAAGTAGGGAGAAATAGAGATTTGCAAGATACATACGGAGCTGAATGTTGAAGACCCGTTGACTAAGCCACTCTCACGAGCAAAACAAGATAAGCACCAAGACTCCATGGGTGTTAGAATCATTACAATGTAATCTAGATTATTGACTCTAGTGCAAGTGGGAGACTGAAGGAAATATGCCCTAGAGGCAATAATAAAGTTTTTATTTATATTTCCTTATATCATGATAAATGTTTATTATTCATGCTAGAATTGCATTAACCGGAAACTTAGTACATGTGTGAATACATAGACAAACAGAGTGTCACTAGTATGCCTCTACTTGACTAGCTCGTTAATCAAAGATGGTTAAGTTTCCTAGCCATGGACAAAGAGTTGTCATTTGATGAACGGGATCACATCATTAGAGAATGATGTGATTGACTTGACCCATCCGTTAGCTTAGCACAATGATCGTTTAGTTTACTGCTATTGCTTTCTCTATAATTTATACATGTTCCTATGACTATGAGATTATGCAACTCCCGAATACCTGAGGAACACTTATTGCGCTATCAAACGTCACAATGTAACTGGGTGACTATAAAGATGCTCTACAGGTGTCTCCAATGGTGTTTGTTGAGTTCGCATAGATCGAGATTAGGATTTGTCACTCCGTGTATCAGAGAGGTATCTCTGGGCCCTCTCAGTAATGCACATCACTATAAGCCTTGCACGCAATGTGACTAATGAGTTAGCTACGGGATGTTGCATTATGGAACTAGGTATTGAGATACCGACGATCGAATCTCGGGCAAGTAACATACCGATGACAAAGGCAACAACCTATGTTGTTATGCGATTTGATAGATAAAGATCTTCGTAGAATATGTAGGAACCAATATAAGTATCCAGGTCCCGCTATTGGTTGTTGACCAGAGATGAGTCTCTGTCATGTCAACATAGTTCTCGAACCCGTAGGGTCCGCACGCTTAACGTTCGATGATGATTGGTATTATGATTTTATGTGTTTTAATGTACCGAAGGTAGTTCAGAGTCCCGGATATGATCACCGACATGACAAGGAGTCTCGAAATGGTCGAGACATAAAGATTGATATATTGGACGGCTATATTCGGACACCGGAAGTATTCGGGTGATTTCAGAGAAAACCGGAGTACCGGAGGGTTACCGGAACCCCTCGGGGAACTAGTGGGCCTAGATGGGCCTTAGTGGAGAGAGAGAGGGGCTGCCAGGGCAGGCCGCGCACCCCCTCCTCCTTGGGTCCGAATTGGACTAGGAGGGGGGTAGCGCCCCCTTTCCTTCCTCTCTCCAACTCCTTCCTTTCCCCTCCTAGTAGGACTAGGAAAGGAGGAATCCTACTCCTACTAGAAGGAGGATTCGTCCCCTACTTGGCGCGCCCTAGGGCCGGCTGGCCTCTCCCATGCTCCTTTATATACAGGGGCAGGGGGCACCCAAGAACACAGAAGTTGACATAGTTTAGCCGTGTGTGGTGCCCCCTCCACCATAATCCACCTCGGTCATATCGTCGCAGTGCTTAGGAGAAGC
Organism: Triticum dicoccoides; assembly: GCF_002162155.2. NCBI lineage: Eukaryota > Viridiplantae > Streptophyta > Magnoliopsida > Poales > Poaceae > Triticum > Triticum dicoccoides. The sequence goes on from NC_041384.1 coordinate 301,337,581, forward strand.
CTTGTTCCGGTAGCTTCATCATCACTGTTGTCATGCTATCATGCTGACGAGACTCTCCCTCGACACTCAGCTGGATCTAGAGTTTGCGGGACGTCACCGAGCTGAACGTGTGCAGATCGCGGGGGTACTGCACGTTCGGTGCTAGGATCGGTCAGATCGTGAAGACGTCCGACTACATCAACCGCATTGTCATAACGCTTCCGCTTGCGGTCTAAGAGGGTATGTGGACAACACTCTTCCCCTCTTGTTTCTATGAATCACCATGATAGATCTTGCATGTGCATAGGATTTTTTTTTGAAATTATTGTGTTCCCAAACAGCTTGGCCCCTCGAGAGGGTCTTGTGTTGTTGCGACCAAAATTGGGCCATACTGGGCCGCTGATGGAGCCACACCGTTGGCCACAGGTAGGCAAGTCTGGGTACCCCCGTTCACAGGACGCTGACAGTCCCGAACACATCCAATACAATGGTAAATTGTATAGGTGCACTAGTTCGGGGAAGAGATGGTGATACAAGTGCAATATGGATGGAAGATATAGGCTTTTGTAATCTGAAAATATAAAAACAGCAAGGTAACAAGTGGTAAAAGTGAGCGAAAACGGTATTGCAATGCATTAAAACAAGGCCTAGGGTTCATACTTTCACTAGTGCAAGTTTTCTCAACAATGATAACATAATTAGATCATATAACAATCCCTCAACGTGCAACAAAGAGTCACTCCAAAGTCACTAATAGCGGAGAACAAATGAAAATATTATTGTAGGGTACGAAACCACCTCAAAGTTATTCTTTCTGATCAATCTATTGGGCTATTCCTATAAGTGTGACAAACAACCCTAGAGTTCATACTAAAATAACACCTTAAGGCACACATCAACCAAAACCCTAATGTCACCTACATACTCCAATGTCACCACAAGTATCCGCGGGTTTGATTATACGATATGCATCACACAATCTCAGATTCATCTATTCAAACCAACACAAAGAAATTCCAAGAGTGCCCCAAAGTTTCTACCGGAGAGTCAAGACAAAAAGGTGTGCCAACCCCTATGCATAAGTGTTGGGGAACGTAGCAATAATTCAAAATTTTCCTACGTGTCACCAAGATCAATCTAGGAGATACTAGCAATGAGAGAAAGGGAGTTGTGACGCCCCGAGACCGATGTGCCAGGTGTCTTCTAGTTATTCGATGTCGTTGCCATGTCATTTGCTTGTGTGTTGCATCTTATCATGTCATCATGTGCATTGCATCATCATGTTTTAAAACTTGCATGCGTCCCGGCCTCCTCGTTCTCTCAGTTGTCCGTTCTGAGCCCAGACACACTTGCATGCGCCCGCGACATATCCGAAATATTATTTTATAAGTGGTCGGAAAATGTTCTCGGAATGGGATGAAAGTTGGAGTGTGGTCTTATTATAGTGTAGATAGACCGCCTGTCAAGTTTCATCGCATTCGGAGTTCGTTTGATAGCCCAACCGTTAAACTATAGCGGCATTATAGCCGGTCTAACGTAGGACGTTTTCGGTCTCCGAAAACTGTTGCCGGGTTTTCCCTCTCTTTCCTCTCTAGCCCATCTACACAGCCCACCTAGGCCCAGACTACTCCTCCTCGTGCCTGGAGCCGTCCGATCGTGATCCGAGGGTCCGAAAACGGATGAAAACCCCTAACCCTAGCCATCCCTGCCTATATATGGACAACCCCCTTCCAAATTTGGGCAGCCTAGCCCTTCCCCTACCTCCCTGCCGCCTCCCTCCTCAAATTCCGTGCCACTAACCGCCTTTCCCCTCCAAATCCGGCGCCAGCCACCTCACCAGCGCCACTTGGCGAGCTTCCATTGGCCTGCGCCACTGCAACCACTGCATCTGGCCATCCAGGGCGTGCCACGTGGCCTCCCTGCCCCGCTCCTATCGCCCCGCACCGCCAGGCCCGCTCCAGGCCCGCCCGGGCCCCGATCTGGGCTCTAAGGCCCGCACCGCGCCACCCCTGCTCCCCGAGCTCCAGATCGGGAGAGGGAGATCCCGATCCGAGCTCCTCCGCCGCTCTGCCCCGTCACCCCGCGGACCTCGCCGGACTTGCTCCTGCCGACGAGTACCAGGACGGACCCCGCCGCCCCGCTCTTACTTCCCTGTCTATCTCCTTCTCCTCCCTCCTCTCACGTCTCCCTCTCTCCCATTCTACAGGAGCCACCGCCGCCATGGATGAACGCGAGCCGAGCTCGTCGTCGCCAGATCTTCACCATCGCGGCCGGAAACGGACAGATCCCGTCCGGATCCGCACCTCAGGGGCCTCCTCTGCTCCTCCCTGACGTCAAGCCTTGTGCCGCCTTGTCCAACGTCGCCGGCGGCCGGGTATAGCTGCGCCTCGTCCCTAGCTTCGGGCTGGGAGGCGCTCGCTGGTGCCCGTTGACCCAGCCGGCCCACGTCCGTCCAGCGCCAAGGCCGGCCCAACACCAAGACGCCAAGGCCCGATTCCCTAAAGCCCAACGTGAGGAAGCCCACCTCCTGTTTGCTCCTGTGCAGCCTAGTTCGGGCCAGATTTGGCCCAGTTCCTGTTTTTTTTCAGATCTGCGTTTTAGCCATTTATCCTGAGACTGCAGTTTTATAGAAAAGACCCTCATGTTCATGCATATAATAACTCACAATTCGTGCATCGGATTAAAATGATTTATATATGAAACTTGCTCAGAATTTTGTCTAGTTTAATAATATGTCACTTTCATCCATGTTTAAAATGTCTAAACTGATGTTTGTTTAAATTTGCTCCTATGCCATGCTAAAATGATTTAATTCATAACTATTCAACCGTAGCTCCAAATTTAATAAACTTTATATGTAAATGGGGTAGAATTTTGCATAGTTTAACATGGTGGCATCACTTTGCATGTTTAATAACTATAAAAATTATGTTTAGGGTAGAACAGTACCAAACCTAATATATGCATATGGGGATTTACCGGAATTGTTGTTCGTTGCTTCCGGCCTCATTTAAACTTGCTTAGATAGGTAGTTTTCATTTGCTTCACTCTCTTGCCATGTTTAACAACATTTAATATTGTTGAGTACATAAACGAGATTGAACTAAATGACCAAATGTGGTGTTTCGTCAATATGCAACGGAGTTGCATAATGAGCTCCACTTAATTTGTAGGATTGTTTGTGCACTTTGCCTTGCCATGCATATTTAAACCGGACATGCATCATACTTGTTTGCGCATCGTGCCATGCTTATGTGATGGTTGTTTACTATGTTGTGTGCTTCTTTCCGGTGTTTGCTTCTTCGGGTTGGTTCCGGTAACGTCGTGCTTGTGAGGAACCGTTCGTCTACGTCCGTTTGTCTTCTTCATGGACTCATTCTTCTTCCATGCGGGATTTCAGGCAAGATGATCATACCCTCGAAATCACTTCTATCTTTGCTTGCTAGATGCTCGGTCTTTCGCTATGCCTATGCTATGATGCCTACCACTTGCTTATCATGCCTCCCATATTGTTGAACCAAGCCTCTAACCCACCTTGTCCTAGCAAACCGTTGTTTGGCTATGTTACCGCTTTGCTCAGCCCCTCTTATAGCGTTGTTAGTTGCAGGTGAAGATTGAAGTTTGTTCCTTGTTGGAACATGGAGATGTTGTTCCTTGTTGGAACATGTTTACTTGTTGGGATGTCACAATATATCTTATTAATTAATGCATCTATATAGTGGGTAAAGGGTGGAAGGCTCGGCCTTATGCCTGGTGTTTTGTTCCACTCTTGCCGCCCTAGTTTCCGTCATATTGGTGTTATGTTCCCGGATTTTGCGTTCCTTACGCGGTTGGGTAATAATGGGAATCCCTTGAGAGTTCGCCTTAAGTAAAGCTCTTCCAGCAATGCCCAACATTGGTTTTACCATTTGCCACCTAGTCTTTTCTTTTCCCTTGGGAGTAGCACTCCTGAGGGTCATCATTATTTTACCACCCCGGGCCAGTGCTCCTCTGAGTGTTGGTCCAACTGAGCGATGTCCGGGGCTACCAGGGGCAACTCTGGGCTGGCCTACCCGACGTCTGGCTCATCTGAGTGTGCCCTGAGAAAGAGATATGTGCAGCTCCTATCGGGATTTGTCGGCACATTCGGGCGGTGTTGCTGGTTTAGTTTTACCCTGTCGAAATGTCTTGTAGAACCGGGATACCGAGTCTGATCGGAATGTCTCGGGAGGAGGTCTATTCCTTCGTTGACCGTGAGAGCTTGTGATGGGCTAAGTTGGGACACCCCTGCAGGGATTTGAACTTTCGAAAGCCATGCCCGCGGTTATGGGAAGATGGGAATTTGTTAACGTCCGGTTGTAGAAAACCTGGAGTTGACCTTAATTAAAATGCATCAACCGTGTGTGTAACCGTGATGGTCTCTTTCCGGCGGAGTCCGGGAAGTGAACACGGTGTTGGAGTTATGCTTGACGTAGGTTATTTTAGGATCACTTCTTGATCATACTTTTATCGACCGTGCTTTGCTTTCTCTTCTCGCTCTCATTTGCGTATGTTTGCCACCATATATGCTAGTCGCTTGCTGCAGCTCCACCTCATACCTTTACCTTACCCATAAGCTTAAATAGTCTTGATCGCAAGGGTGTGAGATTGCTGAGTCCCCGTGACTCACAGATACTTCCAAAACCAGCTTGCAGGTGCCGTTGAACCGTGCAGCTAACGCAACCAAGCTCAAGGAGGAGCTCGATGAAGATCTTGTCCTTTGTGTTGTTTCGTTCTAGTTGATCAGTAGTGGAGCCCAGTTGGGGTCGATCGGGGACCTTGTCGCATTTGGGGTTCTTCTTTTATTTTGGTTCCGTAGTCGGACCTTGAGTGTATTTGGATGATGTAATGCTTTATTCATGTAATTATGTGAAGTGGCGATTGTAAGCCAACTATGTATCTTTCCCTTATGTATTACATGGGTTGTGTGAAGATTACCTCACTTGCGACATTGCTTTCAATGTGGTTATGCCTCTAAGTCGTGCTTCGACACGTGGGAGATATAGCCGCATCGAGGGAATTACAGGAGTGCATCTTCATACCCTTGAAGATCACTAACCGGAAGCGTTACAAGAACACGGTTGGTGGAGTCGTACACACATCGATTCAGATCGCGGTCGATTCCGATCTATGCGCCGAACAACGGCGTCTCCATGTTCAACACACGTACAGCCCGGGGACGTCTCCTCCTTCTTGATCCAGCAAGGGGAGAGGAGAAGTTCAGGGAGAACTCCGACATCACGACGGCGTGGTGGTGATGGAGCTCGTGGTTCTCCGGCAAGGCTTCGCCAAGCGCTACACAGGAGGAGGAGGAGGTGTAGGAGAGGGGGAGGGGCTGCGCCAGGGGAAGGGTGCGACCGCCCTCTCTCTCCCTCACTATATATAGGGGGAAGGGGGGTTGAGGAGGAGCCCTAGGGTTCCCTAGGGGAGGGGCGGCGGCCACAGGGGAAACCCTAGATGGGTTTGGCGCCCCCAACCCTAGGAAACTTGCCCCCCAAGCCGGGAGGGGTGGCTTCCCTAGGGGAGTGATGAGGACATCAATACCATTGTTACACCCACAGCCCCTACTGTTACATATACTGGACCAATTACTAGAGCTCGCGCACGCCAATTAAATTACCAGGTACTTTCATTTCTTGGTAATGATTCTAATGTTCATGAGATTATGATGCTGCCTAAATTGGATACATTTGTTTTGCTTACAAATGAAGGCCCTAGCTTGGAGAAGGATGAACATTGGAGCAAGAACACACATGGAGTTGATGGCATGCGCAAGGGGATCAAGAACGGAGTTACAAGTGATGATTTCAGGACTTTAAAGCCGCCATAAGGAGTGCATGAAGCCTTGGACGAAATATACAAGATGCCACTTCATAATATTCGTCCATAGGCTATTCTAGGTGCTGCGTCACCTTATTAATGGGCCAGGCCCATGTAATTTCAAAATACTTAAGTATAGGCTATTTTTAGAGTCCGTATGTGTGGGGAAACAAGAGTTAGGGTTGGTTTCGGACCCCACCCTAAAGGGCCACGAAATTCCCCCCTCTTCCTCCATATATACAGCCCTTAGGGCGTCGTTTAGACTTTGGGTTTTGTTTAGATCAAAAGTTCGCCATAGCTGCAACTTCGCGTACTTCGTCGTCCAACGACCAGACCAAGACGTCACAGAACCCCACCTTGATCAATAAAGCTTTCATCTTATATTCGCAATATCCAGATTGCAATCTCAGTTTCTTGCTTGTTCTTCGTTTGCTCGCAGGAAACAGACCCTCGTGGTCAGGTTGATCGTGCTTCGGCGTGGTCAATAACCCTCGAAAGTTGGTTTAGCGATTGCTAAGGCGCGACGTCTCGCACGTTCGTAGTCGGATCGTCAAAGTCGACTCCCACAGAAAACGATAGCCACCATCTCATCGAAACATCAGGACCCTCGCCTCTATCAAGTGGTATCAGATTTCTAGGTTGCTCGGTGAGATTTTACAGTTTTTCGTAGATTAGATCGAGTCTGTTCTTCATACCTACAGTCCACGAAAAAGCCACAAAAATTTTTTAGGGTTAGTTCATCATATCCGAACCAATCTGAGCCTTTGCATAATCATTTTAGGATTTTTGCTTTGTTGAATTTGCGGTTGCATCGTCGTGTCAAGTTGCTGGTCTTAGAGTCTAGTCTTTTAGAGTTTCGAGTTCTGGTCATAAGTTGTCACGCCGCCGCCGCACCATCATCATCGCCCATCTACCACTTTTGCTTATCTGCCACCGCTCTGAATCCATATCCATATACCACCACCAATCCGTATCCATATACCACCACCAATCTGTATCCATATACCACCACCGCTACCATATACCACCACCGCTGCCATATACCACAACCATATATCCACCACCAATCCGAGTTCTTCTCATATTAGGTTTGTTCTTGAGATCAATCTAAATTCCGATTCGTGTTTCCTTGCCTGCGTAGGTCTCGGGAAAAAAAAGAGAGTCTGGAGACCCCCGGGCAGTTTTTAGGCCAAAATTTCACGGGCAATTTTTTTTCCCTATCCTATTTTTAGGCTTTTCTGAGTCTTTTGAGCCACGTGCCATCATAGTGATTTTTTGTCGCACTTTTTCGTCGTCGCTGCCCTGATTTCCGAAAAAAAGTGAATTTTTTTTTCGTGCCCATCCTATCAGTTTGACGAGGGAAGAGTTTTGAGACACTCGCCATTATAGTGATTTTTCGCAAAAAAAAAGAGGAGCGCAAGCAAAAAAAAAAGGAGCGCAAAAAAAAGAGCGAAAAAAAATAGTTCCAGAGTGTGCTTTTCCCTTATTTACGTGCAGCGCCGTGATTTTGTTAGTGTTCTAGGCTCGCGTCTCTAGCACGGTCTAGCCTAGGACCAGCACAGTACCGTCGTTGAGCGTTTATTCAACTTTGCATCTCTGAATTGATTATTGCTGACCCTTTTTGCTACCATACTATAAGCCTTCCCAGCTCCACATACATCTACGTCGTGCGTTTGACTCTCCCTGGCAATCGCTCTATCCAAGCTTTTGAGAGTTTTGACTATAACGGTTGCCGATCACCGCCTGCTGCTGGGTAAGAACTGGTAAGAATTTGAGATTTGCTTGACGGCTTTGTGACACCCGCCACCACCACCACTTGTTAGTAGTCTGTAGGATCATATTCTTGTGTGTTTCTATTGCTGCTAACCATGCCAGGATCACAATCCGACGAGACTGACTGGGAGAACTTGACGAACAAGGAGCTTCATGATACGTTTCAGCAAATGATGAGTGTACAGGTGCAAGATGTGATAAACAGATTTGAAGAGGCCATGGAGAAGATAGATGGCATGGAGAAGACGTTTGAAACAAAGCTCGATAACAAGTTTGCTGAATTGCTTTCGCGTTTTCCACCACCACCACTGGCTGCTCCTGCCGCACCTCTGCAACAACAGCAACAACACTGACTACCTCCACGTCGGGAAACAGCCCTCCGCCGAGCGAGCCGTGTCCCTCTTCAGTCGGGCCAAACTGCTAGTGCTGCTGTTGATACTTCTGTGGCTCCTACTGCTGATGTGGAGGAGGATGATTATGTGGGAGATTATGAGGATGAGGTTGATCAAAATCAGAACTACGTGCCACCACCAGCACAGCAACCACCAGGTCGTCCACATGCAAATAATGGCAATGGTAGGGCTCACCCTCAGGTACGAGATCATGGCCATCTCCCTAAACTAAAATTGAATATTCCACCATTTGAGGGTAGATATGTTCCTGATATATATCTTACTTGGGAGTTAGAAACTGAACAACGATTTACATGTTTACAATATCCTGAGGAGAGACGTGTTCCTGCTGCTGTTTGTGCATTCACTAGTTTTGCATGTGTTTGGTGGTCTGAGCATTGTAGATTATTTCCTATTCCGGCTACTTGGGCTGCTTTGAAAACTGCTATGCGTACTCGTTGGGTTCCACCATATTATCAACGTGAATTACTTCAAAAATTGCAGCGCTTAAGACAGGGAAATTTTTTTGTAGAAGAATATTATCAGGAATTACAAACTGGCATGATTAGATGTGGTATTGTTGAGGAGAATGAAGCTATGCTTGCACGTTTTATGGGTGGATTAAATAGAGATATTCAGACGATTCTAGAGTATAAGGAGTATACTAATATCACTCGTTTATTCCATCTTGCTTGTAAAGCTGAACGTGAAGTGCAGGATCGACAGGCATTGGCGCGGACTAACTTTTCTGCAGGTCGACCTTCATCATGGACACCACGTGCATCATCTACTTCCACACGTTCTGCTACACCGGTGCCTCCGTCGGCTGCCACCTCCAACCGTGATACAATAAAGCAGGCACAATCACCACTATCTGCCAAGAGCACACCTTCTGGGCCTGCAAAGAGCTCTTCTTCATCCATGGCATCAACAGGGCAAACACATGATATTATTTGTCGACGTTGCAAGGGTGGAGGTCATTATGCGAGAGAATGCCCATCTAAGTGTGTGATGATTGTTACTGAGGATGGTGGGTATGAGTCTGCTAGTGACTATGATGAGGAGACTTTGGCTCTTATTACACGTGACGAACACGGTGGAGACGATTCTGATCATGAGACGCAATACATGGCTCCTGAAGATGCTGATAGGTATGAATGTTTAGTTGCTCAACGTGTTTTGAGTGTGCAGGTTACACAAGCTGAGCAAAATCAGAGGCATAATTTGTTCCATACAAAGGGAGTTGTGAAGGAACGTTCTGTTCGCGTGATCATAGATGGAGGGAGCTGCAATAACTTGGCTAGCATGGAGATGGTGGAGAAGCTATCTCTCACCACAAGACCACATCCACATCCTTACTACATCCAATGGTTCAACAACAGCGGCAAGGTTAAGGTAACACGTACTGTTCGTGTGCATTTTAGTATCTCTACATATGCTGATTATGTTGATTGTGATGTGGTACCTATGCAAGCATGTTCCTTATTACTTGGTGGACCATGGCAATTTGATAAAAATTCTGTACACCATGGTAGAAACAATCAGTATACTCTTGTTCATAACGATAAAAATATTACTTTCCTTCCTATGACTCCTAATTCCATTTTGAAAGATGATATTAATAGAGCTAATAAAGCAAAACAGGAGACAAATAAGAGCGAAAATCAGATTGTGGCAAAAGAATTTGAGCACCAAATGAAGTCTAATAATAAACCATCTACTATTGTTTCTGAAATTAAATTGATAAGTGCATGTTTACTTGCCACCAAATCTTATATTGATGAGCTAGATTTCAGCAAATCTGTTTGCTATGCCTTTGTGTGCAAAGAGGCATTATTTTCATTCGAGGACGTGCCTTCCTCTTTGCCCACTGCTATCACTAACATTTTGCAGGAGTTCGCTGACGTCTTTCCACAAGACGTGCCACTGGGATTACCACCTATTCGAGGGATTGAGCATCAAATTGACTTAATTCCCGGTGCTTCGCTACCCAACCGTGCACCATACCGTACCAATCCAGAGGAGACGAAGGAGATTATGCGTCAAGTACAAGAACTGCTCGACAAAGGTTATATACGCGAATCCCTTAGTCCTTGTGCTGTTCCTATCATTTTAGTGCCGAAAAAGGATGGTACGTCGCGTATGTGCGTTGATTGTAGAGGCATAAATAATATTACTATTCGTTATCGTCATCCTATTCCTAGGCTCGATGATATGCTTGATGAATTGAGTGGCTCTACAATATTCTCCAAAGTTGATTTGCGTAGTGGATACCATCAAATTCGTATGAAATTGGGAGATGAATGGAAAACAGCATTTAAAACTAAGTTTGGATTATATGAGTGGTTAGTCATGCCTTTTGGGTTAAGTAATGCACCTAGTACTTTCATGAGGTTAATGAACGAAGTTTTACGTGCTTTCATTGGACGATTTGTGGTAGTTTACTTTGATGACATATTGATTTATAGCAAATCTTTGGAGGAACATTTGGAACATTTACGTGCTGTTTTTATTGCTCTACGTGATGCATGTTTGTTTGGAAACCTTGGAAAGTGCACCTTTTGCACCGACCGAGTATCTTTTCTTGGCTATGTTGTTACTCCATAGGGAATTGAAGTTGATAAAGCCAAGATTGAAGCTATTCAGAGTTGGCCGCAGCCCAAAACGGTCACACAAGTGAGGAGTTTCCTTGGCCTCGCTGGTTTCTATAGGCGTTTTGTGAGAGATTTCAGCACCATTGCTGCACCTCTCAACGAGCTTACGAAGAAGGATGTGCCTTTTGTTTGGGGTATCGCACAGGAAGAAGCCTTCATGGTATTGAAAGATAAGTTGACACATGCTCCTTTACTCCAACTTCCTAATTTCAATAAGACTTTTGAGCTTGAATGTGATGCTAGTGGAATTGGATTAGGAGGTGTGTTATTACAAGATGGAAAACCTGTTGCATACTTTTCTGAAAAATTGAGTGGGCCTAGTCTGAACTATTCTACTTATGATAAAGAATTATATGCTCTTGTTCGGACCTTAGAAACATGGCAACATTATTTATGGCCCAAGGAATTTGTTATACATTCTGATCATGAATCTTTGAAACACATTAAAAGTCAAGCAAAACTGAACCGTAGACATGCTAAATGGGTTGAATTCATTGAGACTTTCCCTTATGTCATTAAACACAAGAAGGGTAAAGAAAATGTTATTGCTGATGCCTTGTCTCGTCGTTATACTATGCTTTCACAACTTACTTTAAAATATTTGGTTTGGAGACCATCAAAGATCAATATGTTCATGATGCTGAATTGAAAGATGTATTGCAGAATTGTAAGGAAGGGAGAACTTGGAACAAGTTCGTTCTTAACGATGGATTTGTGTTTCGTGCTAACAAGCTATGCATTCCAGCTAGCTCCGTTCGTCTTTTGTTGTTGCAGGAGGCGCATGGAGGAGGATTAATGGGACACTTTGGCGTCAAGAAGACGGAGGATATACTTGCTACACATTTCTTTTGGCCAAAGATGAGACGGGATGTTGAGCGTTTTGTTGCTCGCTGCACTACATGTCAAAGAGCTAAGTCACGACTCAATCCTCATGGTTTATATATGCCTTTGCCTGTACCTAGTGTTCCTTGGGAGGATATATCTATGGACTTTGTTTTAGGTTTACCTCGAACAAAGAAGGGGAGGGATAGCATATTTGTTGTCGTGGATAGGTTCTCGAAAATGGCACACTTTATACCATGTCATAAAAGCGATGATGCTGTTAATGTTGCTGATTTGTTCTTTCGTGAAATTATTCGCTTACATGGTGTGACAAATACTATTGTTTCAGATCGTGATACTAAATTTCTTAGCCACTTTTGGAGATGTTTATGGGCTAATTTGGGGACTAAGCTGCTTTTTAGTACTACTTGTCACCCCCAAATTGATGGAAAACTGAAGTAGTCAATAGAACATTGTCTACTATGCTTAGGACTGTTTTGAAGAATAACAAGAAAATGTGGGAAGAAGGCTTGCCTCATATTGAATTTGCTTATAATCGTTCATTGCATTCTACTACTAAGATGTGCCCTTTTGAAATTGTGTATGGTTTTCTACCTCGTGCACCTATTGATTTGTTGCCTCTTCCATCTTCAGAGAAGGTTAATTTTGATGCTAAAGAACGTTCTGAATTGATTTTTTAAAAATGCATGAGTTAACTAAGGAAAACATTGAGCGTATGAATGCTAAATATAAACTTGCTGGAGATAAGGGTAGAAAACATGTTGTGTTTGAGCCTAGAGATCTTGTTTGGTTACATTTGCGTAAAGATAGATTTCCTAATCTTCGCAAATCAAAGCTAATGCCACGTGCTGATGGTCCTTTTAAGGTGTTAGAGAAAATAAATGATAATTCATATAAACTTGAGCTACCTGTAGATTTTGGGGTTAGTCCCACTTTTAACATTGCAGATTTGAAGCCTTATTTGGGTGAGGAAGATGCGCTTCCATCGAGGACGACTTCATTTCAAGAAGGGGAGGATGATGAGGACATCAATACCATTGTTACACCCACAGCCCCTACTGTTACATATACTGGACCAATTACTAGAGCTCGCGCACGCCAATTAAATTACCAGGTACTTTCGTTTCTTGGTAATGATTCTAATGTTCATGAGATTATGATGCTGCCTAAATTGGATAGATTTGTTTTGCTTACAAATGAAGGCCCTAGCTTGGAGAAGGATGAACATTGGAGCAAGAACACACATGGAGTTGATGGCATGCGCAAGGGGATCAAGAACGGAGTTACAAGTGATGATTTCAGGACTTTAAAGCCGCCATAAGGAGTGCATGAAGCCTTGGACGAAATATACAAGATGCCACTTCATAATATTCGTCCATAGGCTATTCTAGGTGCTGCGTCACCTTATTAATGGGCCAGGCCCATGTAATTTCAAAATACTTAAGTATAGGCTATTTTTAGAGTCCGTATGTGTGGGGAAACAAGAGTTAGGGTTGGTTTCGGACCCCACCCTCAAGGGCCACGAAATTCCCCCCTCTTCCTCCATATATACAGCCCTTAGGGCGTCGTTTAGACTTTGGGTTTTGTTTAGATCAAAAGTTCGCCATAGCTGCAACTTCGCGTACTTCGTTTGTGTCCAACGACCAGACCAAGACGTCACAGAACCCCACCTTGATCAATAAAGTTTTCATCTTATATTCGCAATATCCAGATTGCAATCTCAGTTTCTTGCTTGTTCTTCGTTTGCTCGCAGGAAACAGACCCTCGTGGTCAGGTTGATCGTGCTCCGGCGTGGTCAATAACCCTCGGAAGTTGGTTTAGCGACTGCTAAGGCGCGACGTCTCGCACGTTCGTAGTCGGATCGTCAAAGTCGACTCCCACAAAAAACGATAGCCACCATCTCATCGAAACATCGGGACCCTCGCCTCTATCAGGGAGGCGCCCCCGCCTCTCCAGGTTAAGTGAGATGAGGTGGGAGGGGCGCTCAGCCCCTTAGTGGGCAGATGTGCTCCCTCCCCTTGGCCTATAAGGCCCCCCAACGCTTGTCGGGCCCTCCGAAACCCCTTTCGGACACGTTGGTCGTCACCGGTACCCCCGGAACAATTCCGGACTCCAATACCCTTCATCCAATATATCGATCTTCACGTCCGGACCATTTCAGAACTCCTCACCACGTCCGGGATCTCATCTAGGACTCCGAACAACCTTCGGTAACCACATACTATTTCCCATATCAACTCTTGCGTCACCGAACCTTAAGTGTGTAGACCCTATGGGTTCGGGAACCATGTAGACATGACAGAGACATCTCTCCGGCAAAAACCAATAGCGGGATCTGGATACCCATGTTGGCTCCTACATGTTCGACAATGATCTCATCGGATTAACCACGATGTCGGGGATTCAATCAATCCCGTATACAATTCCCTTTGTCTATCGGTATGGTACTTGCCCGAGATTCGATCGTCGGTATCCCCAAACCTCGTTCAATCTTGTTACTCTCTTTACTCATTCCATAACGCATGATCCCATGGATAAATTCTTAGTCACATTGAGCTCATTATGATGATGCATTACCGACTGGGCCCAGAGATACCTCTCCATCATACGGAGTGACAAATCCCAGTCTCGATTCGTGCCAACCCAATAGACACTTTCGGAGATGCATGTAGTGCACCTTTATAGCCACCCAGTTGCGTTGTGACGTTTGGTATGCCCAAAGCATTCCTACGGTATTAGGGAGTCAATCTCATGGTCTAAGGAAATGATACTTGACATTAGAAAAGCTTTAGCAAATGAACTACACGATCTTGTGCTACGCTTAAGATTGGGTCTTTTCCATCACATCATTCTCCTAATGATGTGATCCCGTTATCAATGACGTCCAATGTCCATGGTCAGGAAACCATGACCATCTATTGATCAACGAGCTAGTCAACTAGAGGCTTACTAGGGACATATTACGATCTATGTATTCACACATGTATTACGGTTTCCGGTTAATACAATTATAGCATGAACAATGGACAATTATCATGAACAAGGAAATATAATAATAACCATTTTATTATTGCCTCTAGGGCATATTTCCAACAGTCTCCCACTTGCACTAGAGTCAATAATCTAGTTCACATCGTTATGTGATTAACACTCATAGTTCACATTGCCATGTGACTAACACCCGAAGAGTTTACTAGAGTCAATAATCTAGTTCACATCACCATGTGATTAATACTCAATGAGTTCTAGGGTTTGATCATGTTATGCTTACGAGAGAGGTGTCAGTCAACGGGTCTGCAACATTCAGATCCGTGTGTTCATTGCAAATCTTGATTTCATATTGTAGATGTTGCTACTATGCTGCACTTGGAGTTATTCCAAATGGTTGCTTAATTATACGTATCCGGTTTGCTACTCAGAGTTATCCAGATAGGTGTTAAAGCTTGCATCGACATAACCCTTTACGCCAAACTCTTTATCACCTCCATAACTGAGAAACATTTCCTTATTCCTAAGGACAATTTTGACTGCTGTCCAATGATCCACTCTTGGATCACTCTTGTACCCCCTTGCCAAACACGTGGCAAGGCACATTGCGGTACACGACATGGCATATCGTATAGAGCCTATGGCTGAGGCATAGGGAACGACTTTCGTCCTTTCTCTTTCTTCTGCCGTGGTCGAGCTTCAAGTCTTAACTTCACACCTCACAACTCAGGCAAGAACTCTTTCTTTGACTGATCCATCTTGAACTCCTTCAAGATCATGTCAAGGTATGTGCTCTGTGAAAGTCTTATCAGGCGTCTTGATCTATCTCTATAGATCTTGATACCCAACATGTAAGCAGTTTTACACAGGTCTTCCTTTGAAAAACTCCATTCAAACAACCCTTTACATTTTCTAGAAATTCTACATCATTTCCGATCAACAATATGTTATCCATATATACCTATCAGAAATGTTGTAGTGCTCCCACTCACTTTCTTGCAAATACAAGTTTCTTGCAAACTTTGTATAAACCCGAATGCTTTGATCGCCGCATCAAAGCATATGTTCCAACTCCGAGATGCTTGCTCCAGTCCATAGAAGGATCACTGGAGTTTGCCTACCTTTTAGCATCCTTAGGATTGACAAAAACCTTTTGGTTGTATCACATGCAACCTTTCCTCGGGGAAACCGTCAAGGAAACTTTGTTTTGACATCCATCTGCCTGATTTCGTAAATGAAAATGCAGCAACTGCTAACATACTTCTAACAGACTTTAGCATCGCTATGATTGAGAGAGTCTCATCATAGTCAACTCCTTGAACTTGTCGGAAACTTCTTTGAGACAAGTTGAGCTTCACAAATGGTGACATTACCATCAGCGTCTGTCTTCTTCTTAAAGATCCATTTATTCTCAATGGCTTGCCATTCATCGGACAAGTCCACCAAAGTCCATACTTTGTTCTCATACATGGGTCCTATCTCGGATTTCATGGCTTCTAGCCATTTGTTTGAATCCGGGCCCACCATCGCTTCTTCATAGCTCATAGGTTCATCGTTGTCCAACAACATGACCTTTAAGACAGGGTTACCACTCAGAAGGTGTACACACCCTTGTCGACCTACGATGTTTGATAGAATTTGATATGAAGCTTCATGATCATCACCATTAGCTTTCTCCACAACTGACGCAAGTGCCACAGAAACATCTTTCTGTGATGTGCTACTCTCTGGTTGAAGTGAAGGTTCAACAACCTCACCAAGTTCTATCTTCCTCCCACTCAATTCTTTCGAGAGAAACTCTTTCTCGAGAAAGGACATGTTCTTAGAGACAAACACTTTGCCCTCAGATCTGAGATAGAAGGTATACCCAATCGTCTTGTTTGGGTATTCTATGAAGATACAGATTTCCACTTTGGGTTCAAGCTTTTCCGACCGAAGCCTATCGACATAAGCATCGTAGCCCCAAACCTTAAGAAACAACAACTTTGGTTTCTTGCCAAACCATAGTTCACACGATGTCGTCTCCACAGACTTAGATGGTGCCCTATTTAAAGTGAATGTAATTGTCTTTAATGCATAACCCCCAAAATAGTGGTAGATTGGTAAGAGACATCATACACCATATCCAATAAGGTTTGATTATGATGTTTGGACACACCATCATGCTATGGTGTTCCAGGCGGCGTCAACTGTGAAACGATTCCACCTTGTCTTTAGTGATTGCCAAACTCATAACTCAGATACTTTCCCTTTGATTAGATCGAAGGAACTTGATCTTCTTGTTACGATGATTCTCAACTTCACTCTGAAATTGCTTGAACTTTCCAAACATTTCAGACTTATGCTTCATTAAGTAAATATACCCATATCTATTCAATTCACCGGTGAAGGTGAGAAAATAACGATATCCAGCGCGCGCGTCAACACTCATCGGACCACACACATCAGCATGTATGATTTCCAACAAGTCACTCGCCCGTTCCATTGTTCCAAAGAACGGGGTTTTAATCATCTTGCCAAAGAGGCATGGTTCGCATGTGTCAAGTGATTCAAAATCAAGTGTCTTCAAAAGTCCATTAGCATGGAGGTTCTTTTATGCGCTTTACACCAATATGACCTAAGCGGCAGTGCCACATGAAAGTGGTACTATCATTATCAACTCTACATCTTTTGGCATCAATGTTATGAACATGTGTATAACTACGACCGGGATTAATAAACCATTCACATTGGGTGCATGACCATAGAAGGTATTATTCATGTAACCAGAATAACCATTATTCTCTGACTTAAATGAATAACCGTATTGCAATAAACATGATCTAATCATGTTCATGCTGAACGCAGACACCAATGAAAACAACATTTATCTAGGTTCAACACTAATCCTGAAGGTAGAGGGAGCGTGCGATGGTGATCACATCAACCTTGGAAACACTCCCAACACACATTGTCACCTCACCCTTAGCTAGTCTCTGTTAATTCCGTAGCTTTTATTTCGAGTTACCAATATTAGCAACTGAACTGGTATCTAATACCCAGGTGATACTAGTAGTACTAGTAAGGTACACATCAATAACACCCATATATCAAATATACTTTTGTTGAAGTTGACATCCTTCTTATCTACCAAGTATTTGAGGCAGTTCCTCTACCAGTGACTGTTCCCCTAATAGAAGCACTTTGTCTCGGGTTTGGGTTCTTGGGT
Organism: Triticum dicoccoides; assembly: GCF_002162155.2. NCBI lineage: Eukaryota > Viridiplantae > Streptophyta > Magnoliopsida > Poales > Poaceae > Triticum > Triticum dicoccoides. The sequence continues at coordinate 301,355,256 of NC_041384.1, forward strand.
TTCTTCACTGGAGCGGCAACTGGCTTGCCATTCAAGAAGTTTCCCTTCTTTCCCTTGACCTTCTTCGAAACCAGTGCTCTTCTTAACCATCAACACTTGATTCTCCTTCTTGATTTCTACCTTGACGGCCTTAAGCATGACGAACAGCTCCGGGATTATCTTCCCTTGCATGTTATAGTTCATCACAAAACTCTAGTGGCTTGGTGATAGCGATTGGAGAACTTTTGTCAATCACTCTCTTATCTGAAAGATTAACTCCCACTTGATTCAAGTGATTGAAGTACCCAGACATTCTGAGCACATGCTCACTGGCTGAGCTATTCTCCTCCATCTTGTAGGCAAAGGTCTTGTTAGAGGTCTCAACCTCTCAACACGGGCATGAGCCTGAAATACCAATTTCAGTTCTTTGAACATCTCATATGTTCTATGGCATTCAAAACGCTTTTGGAGCCCCGACTCTAAGCCGTAAAGCATGGCGCACTAAACTATCAGGTAGTCATCAGAACATGTCTACCAGATGTTCACAACATCCACAGACGATGCCAGAGGGGTTAGCACACCGAGCGGTGCATCAAGGACAGAAGCCTTCTGTGTAGCAGTGAGGACAATCCTCAGACTACGGCCCTAGTCCACACAATTGCTTACAATATCTTTCAACTTAGTCTTTCTCTAGGAACGTATTAAAACAAAGAGCTAAAGAGCGAGCTATTAATCCACAACATAATTTGCAAAGACAATTTAGACTATGTTCATCATAATTAAGTTCACCTAATGAAATTATTGAATGAACTCCCACTCAGATAGACATCCCTCTAGTCATCTAAGTGATACATGATCCGAATCGACTAGGCCGTGTCCGATCATCATGTGAGACAGACTAGTCATCAACGGTCTTTCGGTCTACTATACGACTCATGTTCGACCTTTCGGTCTCTCGTGTTCTGAGGCCATGCATGTACATGCTAGGCTCGTCAAGTCAACCTAAGTGTTTTGCATGTGTAAATCTGGCTTACACCTGTTGTATTCGAACGTTAGAATCTATCACACCCGATCATCACGTGGTGCTTCGAGACAACGAGCCTTCGCAATGGTGCACAGTTAGGGGGAACACTTTCTTGAAATTTTAGTGAGGGATCATCTTATTTGTGCTACCGTCGTTCTAAGCAAATAAGATGTAAACATGACAAACATCATATGCAAATCACAAAGTGACATGATATGGCCAATATCATCTTGCGCGTTTGATCTCCATCTTCGAGGCGCGGCATGAACACCATCGTCACCGGCATGACACCATGATCTCCATCATCGTCTCTTCATGAAGTTGCCTCGCGAACTATTACTTCTACTACTATGGCTAATGGTTAGCAATAAAGTAAAGTAATTACTTGGCGTTTTCATTGACATGCAGGTCATAAATAAATTAAGACAACTCCTATGGCTCCTGCCGGTTGTCATACTCATCGACATGCAAGTCGTGATTCCTATTACAAGAACATGATCAATCGCATACATCACATATATCATTCATCACATCCTTTTGGCCATATCACATCACATAGCATACCCTGCAAAAACAAGTTAGATGTCCTCTAATTGTTGTTGCATGTTTTACGTGGCTGCTATGGGTTTCTAGCAAGAACGTTTCTTGCCTACACAGAAGCCACAACGGTGATATGCCAATTGCTATTTACCCTTCATAAGGACCCTCTTCATCGAATCTGATCCGACTAAAGTGGGAGAGACAGACACCCGCTAGCCACCTTATGCATCAAGTGCATGTCAGTCGGTGGAACCAGTCTCACGTAAGCGTACGTGTAAGGTCGGTCCGGGCCGCTTCATCCCACAATACCGCTGGATCAAGATAAGACTAGTAACGGTAAGAAAATTGAACAAAATCATCACCCACAACTGCTTTGTGTTCTACTCGTGCATAGAATCTACGCATAGACCTAGCTCATGATGCCACTGTTGGGGAACATAGCAATAATTCAAAATTTTCCTACGTGTCACCAAGATCAATCTAGGAGATACTAGCAACGAGAGAGATGGAGTGCATCTTCATACCCTTGAAGATCGCTAAGCGGAAGTGTTACAAGAACGCGGTTGGTGGAGTCGTACACGCAGCGATTCAGATCATGGTCGATTCCGATCTAAGCGCCGAACAACGGCGCCTCCGCGTTCAACACACATACAGCCCGAGGATGTCTCCTCCTTCTTGATCCAGCAAGGGGATAGGAGAAGTCGAGGGAGAACTCCGACAGCACGACGACGTGGTGGTGATGGAGCTCGTGGTTCTCTGGCAGGGCTTCGCCGCGCTACAGAGGAGGAGGAGGTGTAGGAGAGGGGGAGGGGCTGCGCCAGGGGAAGGGTGCGGCTGCCCTCTCTCTCCCTCACTATATATAGTGGGTAGGAGGGTTGAGGAAGCGCCCTAGGGTTCCCTAGGGGAGGGGCGGCGGCCATACGGGAAACCCTAGATGGGTTTGGGCGCCCCCACCCCTAGGAAACTTGCCCCCCAAGCCGGGAGGGGTGGCTACCCTAGGGGAGGCGCCCCACCTCTCCAGGTTACGTGAGATGGGGTGGGAGGGGCGCTCAGCCGCTTAGTGGGCTGATGTGCCCCTCCCCTTGGCCCATAAGGCCCCCCAACGCTTGTCGGGGCCTCTGAAACCCCTTTCGGACACGTTGGTCGTCACCTGGTACCCCTGGAACAATTCCAGACTCCAATACCCTTCATCCAATATATCGATCTTCACCTCCGGACCATTCCGGAACTCCTCGTCACATTCGGGATCTCATCCGGGACTCCGAAAAACCTTCGGTAACCACATACTATTTCCCATAATAACTCTAGCGTCACCGAACCTTAAGTGTGTAGACCCTACGGGTTCGGGAACCATGTAGACATGACCGAGACATCTCTTCGGCCAATAACCAATACCGGGATCTGGATACCCATGTTGGCTCCTACATGTTCCACAATGATCTCATCGGATGAACCACGATGTTGGGGATTCAATCAATCCCGTATACAATTCCCTTTATCTATCGGTATGTTACTTGCCCGAGATTCGATCGTCGGTATCCCCATACCTTGTTCAATCTTGTTACTGGCAAGTCTCTTTACTCGTTCCGTAACGCATGATCCCGTGGCGAAATCCTTAGTCACATTGAGCTCATTATGATGATGCATTACCGACTGGGCCCATGGATACCTCTCCGTCATATGGAGTGACAAATCCCAGTCTCGATTCGTGCCAACCCAACAGACACTTTCGGGGATACATGCAGTGCACCTTTATAGCCACCCAGTTACGTTGTGACGTTTGGTACACCCAAAGCATTCCTACGGTATCCGGGAGTTGTACAATCTCATGGTCTAAGGAAATGATACTTTACATTAGAAAAGCTTTAGCAAATGAACTACATGATCTTGTGCTATGCTTAAGATTGGGTCTTGTCCATCACATCATTCTCCTAATGATGTGATCCCATTATCAATGACATCCAATGTCCATGGTCAGGAAACCATGACCATCTATTGATCAACGAGCTAGTCAACTAGAGGCTTACTAGGGACATATTATGATCTATGTATTCACACATGTATTACGGTTTCCGGTTAATACAATTATAGCATGAACAATAGACAATTATAATGAACAAGGAAATATAGTAATAACCATTTTATTATTGCCTCTAGGGCATATTTCCAACACAAAGAACTTCCAAGAGTGCCCCAAAGTTCCTACCGGAGAGTCAAGACGAAAAGGTGTGCCAACGCCTATGTATAAGTTCACAAGGTCACAGAACCTGCAAGTTGATCACCAAAACATACATCAAGTAGATCACGTGAATATCCCATTGTCACCATAGAAAAGCACATGCAAGACGTACATCAAGTGTTCTCAAATCCTTAAAGACTCAATCCAATAAGATAACTTCAAGGGGAAAACTCAATCCATTACAAGAAGGTAGAGGGGGAGAAAAATCATTAGATCCAACTATAATAGCAAAGCTCGCAGTGCATCAAGATCGTGCCAAATCAAGAACACGAGAGAGAGAGAGAGAGAGATCAAACACATAGCTATTGGTACATACCCTCAGCCCCGAGGGTGAACTACTCCCTCCTCGTCATGAAGAGCGCCGGGATGATGAAGATGGCCACCGGTGATTGTTTCCCCCTTCGTTAGGGTGCCAGAACAGGGTCTCGATTGGTTTTTGGTGGCTACAGAGGCTTGCGGCGGCGGAACTCGCGATCTAGGTTCTGTTCTGGAGGTTTTGGCATATATAAGAGGTGTTGGCGTCGAGAACAAGTCAGGATAGTCCACGAGGGGCCCACATGGTCGGAGGGCGTGCCCTCCACCCTTGTGTAGGCCTTGTGGCTCTTCTGGCCCAACTCTTTTGCTTCGGGGGCTTCTTCTAGTTCAAAAAAAATTGTCGTAAAGTTTCAGGTCAATTGCACTCCATTTGATATTCCTTTTCCGTGAAACTCAAAAACAAGTAGAAAACAGAAACTGGCACTGGCACTGGGGTCTAGGTTAATAGATTAGTCCCAAAAATCATATAAAATAGCATATAAATGCATATAAAACATCGAAGATAGATAATATAATAGCATGGAACAATCAAAAAATTATAGATATATTGGAGACGTATCAAGGTGCATCATTCACGCGGTCGTCAGCAGCGAGGGAGGAGACCAACAACTGCCCGTGTGTCCCGATCGGCGACCGTGCTGTTCTCTCCGAGACAACGCCAGCCCTGGAGGGCCTCCGACCCCTTCTTCCTCCCTGCGATATTGTGGCCAAGATGCGGCCTCCTGACGCCGTCTTTGCCACATGTCGACGACCCTCAGGTATATATTCCTACAAAACCTGCGTGGCTCTACTGCCCAGCTCCCCACGTGGGTGCATGTGGATCTTTTTCTACTTTTGTCGGCTGTTCCAAAGCCACCTATACTTTTACTATTATTAGAGGTAAAGCTAGTTCATACAGTCGAATCTAAGAGTTGGTTCAAACAGGGAAGAAAGTGGGAAAGCTGTAGCATGAATCTAGGACTTGGTTCTAAGAGGAAACGGGGGAAAGTAGTAGATACTGGCTACCCAACCGGTCTCTTGGTTGAAAAGGCTAAGAATGCGTGGTGGATGGCGAAGGGTGGGGGAAGTGGACCTGTCTCTTTGTTGAAAAAGGAAAGAAAGTGAGGGGTGTTGGGGACAACGCAAATGAGAACGAGCAGGTCTAGATTTCCTGTGCTCACATAGGAAAATGTCACCGAGGATATAAAAATGGGATAAACGCAGACATGCTGCCTGAGTGTTTGCTGCTCTCAGCAACCACATCTGCCTCAGCACTTTATGCCCCTGTTGTCCTTACACCCATATCGCTACCGTTAATGTAAAATCACATGAAGCATTAAGCAATGCGACCTAATGTCGCTATTAAGTAATGGTATAGTGCCCTCGATAAATTGAAGCAATGCCACCTGATGTCACTATTAAGTAATGGTCTAGTGCCGTCGATAAATTGAGGCAATGCCACCACCATTTTATGAAGTGCTTCCGTCTTGCTTTACTTCCCATGAATTGTGTTGTTGCAGTTACACTTAAATCTCACAGCGCTAACATTGCTTCATCCCAGTGGAACTGCACAAATTTGATTGCACATTTACTGACCATGTGCTACTCTCATGACAGTAATATGAATGCTATTATTCTGCATGTTAATCTAGTGGCAGTGTTGATGTGATGCGATGCTACTTCTTACTTAATGGACTTTCATACTATCAATGTAGTGCCAATTATAACACAATAGATGATGTTGTTAACCATATGCCACTGCAAATAATTGTCACTGTTTAAATAACCGTATTTCATATTTGCACAAACAGGGATGTCTGTCTCCATATTGTTTCTATTTGTGCAATCAAAAGTACACACCTCAGTTTTAGTAGAACTGCACAAAATGAGATGGCTATTCCTAGCTGCCGCCGTCTAACCACCCATATTCCAGGTATTCCTACATTGGTAGTAACTAGGTAGAATGACCAACGCAATATAAAAGAAGCTGATTCATACGTTTTACTTCCTGATTGCAGTGCAGGGACGAGCGAAAACAACTCCATCCTAGTCGGGAATGCACTTTCTCCTAGTTCGTCCATGGATAGAGGACTAGCTGGCACGCCTGTACGGAGGTTTTTGGGACAGGTGCACGGACAAGAGGCATTGTGGTCTACTTATTTCTTCAAATAGCGGTACTTAAATTTAGTGGAACTGCACAAGAAGTTCAGATGGTGAGTAGAATACATGGTTCAGTTCAGCATTCCAACTGAGAGCACAATTGTAATTGGTTATTCTGGAATGAGAGAACCTAACCCTAGATGGCGGCAACAAGAAAAAACAGAGTGAACTCCAGGAAATTAAAGCCTACCTAGGGAGGCCCTTTGCTCAGAGAAGCCTTGCTTGATTTTTCCAGATTTGTAAACCTTCTCACAACTTTGTCTTTTGTTGTGAAATAGTAAATGTTTGTTATGTTCTATGAATCATTGAGATGTATACAATTGCTTAACTTATGCGTTTCAAGTTTTTCTGAATCTAAGTTTAATGTGAATGTTCCACATGAACGTTGTACTAGCGTGTGAACGTTTGGAATTTACATTGTGGCCTCACTTAACTGCATGAATCACCGTAACAAGAATGTAGTTGCTTATATGTTAGACTGCCACTACTAGGGAAAACCCTAGCAGTAGCATGGGTATTTTGCCTATCAGTAGCGCGGGACGATGCGCTACTGATAAGGCGCTACAGCTAACGTGTAGCGGTAGCGCCTGTCGTCCCACGCTACTGCTATACATGCATAAGAGTGGCGTGCTTTAGTGAAGGGCGCTACTGCTAATATCTGCAGCGCTTTTTAGCAGGAAGCGCTACTGGTAAGGCAGAGCTACTGCTAAATTTGTTCCCTCGCTACTGCTAGTTTTATTAGTTTTTTTCTTCTGCATATCTATTTTGTATTTGAATAGGCTTTATACAATAATCTTTACCATATCATACACATGAAAAATGTAATCATAGCATATACATACAAATAGTCTCATCAAATCATGTCATCATCATAATCATCATCCAACACAAAGTGGTCTCTCGTCATCATGTCAAAAATAGCGATACAAGTCTCGATTACTTGCAACTACATCGTTATCCATCTAAACAATGATATACGTGAGAAGAGCTATCACTTTGATTGAGAGTAGAACTATGCAGTACATGAGTTCGTATCCCTCTCTCGCATTAGCATGAACCTAAACTAACTATTGCCTATCGCTCGGAAACCGGAAACCGGAAACCGATACACCTAGGCCTGACACTCCGGCCACTCGTCGTATATATACTCCTAGCATAGTACTTCTTCGCCATCGATGATCTATGCAGCTGCATCATCACATGAGTCGATGATATGCAACATATATAGTTGAGCAACAAAAAGAGACACACTTGGCAAAAAATAGAAGCAACATATCATAAGCATAAATAACAAAGTTGATCATACCCAAAATGCCCTAACTAGAGTGATCATCGCTAGTCGAGGAGGACGGTTTAATTCCATCACAAATAAAGTTTCGTCGTGCATAACTCAAAGTTTCATCATACAGAAAGTATGGACTAAACGGACACATTGTCATATATCGACAATCACTCCAACATGTCGTGCCATCCATCCAAGTCAGGGAGATAGTCCTCGAGCCTGGTGAAAGGCTTCAAGTCAAGATGCTGAGCGGCTACCCATGTTCGGACGTCTTCCCATGACATTTGTCCTTCTTCGTAGAACATCCCTGTTTTTTCTACAACCTCATGCATGATGATTTGGGCAAGTTCGCGCTGCATGTGATAGAACTCAGCTCGAAGTCGATGATCCTTGATATCTCCTACGTTCTTTGCCCATTGCAGAATATGGGCATCGCCGGATGTAGGTGACATGTGAAGGTTCTGGTGATCCCGTCTATACTCCAGCATGTGGTGTAGGACATAGAATCCATCATTAAGAGAATCACTCGGTTGCTGGATGCAGCAGAAGTCAGTCTTATGGCCGAAGGCGGGCCTGCCGTCCCTTCTCTTCTTGTTCTTGACCTCTCCACCCCGTGTGTCATAGTAAAACATAGCACTGTCGAGAACATCCTTGATGAGGGTGTAATCCTTTTTGTTAATGTTCTTCGACGAGTCCAAGTAAAAGAGTGTGGGAGTATCGGGGGTAGAGGATGATGAGGACGGCGCGCCCGCCGCTGCACAAAATAAGTACACCTCAAATTAATTAGCCTCCACCGTGCAAATGAATGATTGAAATCGAAGGAAGGATATCCGCGCGGATGACTTACAGGGCATGGTAAGGCACGACAATCGCCTCCTTGTCCTTATTGGCGAGCATGAAATTGACGATGTATTCCCTCGTGTATTCACGGTGCTTTGCGCAGACTCCCAAGAAGCTCTCGTGCATGAAGTACGGGTCAGAGACACAGATATGAGGTATCTGCTCAACCCCGATGATGTAGTTCATGTGCAAGGCATAAAGGCGGACAAACGTAAAATCTAGCTTCTTCATGTGAAACATGTCGAATATGTAATCGAATCGAAGGAAGAACTTCTGCGCGGGGAATGTGTTGACGTACGACAATTTCCATGGAATGTTAACCACGTAGAGTGGGTATCCTGGATCTTTCGAGGCGATGAGGCCTTTCTCTATCCGCAACACATCGTCATGAAGTCTCCTTAGATTGCCGAATCTGGCCCCTAGCACTGCTGCAGGTAGGATTGGTTAACTGGGGATATGCCATTTATACACACCGGGGATATCTATACGGTCTTGAACCCGAGGCTGCTGAGGAGGTTGGATCATAGAATCAGCTTTTTGCCTTTCCTCGGTCTCTTCCTAGACTTCTTTACTATCGGAAGGTCGTCCATAATACATTCAGCCTCCGGAGACGACAATTCAGGAACCGACTCATGACGCTCAAACCCTAGGCGCCAGTATAGACATACTGTTGAGTGCCATCGTCATCCTCATCCTCATCTATGGCGATGTCACCAGCGACTAATGGAGCCTTTTCTTACCTCCTCCGCTATCACCTAGCACGACAGCCGACGCTAATTGGGTAGGTGAGGTGATGATGTTCATACCTAACTGCGTGCTCGTGGGTGTGCTCCCGGCCGCCTCCAGACGAAACAGACTCTTTGGCCACAACAGGACCCACCCATTGCAATAATCAACAAGCCGCCATGGGGTCTCGTTGTCATCCCCCACTAGTACTAGAGGAGGCAAATTCTCGTGGCCCGGTTTGACACTGGCCACGGAAACCTTGAAGTACCTCGGGGGGATCGGCCGGCTGTGGAACGATGGTTCCTTTCGCTTCAATATTGTCGCCTTCCCGCGTCCACCTTCTGGTCGCCGATGGTGTACAATATGGTGCATGGGGTTTCGTCGGCCTACAAAGAAAAGTCTTCGACGTGAGACATCCGAAAGGCAACGAAGACGGGAGATTATACAATTACTGAAGGGGGCCGGTGTGACAGATACCGTGAGGGCGTCGATCTCAGCCAAAGATAAAGCACCGCCGAGCACATCTAGTGCCGGAGCAGGTGCGGGAGCAGGTGCAGCTGCAGGTGCTGGTGCAACGCTAGTCGAGCTGTTCCCCAAGAATTCACCAAGGGGAAAGTCCGCTGCAATTTTTCTAGATTTTGCCTGGTCCGATTGAAAACGTCCGGAACCAAGGAAGTAGACATATCTACAACCACCTGTTTTGCGGCAGCTACCGCTGTTGCGACTGTCTGAGATCATTTCTTCTCACCGCAATCTCAACCTTCTTGTCGATGTTTTCTTTAGTTAACCTCCGTCTTTCCTTTCTCTCCTCCGTGGTCTCATGGTAGTACTTCTTCCACATGGCGCCATCTCTGACACCATGCACACGTCCATACGACAGTCGAGTCTCCATCGGGAGTCATTTCAATATGTTCAACGCCCGGTTGAATGGCGTGACCCACTTGGGCCTCGCCAACGCCTCAGACGGCGAGTCGCTTTCGGCCGCAATCCTGTGCTGCTCTCTCTGTAAAAGGCACAAGGATCATTTACAAATATGACTAACTTGCAGTCGAATTGATCAGAAACTAAAATTACCAGCAGTCTCATGAACTCCGTCCTGACCGCGTTCGTCTCGAAAACCTTCTTCACTGGGTCCCAACGGTGCCGGGCCCTGAGGACGTCACGCTCCTGCAGGATGGTAAACTCCGCCAAGGGGTCTGGGATGCCCAGACTCGCGGCTTCCGCGTCCTCCATGGCCCATATGGACCTCTTCCCGCCGTAACCACGGCTTTCGGGGTGGTGGCACCCAATGTTCCTCTGTTGAAGCCCCTTCATGTACTTCGACTTTTTTTGGCAGCTTCGGCCTTGCAAGCCGCCTTGAATATTTCAAAGTGCTCTACCGTGATTGTTGGATTATCCTTTACAATCTCGGAGTAGGGTTCCATTTTCTCGATGATCCATGCTTTCACCCTTGTTTTCCAAGCGGCCAACGCATTGCTAAACTTGCTCATGGCGTGTTGGTTTATCTTCTTCATTGTCGGGTCCTTATCTGGATCTTTATAATCCTTTTCATTCCGGTCCGGGAACAAGAATATTTGGTGCAACTTCTTTAGGAAGGAGGGCCCCATATTATCTATCTTCTGTAGTATCTCATCGTTGATGGTGGTGGTTGTCCATATGATGCAGCCTATTTGATTGACGTAGCACGCGCGGCTTCCTCGGGCGCGTTTGGCTCAAAATTGTCGTTGTTCACCTCCGTGACCACCAGTCTAGTAGTCCTGAGTTTGTTAGGAAGCCGTTGCCTCTTTGCTTTCGGTTCTACACCGGCTCCGCTCCCCGAGGCTGTGCCGGTCTCGATGCCGGTCTCAGTCTCAGCACCGATATCGGTCTCAGCACCGGTCTGCATGTCGGCCTCAGTCCCCGATGCGACCGGTGGGCCCAGCAACAACATCGGTTGATCGTAGGCAAGGCTCAAAAATTCGTCTACCGCCAGGTAGACGTCGTCGCAATAACCAGAACCATGTCCTTCATCGTTGCTAGCCATGTTTCCTACGATTAATTCTAGTCAATTAATTCTAGACCTAATAAAATGAATATGACATAAAAGGCCTATGTTTTGCAGGAATGTTGAATCCTTCCCGGTGCGGCAAATCCCGGGCACTCGATATGTCCTAGTTTGTAGCACAAGTCATGCCGAAATTCACAGAAAATTTCGGCATGACCTTTGCTAAAAAGCGGACAAATCAAGAACATGAAATTTGCTAGAACGGAAATGAATCAACATTCCGGCAAAACATAGGCCACTCAGCTTCATTCCCTGGAAACAGTGTTCAAATATCCATCTTCGACACCGCAACACACGTACAAATATACACGGGCAACTACATGTCCAAATTTCACAAGCTAATTCAAAAACAAAGTGTAGAAGAAAATTCATTTAACTACTAATAGAACAAAATTCAGTTAACTTTAGTGCTCTATAATGATGAAAGGAAAAAATCAGTTAACTACTAATTTCATTCATTTAGGTTATTCATTTAACTTCACCTAATTAACGTACTGTACCACTACTACTAGCAGCAATACTAACCTAATTAACCTAGCAAAACTCTACTGCCCTAACTGAAAAACATCTAATTAACATCTACTAGTACCACTACTGCCCTAACCTAATTAACATCTACTAGTATCACTATATGCTACAAGCAGCATCTACCCTAATTAAACCCTACTTCCCTAACTAACTTTTGCTATAAACCAAATTTTTGGCTCTAAACTAATTTTTTTGCTATAAACTAACTTTTGCTCTACTAATTTTTTCTCTAAAATGCAAAGAGAGAGGAGTGGGGGGAGGTGTGGGGGACTTACAGAGAAGGGAGAGACGATGGCGGGGAGGTGCTCGGCGACGGAGGCAGGGGTGGAGAGGGCGGGCTCAGGCACGGGCAGCGGCAGTCCTGGGTGGGCTCGGGCGGCGGTGAGGTCGAGGGCGGCGACGGTGAGGTCGAGGGCGGCCTCGGGCGGCGGCGGTGAGGCTGAGGGCGGCCTTGGGCGACGGCGCTGAGGATGACGGTGGCCTCGGGAGGAGACGGTGAGGTTGCGGACGTCCACGCTGGCAGGAGACGGCGGCGAAGTGGGGCAACGGCATATTGGGAGACGGCAGTGAGGGCGAGGGATTTGAGGGAGAAGTGGTGGCCGGGGGAGCGAAACCGCTGTTTAAGTGAAACGTAACGGTAGCGCATTCCTGAAAACGCGCTATAGCTAAGTTAGCTACATCGTGTTTCCTCAAACGCGCTACTGCTATTTCTTTCTCCTTTTCCCCTTTTTCATTTATTTTTCTTTACATTTTATTTTTTTCCTTTCTCCTTTTTCTATTTCTTTCATTTTCATTTACTTTTCTACTTGTTTCTAATTTTATTTTATTTTCGTTAGCAGTAGCACCATACACATAAACGCGCTCCTACAACAAAATTAGTGGCAACATTGTTTCTAAAAGAGCGCTACTACTATGTGTAGCTGATCGGCTTAGTGGTGGGAATTTTTGTAGTAGCGCTTTTACAAAGGGACGCGCTACTGCTATATGTGTATCTGCAGCGCGGTTATTTCGCACGCGCTACTGCTTTCTAGCAGTAGCGCCCTTTTTTAACATGCGCTACTGCTAAAGTTCTGTGTATAGGATTTTCCCTAGTAGTGGGCAGATTATTGATTGTTAGATGGTTGATAGCTGACTTTTCTAGTGTTGAAGCGAGCTGAGGCAATGTGTTGTGTTTTGCACAACTGCTTACAAGTGGGGTAGCACCAACAATGTTTACAAGTACTTAACCAGCCTTACGTATCCTATGTATACGTCGACGCACAGTTGTCGAACGAGTACTCTATTTCGTCAAACACACATTGCTCATATGATAAGCCATGACTACTTATGTCTTACCATGCCATATTACATGAAAAACTAGTGAGGACACATCTGTTTCGGCAACAATTAGGATGGTTCTCACATGATTCACGGGCACACAGAAGTAGCAGTAGTTCCCATAGACGGATTCAAACAAAGTACTAGCCCAGAGGTCTTGATAATAGGCAAGGTTTGGATAATTAGACACAATCCAAACTACAATTAAAAACTAGCTGGGGCAACTATTTCATGCCTCGATCTAATTTGGGATGGACACAAGACGAACCTTACCATGAACATCATTGAGGATGTCCGACAGTAGCTCAATCCTGTGAACCTTCCCAAAGATAACCTTGTGGCCTTGCCACTCATATACTTGTTTGTGGAGGCATGCCACATCATCTTCCTGTGTCAGCTTGACAAGAACAGTATGCCTCACAAACGATGGAGTAGCTTTGAACTTCTTGTGCTTCCGTACACCCTGGAAAACACGCTTGACAATGGTGAGGCTGGAATACATTTCGACATTGGTATAAGTGCAAATGGCTTCTAGGATCCAATAGCCTAAGATCTTTGTTTGCCCAGTGTGTATATTCAGGTCATCTGCCTCATAGAAAGTGACATCTATAACCACACAATCCTTGTCTACATCAGGGCTCTAATTGAAACAGAAACAATTCTGAATTACTTTCCAATATAAGAAACACAAGTTATTTAAACCACTATGTAGAGTCAAAAGTATGCATGACATGGAAGGTAGCATCGCATTGAAGCTAATAAAATTTTGCATTATTCATCACCACATACTTAGATGAAAAACCACAATCAAGATCGGCAAAGAAGAAAATCACCTTGGGCGGCTCAGCGGGGCGGGACACATCCTCTAAGGGGGAAAACTGCTCCTCCAGGGCCATGGGGGTTGTAACCTCAAACGGGACATTGACCATCTTAGTAGTGGCCGTGAGCGTATCTGGGGTCATCCCGGTGGCTACCTCCATATTCTTGGAGCTCTCTGTCTCGTGGGGATCAGCCTCCTGCGTCTGCTCCAACATCGCCAGATCTTTGCCTGGCTCTCCTTGGTCCGTCATGAAACTGACGAATACTAGGGGACAACTGAAAGGAAAACACAATCACAACGACAGTGAAACAAAAAAGAGAGTGAGGATCAGTTACTGCTTTGCAAAAGTTCTTTTTTTTGAACAAAAATATACGAACATCATGGATCTGCTTACCTTCCTTTCGTTGGGAGAGAAGAACAATGGCAGATGCGAGTGGTGGCTTTCTTGAAGACGGTGAGGGAGAAGGGGATTCAGTGAAGAATGAAATGATGGTTGCTTCGTCCATCAAACTTAGACTTTGGGGAGGTGGGGTTTTGTGATATGATGGCTCATTACTGCCACGCTACGACCGGGGTGACTCCCTGCCTGCATACCGCCTTCTAATTTGGTGGATGGCATTTGGGCCCGTGCGCTGCAGGGCCCGCATGTCAGCGAACCAAAGTAAAATGGCATTCAATAGAGGGAGACGTTTCGATGTACTAGAAGGAGCCAGAAACGGTGGTGTATCCACTGTAGTAGTAGTAATTATTTTTTTGGGTAGCTATAGAGTGACTCCACTGTAATAGTAGTAATTGTTTCTCCGGGCCCAAGACAAAACAGCCCATCCACCCTAGTAAATAATAAAATCAATTCAAAATCACATATATTTAATTAATGAGAGGCGCTACCCAGCACACCGCCCCTCGAAAAAACCTGGGTGTTGTTCTTCCTCCTCACTCCCACGCACCTCATGTTAGCTCACTCCAATCGTACCCCAAAATTCATCACCTCAATCCTACAGAAAACCCCAGCTCCCCTTCTTCCTCACCACTACAGAAAAATCCCAGCTCCCCTTCTTCTCACTCACACTACAACTAGGCTCGTCATTCGTTACTCTGCTCAAATCTGTGAGCGCGGCACCCTCGAGGAAAATGTAGTTGGCTGACCCCGGCGCCAAGAAGATGAGTCTCCCGCCAGCAGCGATGCCTGTTGTAGATCCCGCACTCGGCAGCGTGGGGAGAAGCGGCGTGCCCGCCCCCACCGTATCCCAGGAACCTGTGGAATCTCAGGTGAACCACATCATCGATCTCCCGGACGCCATCCTTGCGGAGATCATCTCGCTTCTCCCCACCAAGGATTGTTGTCGCACCCAAGTCCTCTCAACATGGTGGCGCCCTCTATGGCGCACCGCGCCCCTTAATCTCGACTGTCATCATCTATCTCTCTTTAATGATTTTGAACTCCCTAGAGCCATCATCTCCTCCCACCAGGGCTCCGCTCAAAGCCTCTAAATCCCGTCATCCTACCTAAGCAAGCATAGCATGCCCTGCATGGTGGATGCCTGGCTGAAATCGCCTGAATTCATAGAACTACAACTGCTTGAGTTCTACTATTCCCCTGGAAATCACCTACCAGATACCGAATGCCATGTACTTGTGCCGTCAGCACCGATGTCCATCTCACGGTTTTCCTCCTCTCTCCACACCGCCACCTTTGCGTTGTGCTACCTACCAGACAATCTGGTACTAAATGTTCGACTCCCATTTCTCAAAAAAATTCACTTGTGCGGGTTCGTATATCGGAGTCCTCATTGCATAGCATCATACACTCCAGTTGCCCTGCCCTAGAGTGCTTGGTGCTTGTTTTCACAGTTAGAATCGGTTGTCTCCAAATAAAGTCACCTAACCTTGTAAGAATAGGAATTTCTTTTGACGGAAGGCAGCTCATCATTGAAGATGCCCCTTCACTTCAAAGGTTGATCCTTGATTCTAGTTATTCACCGTTGCAAATAACCGTCATCTCTGCACCTAAACTGGAGACCTTGGGTGTAATACATGATCTCTGTGTTCATTTCAAGATGGTGTTTGGCTCCATAGTTCTTCAGGTACTGTATATTATCAACTACACTTGTAACCATAAGCTGCACTTTAAATTTCTGCGCATAAGTTATGTATCATCTTGTAGTACACATTTTGTACTAATATTATGTTATATGCTCAATGAAGAGTTTCTCCATGTATATTTAGGTGCTGGATTCTGTCAAGATCTTATATATCCAAATGAATAGTTTTGATCTGAACAAGATTATTGGCATGCTGCAATGCTTTCCATGTCTGGAGAAATTGTATATAAAGGTGATAATTTCACGCACATTGGAAGCCCGCATATAGTGTAATAGAATTAACCGTTCAACTTTTGCTCTTTCGACACTCTTTTTTAGACCTTAACTATTCTCAATCTTCATGCATATTTAGGCAACAGGACAGGGTAAGAAAGTTATAACAAATCGGTGGATTCGTAAACACCGGGATTTTCTCACTTCTCATGACATTCGACTGAAGACAATAATGCTAGAACTATATGTAGCCAACCATGAAAGCACTAGATTTGTCACATTATTCCTGCTGAATGCGAGGTTACTATTGTCCACGAGGCTTAAGTTTATCAGCAGCATGGTTTTGATGGATGGGTATGTCGAAGAGAAAAAAAGGAGTTTTGGGTGGACAAAAGGGCTTCTGAACGTGCCGGGCTTCTATTTACAACATCTTGTGGTCATAATCCAGTAAATTTTATGACCCAGTATGTTCATTCTATGGACCTTACCGATCCGTTTGACTGTGACTACGTAAAACAGTGCTGGAATTAGATGTTGTTGCCCTTCTCAATATGGGTTTTGTCTAAACCTGATGAATAATTAACCCTCGTGCTTTTGTACAATTTGTAAGCTCGAGTTAGATGTTGTCGACCTTTTCAACTCGGTTGTGACTGTCATATTTTCTTTGAAACCAGGCAAATGGCTTGCCATTTGTTTAATTAAGAGTGAAATATTGTAACAAATCCTAACCAAGCGAAATAACATCACTCTCGCCGGCTGCTTGAGCCCACTATGCATTACAGAACACAAGTGATTAGCCCCCACCAGCACCCACAAACTTATTTTGAAATAGCACACCAAATGGGCTGTAAATTTTCATCAGAAAGGTTGCATGACCGTGACAAATTTTTACTCTCACATTTGGGACCCATGAGGAAAAAACCTACCCAAGGTGGTGTCGACTTAATTACTAGTCAACAAACGATTCTGCCTACTAGCCGTTGGATTGACATCCAACATCTGTCATGTATCTTCTATCTCTTGTCTTCTTCCTTCAGCCGCCCAAACCAAACCACCCCGTCGGTTCCGCCTGCTCCCGCCTCCCATGGCTGGCTGCGCCTCCGCTTCCCTACTGTACCCTCAAACGTTGGCTATCCCATCCCTCTCTTCCCCCACACGTCATGTTATTCTCCTGTGACGTCAGCCCCAACACGCACCCGCACCTGAACCAGTCAATCCTCGTACTCCCCTCCACCTGTGACTAGACTGGCGCATCTTGCACGTCTCCTTTTCATTCCGTTCGAGGCCTCGTCGTCGTCCTCCGCCTTGGTTCGCTCGCCGTGTGCAGTGCGCCGCCGTCTGGCGTTGTCAACGTGGTCAACAACCGAGAGGAATAAGGAGATGACTGTACGTGGTGAGGATGACAGTAGAGACCCATCAGGATCATGGTAGTACGCAAGAAAGTGCCTCATTATTACAAGCCCAAAAAATGGTTCCTCCTAATGGTTGGACATCTGGGGCCCACGCCATTGTCAACGTAGTCAATAAACGAGATAATTACACAACGAGCGGCTGACACCAGGGACCCAACAGGTCGCGCAATTGTTATTTACTTTTTTCATGAACAAGCAGTTGTTATTTATACTAGTTTTAGAGACGAATCAGGGTAGCAACGGGGCTATGCGGGGGCTGTGGCCCGTCTAGCCAGGGTTTTATTTTATGTTTACCACATGATGAGCCCAGTTGTGTTTTTTTTTCTTGCTAAAAATGGCTAGCCCAGTTCTACTTTTTTTAAAGAAATACCCAACCGAGGCCTACTTGATTTGTCAACCCTGCTAGACTGCAAATCTTTCAAGATGAGGAGAGTTTCATTCGGCTTGTCCAGAAAATGGGCTACAGTAATGAGAAATGGGATGTACATTTTTAAAACACATCAAACCAGGAATTAGTTTCAAATTTCTTTTTTTTCATTTCAAGGTTTTAAATTCCATTGAGTTTTGTGTGTGGACAATTATTTGCATTTTATATTGATATGAATTTATTTTTTCAAATTATTTTGAATGTGACTCGAAATTTCGGGATTAAAAAGAGTTGGGACCGCACCGAAATATGCAAAAATTTCCTATAATTTTTAACTGTGGCCACAATATGGGCTGTAATGCTAACAAAAAGAATACGGGCTCCCAAAAAATCCTTAATAATTAACAAATGGGTTGTAAATTATTAGAAATAATGGCAGATAGGTTGTATGCTGTTTTCCACACATTTGACGTAGACTTGTGCGCCTACTATAGGTTGACGCGTACGCTTTCCTAAAAAAGGTTGACACACATGCAACGCCTTGTGAACTTAGACAACACACGAGAGCAGTGACTGTTGGATGTCCATCCAACAGCCGTCGTGCTTCTTCAATCTCTGCTCTTCCTGCTACAGCTACTCAAACCAGTGCCGGCGGGACTGCCTGCTCCCTCCTCCCGTAGCCGGCTGTGCTACCGCACAGGCTGCACCGCCCCACCCTACTCCATCGCTAGCAAGGCCATTCCTCTACTCACCCACACCTCCTATTATTTTCCGACGATGACAGCTCAACCAGTAAACCCTCGTACTCCCTACTGCGTGGGCAATAATTGTCGAGCCTTCCCCGGCTCCAGGTCGTTCCCTTCCTAGGCCTTGTCGTCGTCCATCGCCCTGGTGCTCTCGACGCGGTGTGGTCAACAAACGACATCCATCGGAAGAGGAATGTACATGGAGAGCCTGACAGCTGGGTCCATGGCCACACGCAAGGAAGTGCCTTCTTATTACACAAAATAATGATTCATCCACCTGACAGCAGGGACCCACCGGAAGGGCCTCTGTATTTCACAAAAAAATGTTTCTCCTGCTTACAGCTCAGACCCACCATCTATATCTTCGCATGCAAGGAAGTGCCTCCTTATTACACACAAAAAATGAATACTCCCCCTACTATCTGGGACCCACCATACTTGGAGACTGACTTGTGGGCCTACTAAGTTGACGCTGATGGAGGACTTTGTCCACTTAGTCAATATAAACGATACTAGCGATAGTGACCGTACGATGTCCATCCAATGCTCGTAGTGCTTCTGCAATATCTGGTCTTCTTGCTCTAGCTGCCTAAACCAGTGCTGGTCTTGCCGCCTGCTCCTGCCTCCCTTGGGCGGCTGTGTTGCCGCGCAGGCCTCACCGCCCCACCCTACTCCCATCGTTGGCCTGGCCAACCCTGTACTCACCCAGACCTACTGTTATTCTCTGGCGATGGCATCCTCACACTGCGGCCCAACCAGTAAACCCTCGTACGCCCCTTTGCGTGTGATACAACTATCGAGTCCCCGACTCTGGGTCATTCCCTTCCTAGGCCTCGCCGTCGTCCATCGCCTTGGTGCTCTCGATGCGGCGTGGTCAACATGGTCAAGGATAGACTTACATCGGAAGAGGACTATACATGGAGAGGCCGACAGGTGGGTCCATGACCACAGGAAGGAAGTGCCTCATTATTACACGCACAATAATGATTTCTCCACCTCACAACAAGGACCTACCAGAAGGGCCTCTATATTTTGGCTTAGCTGTATTTTGCGAAAAAACATTTTCCCCCTTGACAGCTGGGACCCACCAGCTATATCTTCAGATGTAAGGAATGCGTCTCCATATTAGGCGCGAAAAAAATGAATCCTCCCCTTGACAGCTCGGACACACCATCAATAACTTTGCACATAAGGAATTGCCTCCTTATCCTCCCTGATAGCCGGGACCCACCTGGTCACGGTGTACGTAGCGTTGTCACAAACGTGTATGCACATACTGGTCGATCGGTCTCTCTGCAATGATGAACCGTGGCCTAGCAAGAAACGACACGTGTAGTAGTAGAGCCCCCGACATAGCAGTTCAGTCATTCCCTTCTAAACCGTGTACACATACGTACAACCACATGCCAAAAAATATGGCCATGTATGTACATACGTGCGGGGTCTCGAACACGTACTCAGGCATATGTATGGCCAGGGCTCGCGTACTTAAAGAGGCGACGGACGGTAGCAACATCGTCCTGTTCATCGGGCAGCCAACCGGCTGGGTCGAGACAGAGAAACAACGTCCTCTTCATCGGGAGGCAATAGACTGGGTCAGAATGCGTCCTGTTCAATGGGAGCCAACTGGCTTGGACGGAACAGCCAAAACGGGGTCTGGCGTACCTCAATACGGAGGAAACGGCCTTCTGTTCAACTGGCTACGGTCGTAACGGGGGTCCTCTTCATTGGGAGGGGTGTGGCGTACCGCAAAACGGAGGAAATTGACTTGTGTTGGAGCGCTACGGTCGAAACGGGGGTCTTGTTCATCGGAGGGGTGTGGCATACCGCAAAACGGGACTCCACGGGCTACTGTTCACCCATTGTCGACTTTCTTCAGCCTCCACCTGCACTGTGCATCCGTCGTGTCTTCCTCCTGCCTCCACTAGCTACTGTGCATCCATGGGCTATTGTTCATCCAGCCCTCCACCGGCTACTGTTCAACAGCCCTCCACGGAGTCCTGTTCATCCACCCCCGACCATCTCGGCCGTGGTGGCCTCCTCTTGGGGTCCTATTCATCAAGCGGCAAGGGCCTACTACTACCACGGGGTCCTGTTCATCCAACCCCCATCAGGAACTGTTCATCCAACCCCAACCCCATATGTCTCAACTCGTTCAACCAACCCCCGCATTCATTGTTCATCAAGAGGCATCAGGTTCGATCAGCTTCAGTTAGCAATAGTAGTGAAGGAATCCCTCGATTGGGTTCAGTTAACTGCTAGGGATCGATCGATTGCTCGGGTTCAGTAACGTAGCTAGTGCAATCGCTCAGGTTCAGTAAGAAAACACCTAGCTCGGGTTTAGTTAGAGCCCAATGCCTCGCACACACGCGCGTACGTGTAAAAGAGAAACATGCAATCCCTTCGTGCATCGCTCGGCCCCGACCACCCACCGTAACCGGGAACTCCCCGAAATTTTCATCGTTGTCGCTTCTACCATGGTTTTTCCCATCATGGACGGCCCAAAGAATGTCATGCAGGTGTGTCTCCGGCCCGCACAGGACGAAAAGCCCATTTTCTGTCATGATTTTTTGTCATAGAAGTAGGAGCCCACAACATCTATGATGATACCGGGTTTTGACACAATTATCGTCATAGAAGTATCATAAACATGACTGTCGCGGGATTTCTGCGGCCACCTATGGGACCGGGTGGCCCCTTGCTGGTTCGGCATGGGGACGGCACATTACACAAAGAGCAGACCAGCATACGGCCCATGGCAGAGAGCACACAAGCGATTTACGCAGGTTAGGGCCGCCGCGAGGTGTATGACCCTACTCCTGCTTTAGTGGATTGATTAAGGAATGGATGTGGTGATGCGTAGTACACTTGCCCAGCAAGGTTTGCCTGCGGCAACTACGCGTATGTGGTGGCTTGGGGCCGTCAACTTTCCAACCCTCTAACCCCTCCTACGAGTGCCATGGGCCTCCTTCTATAGATTAAGGGGTCACCACAGTGGCAAAGTGGTCATTATCCATCGATATGATAGCAAACAGTTCTATCATACCTAACTCTATGGCTGACAGGGTTCATTAAATGCGCCGCTTAGTGTCACATCACTGGGCGCCCGCCAAGGCCTGGCGGGCTATCTTGCCAGCTCCGCATATGCTCTCTTGACACGTCGGAGGACGGGTGTCATCTATAGGCTTCTCTGTAGGAAATGGCTGGCCGCCACTTAATCATCTTGTGGCTTGACACCGCACGGATTGACAATGTGAGTCATGTTTGAGTGGTTGGTGGGGCTATTCTACCCCCGCGGACCTCGGCAAGCTCTGCCGGGGAGCCTCGGTTGCTCGCTTCTGGTGGTGGTCTCGCCCCTTGCCGGGCTCGCCTGCCCGGCAAGGGAGGCCCTTCTCTTGACGATACCTTGCTCCTTAGGCTCAACCTTGGTCCATCTGAGTTGCATGTTGGTTCTTCAAATCTCTTGGTTTCTTAAATCTCTGACTTAAGCCGGTGCATCACTCTTGATCTTGTGCCTGTGCACGGTTAGTCAACAGACCCAGGGTTTGTTGCAACGATAGAAGCCCCCGGGCCTGCCCCAAACACGTTGCTGAGCGTCATTGGGGTAGGGCCTAATAAGTGCACAGGCAAAGATGCTGAAAGGGTTGGCCCCTTATGTTTTCCATTACTACTTCATCAGCTTTGATTCTGGGCCAGTTTTCGGTTTTCCCGCGTGCGTTGTGCGTGGCGTCGTGGAAGAACTTGGATCGTGGCATGCGGATTCTCCTCGCACCAAGATCACGGGGCGGAAACTGCTACCCACTCGCCCCCCATTCTACTCGCACCCCGCCATGTGTGCTGCATGCATTGGGCGTGGTAGGTGGTGGATGAGGAGGACACGGGGGAGAGTGTCATGGCTGAAATCCGAGCATCGATGGTTGGAGCAGAAGGGAGGCTTCGACCTTCAGAGTCATAGTGGGTGCAGAGAGGCCGTATTGGAGGAGAGCAGCCACCGTTTCCCATAGGAGGAACCAGCCCCCAGCCCCGCCCCCTATAAAAAGGGCCGGGGCAGTGTTCTCCTATACACACTTCTCCTTCTCCTTTGTGATTCTTCTCATCTGGCCATGGAGAGAGGGCGAGGGCGTGGTGGAGTTCTAGTGGCGGCTTCGAGGGCTTCTTCTCGACAGCGCGCCCTCCTCCCCCGCACCCTGATGCAGCAGAATCATCCGGAAGCAGAGGAGGAAGGGGGCATGGTCGTGGTTGTCGCGGTGCTCGAGGAGGAGGAGGAAGGGGCGGCGCTCTAGTGGCGCCTCCACCGGCGGCTCCACCCCCGATGGAAGGCCATGTCAGGGACCAACCTCGAGAGTTCATCATCAGCCTGTATAAGACTTTGCGCGGCCGCCTTCGTCTCCCAACCTTCTTTGCACGGGAGATGGAGCTTGAGCAACCGCGCGCCCTGAGGCTACACATGAGGGGGTGTGGGGACGGAAGCACGAGGGTTGATGTCGACTTCCCCGCCCCTCATGTAATGTACCTCCGTCATGGCCGGAAGACCTTCGCCCGTGCCCACTGCTTCTCGGAGGGGCACATTCTCCATTTCCAATTAATGGAGAGTGGCCTGCTCTCCGTCAAAATCTTCGGGCACTCGGGAGGCCGCTTAGGGTGCTGCGTGGAGAGCTCGCCCGACGATGAAAGCTCCTCCTCGAGCGAAAGCGACGAGGAGGACAGTGACAGCGATGACGACGACAGCGGGCGGAGGAGCGACGACTCTGACTCCGGCTAATTGCCGCCCGCACCATCTTCATCAGGCAGCAGCACCACCATCTGCATCTGCGCCATTTCCCTGGAATTGTCATTTGCCGGGGGGTTGGATGCAGAGGTGTGGATGGTGCTGCCGGGCTCCTCCAGTAGTCTTCCAGCTGGATCCTGGCAGGCTTCCTCTCAGGCTAAAGCTCTGTTAGCCCTGCCGAGTCCTACTGGCCTTGGTGACGGTGGTTGACGGGGCCACCTTCCGCCGTGCTCTCCATCAAGGCGTTCCCTCGTGCTTATGTTCTCCCCGGGCTACCTCTCCTGGAGCCCGATGAGGGGGAGCTGGGCCTCCGCCCAGGCGCTCCTTTTGCCCTCTACTACCTCTTGAGCTTGCGTTGGTTTTCCCTTGAAGAGGAAAGGGTGATGTAGCATAGTAGCGTAAGTATTTCTGTCAGTTTTTTAGAACCAAGGTATCAATCCAGTAGGAGACTACACGCAAGTCCCTCGTACCTGCACAAACAAATAAGAACATCGCAACCAACACGATAAAGGGGTTGGCAATCCCTTCACGGTCACTTACGAGAGTGAGATCTGATAAAGGTAATAAGATAAATATTTTTTGGTATTTTTAGGAATAGATTGGAAAATAAAGATTGTAAAATAGAAAAAGCAAGTTGATAGGAAAATAATATAATGGAGAATAGACCCGGGGGCCATAGGCTTCACTAGTGGCTTCTCTCAAGATAGAAAATTCTATGGTGGGTGAACAAATTACTGTCGAGCAATTGATAGAAAAGCGAATACTTATGAGAATATCCAGGCATGATCATGTATATAGGCATCATGTCCGCGACAAGTAGACCGAAACAATTCTGCATTGTAGACGTTGTTGGGCCTCCAAGTGCAGAGGTTTGTAGGACAGTAAAATTTCCCTCAAGTGGATGACCTAAGGTTTATCAATCCGTTGGAGGAGTAGGATGAAGATGGTCTCTCTCAAGCAACCCTGCCACCAAATAACAAAGAGTCTCTTGTGTCCCCAACACACCCATTACAATGGTAAATTGTATAGGTGCACTAGTTCGGCGAAGAGATGGTGATACAAGTGGTATATGGATGGTAGATAAAGGTTTTTGTAATCTGAAAATAAAAAAACAGCAAGGTAACTAATGATAAAAGTGAGCACAAACGATATTGCAATGCGTTGAAACAAGGCCTAGGGTTCATACTTTCACTAGTGCAAGTTCTCTCAACAATAATAACATAATTGGATCACATAACTATCCCTCAACATGCAACAAAGAGTCACTCCAAAGTCACTAATAGCGGAGAACAAACGAAGAGATTATGGTAGGGTACGAAACCACCTCAAAGTTATCCTTTTTGATCGATCTATCATAGAGTTCGTACTAGAATAACACCTTAAGACACAA
Source organism: Triticum dicoccoides (assembly GCF_002162155.2). Classification (NCBI taxonomy): domain Eukaryota; kingdom Viridiplantae; phylum Streptophyta; class Magnoliopsida; order Poales; family Poaceae; genus Triticum; species Triticum dicoccoides. Next base: position 301,380,047 of record NC_041384.1, read on the forward strand.
ATCAACCAAAACCCTAATGTCACCTAGATACTCCAATGTCACCTCAAGTATCCATGGGTATGATTATACGATATGCATCACACTGTAAGTGCATCTAGTGCCCCTTAGTGATTTTGGTGTATTGAAGACTTATAGGTTAAGGGACTAATGCATTTGTGAGTGTACACAGGTCTATAAGTCTATGAGGAGTTTGATATTTACAGAGAAAATGAAGTTCTTCGACTGAAGACTTTGAAAGTGGAGAAATTGGTGTGACCTTGAAGACTAGGTATTCATTCGAGGAACATGAAGTGTGAAGACTTTTGTTTTTGTAGTTTCATTTTCTCTTTCTTGAGTCATAGGAAACACCGTACTGTTAAAGGGGGTCGTGGAAATACTAAGGAAAAATTTCCATGTGATGCTCAACTCAAAATCCTACACCTACCAATCCCTTCGAGTGAAGCCATTGGAAATCTCATACAGTCCAGTCATATTCTTTAGTGATAGAGACGAAGTTCTTCTGGTCTCTGAGGAATTTGTTCTGACTGAGGAGTTAGGAATTCGCCAGTGCGGATTGCCTACACAGTGAGGAACATGATAGCCCTGAGGATTTTGCTACTCAATATTCCGACCGTTGTTGTGCTATGCGCCAGCTGTCCCAAAATATCTATCCACCAAACGGTCATATCATTGAAGGGCATTTATGTCTTATCATGTCGGGCTGCTCCCTAGGCTATAAATAGCCGCCCCTACAACCACTAGCTGGTTGGCTGCTCCAAGAGAAACTAACACTTGTCATTAGAGAGCAACCCATCCTCCTAGGACTTTGAGCGAAAATCATCGAGTGAGGAAAAACCCAAACCCAAACACCTACAAACCCCAAGTGATTAAGCATCACTAAAAAGATTGATCCTACGTGGATCTGACGCTTGTTACCTTTGAAGACTGTGCTTCTTCCAGACGGTTAGGCATCATGGTCTAGAGCATCCAAGAGGAATTGTGGATCACCGAGTGACCAAGTTTGTGAAGGTTTGGAAGTTGCCTGAATACTTACCACGAGTGATTGGGCGAGGTCTATGTGACCTTAGCTCAAGGAGAATACGGTGAGGACTTGGTGTCCTGAGCTGCGTGCTCAGGACTGGGTGTCCGGGACTGTGTGTCCTCGAGTTTAAATACTCAGCCGCTCCAACCAGACGTACAACTGAGACAACAGTTGGAACTGGTCTACCAAATCATTGTCTTCACTAAGCTTACTGGTTCTATTCCCTCAACTCGTTCATTTCCTCATAACTGTGTTGTGTGTTTGTTCATATCTGTGTTTGAAGACTTTGACTGAAGACTTTATCAATTTCCTCAGTTCAATTTCTTTAGTCTGTTTGTCTTCATCCTGTGTTATCCTATGGTTACGCTTCCTGTACTCCGTGCCTGTCTTCATTGCATCATGATGACTATGCTTGTATTCTGTTATGTTTACTTTTGAGTACTTATTCCACTACTAGTATTTCTTCGCTAAGGAATTTCCTCACCGGCAAATTCCTTAGTGAAGAATTTCATAAAAATCGCCTATTCACCCCCCTCTAGTCGATATAACACACTTTCAATTGGTATCGGAGCAAGGTACTCCCTTGTTTTGTGTGATTTTGGTTTAACCGCCTGGAGTTTAGTTATGTCGACCGCCGGTATGATCAAGGTCTCTACTGGGTGTCCTACCTTCGATGGGATGGACTACCCCTACTGGAAGAATAAGATGCGAATGCATCTTGAAGCAATTGATAACGATCTCTGGTATGTTGTGGAAAATGGTGTTCCCTCAGTCACACCTTCTCTGAATGCTGCTGATGTGAAGAGATTCAAGCAACTCGACTCTCAAGTGAAGAATATCATATGTGGCTGAGGGAGTCCTAGATTAGGGGATGTCCGGATGGCCGGACTATACTTTCAGCCGGACTCCTGGACTATGAAGATACAAGATTGAAGACTCCGTCCCGCGTCCGGAAGGGACTTTCCTTGGCGTGGAAGGCAAGCTTGGCGATACGGATATGCGGATCTCCTACCATTGTAACCGACTCTATGTAACCCTAACCCTACCCGGTGTCTATATAAACCGGAGGGTTTTAGTCCATAGGACAACATACACATCAACAATCATACCATAGGCTAGCTTCTAGGGTTTAGCCTCCTCGATCTTGTGGTAGATCTACTCTTGTACTACCCATATCATCAATATTAATCAAGCAGGACGTAGGGTTTTACCTCCATTGAGAGGGCCCGGACCTGGGTAAAACTTCGTGTCCCTTGTCTCCTATTACCATCCGGCCTAGACGCACAGTTCGGGACCCCCTACCCGAGATCCGCCGGTTTTGACACCGACATTGGTGCTTTCATTGAGAGTTCCTCTGTGTCGTCGCCGTTAGGCTCGATGGCTCCTACGATCATCGATAGCGATGCAGTCCAGGGTGAGACCTTCCTCCCCGGACAAATCTTCGTCTTCGGCAGCTTCGCACTGCAGGCCAATTCGCTTGGCCGTCTGGAGCAGATCGAAAGCTACGCCCCTGGCCGTCCGGTCAGATTTGGAAGTTTAAACTACACGGCTGGCAACCGCGGGGACTTGATCTTCGACGGATTTGAGCCACTCCCGAGCGCGCCGCACTATCACGACGAGCATGATCTAGCTCTGCCGCCGAACGGTGCCCTGGAGGCCGCACCCGCATTGGCTCCGACCCTTAATTCGGAGCCAACTGCGCCGATCGAGGATGGGCGGTTGGACGCCACCCCGAGGGCTGCGACCCCAACGGCAATTGAGCTGAACACCAGCCCCGTACTCTGCGAGACTCGTGACTCCAAGGAGCCGGACTCCTCTTCGGACTCCAAACCCTCCACGCCCCTGCCAATCGAATCCGATTGGGCGCCGACTATGGAGTTCACTGCCGCGGACATCTTTCAGCACTCGCCTTTGGGCGATATCCTGAAGTCATTGAAGTCTATCTCTTTATCAGGAGAGCCTTGGCCGGACTATGGTGAGCGAGATTGGGATGCGGACGATGAAGAAATTCAAAGCCCACCACCACCCACTTTGTAGCCACTGTCGATGATTTAACCGACATGCTCGACTTCGACTCCGGAGACATCGACGGTATGGACGCCGATGAAGGAGAAGATGAAGAACCAGCGCCTATTGGGCCCTAGAACGCCACCTCGTCATATGACGTATACATGGTGGACGCACCAAAATATGATGACGAGGAGCGGAAGGACGCATCGAAGGCTTGTTCCCTCGAAAAATAGTCAAAGCGGCGACGCAAGCGCCGCCCCAAATCCCGCCTCGACAGAAATAGCGATCACACAAACCCAGCGCTGGAGCAGGGCGAACCGCTGCCGGACAATGGCAATACGGATAATCAAACCGAACAAAAAAATCCTATCAAGGATAATGGTCCGGACGACATAACGCCGGACAGACACCCGAAGCAACAGACTGCCCGTAAAAGGCTTGTTGCCACCGCAAGGAGCCTGAAAAAGCAGAAGCAAAGGCTCAGGGCCGCGCAAGACACACTCCAATTCAGATGGAGTAAAATACGTAGCACTGCAGCAAGGTACGGCGACAATCGCCTCTTCAAGAGCTACCCGAAGCGGAAGCTGCTACCGGAATTCGATGAGGAGGCCTCAGAACCCCCACAACCAAATATCAAAGCAGCCACCTGGTCGGACAGACGACCCCTCTACCAATACAGAGCGGTATACAACGCCGCTCACCATACAACATGCAACCAATGCGAGGGCTCGCACCCAAAGGACGGTGTAACAAGATCCATCTATGGACCACGCAAGCGCGCCCCAACATATAATGCAATACAACAAACATCCGAACAACGCAGTACACCCAGCTACAGGGGTGCTGCACACCCCCTATGTTTCACCGATGAGGTGCTGGACCACGAATTTCCAGAAGGATTCAAGCCCGTAAACATAGAGGCATACGACGGAACAACAGACCCTGGGGTCTGGATTGAGGACTACATCCTTCATATCCATATGGCTCAAGGAGATGATCTCCACGCCATCAAGTACCTACCACTCAAGCTCAAAGGGCCAGCTCGTCACTGGCTCAAAGGACTCCCTGAAAGCTCCATCGGAAGTTGGGAAGAGCTCGAAGACGCCTTTCGGGCAAATTTTCAAGGGACTTATGTCCGACCTCCGGATGCGGACGATTTGAGTCATATAACTCAACAGCCCGGAGAGTCAGCCCGAAAGCTTTGGAACAGGTTCCTTACTAAAAAGAACCAGATTGTCGACTGTCCGGAAGCCGAAGCCTTAGCAGCTTTCAAGCATAGCGTCCGTGACGAATGGCTCGCCAGACACCTTGCCCAAAATAAGCCGAGAACGATGGCCGCATTAACAAACCTCATGACCCGCTTTTGCGCGGGGGAGGACAGCTGGCTAGCCAGATGCAGCACCAGCGACCCCAGTACATCTGAAGTTAGAGATGGAAACGGGAAATTACGGCGCAACAGCAATAACAAACGCCAGAATAAAGAAGACAACACGAAGGACACGACAGTAAATGCCGGATTCAAAAGCTCTCGGCCAGGTCAAAAGCCACGTAAAGGCACCAGGGATGAACTGTCCAGCCTCAACAAAATTCTGGACCAAGTATGTCAGATCCATAGTACCCCTGGTAAACCTGCTAATCATACCCACAGAGAATGTTGGGTCTTCAAGCAGTCAGGCAAGCTCAACGCCGTACATAAGGGGGAGGATACACCAAGTGAAGACGAGGACGAGCCTCCCAAGCAAGACACGGCGGAACAAAAGAAATTTCCACCAGAAGTCAAAACAGTAAACGTGTTACACATAATCAAGGGAAAAAACAATACAGCACTCCCAGGAAAGTATACCCAAGTGCCTATCACTACGAAGTCCTGCCACTGGTCATCTCAACCGATCACTTTCGACCATCGCGATTACTCAGCAAGTATCCGACACGCAGGATGGGCTTCCCTGGTATTAGACCCAGTAATTGGCGGATATCACTTCACAAGGGTCTTGATGGACGGCGGCAGTAGCCTAAACCTAATATATCAGGATACAATCCGCAGGATGCGGTTAGACCCAACACAAATTCGCCATAGCAATACTACCTTTAAAGGAGTAACGCCAGGCCCAGGGGCTCATTGTACGGGCTCCCTCTTACTACAAGTTATATTTGGCTCCCCCGATAACTTCCGTCGCGAGCATTTAACTTTCCACATCGCTCCGTTTCAAAGTGGCTATCAAGCACTGCTCGGACGCGAAGCTTTCGCTTGCTTTAATGCAATACCGCACTATGCCTCCCTCACGCTCAAGATGCCCGGTCCACGTGGCATCATTACAGTGCACGGAAATATCAAGCGATCTCTGCGCGCCGAAGAGAGTGAGGCCGCCTTGGCCGCCACACACTAAAAGCGCCCGGACAAACGAAAGCATCCAATAGGTCGTCAAGACCTCAGATACAACTAATCAAGTCCAGCGCCGCTATCTATATGGAAATAAGTGGCCACACCCCTATTTGTCAATACAAGGGGCTCAACGCGCGCAGACAAGTGGCAATTTCTTATCATCTTGAATTACACATGGTTTCTTTAAAAACTATCTTTTCGCACGACAAAGTTTTCACTTAACTTCCTCTCTTTTACAGACGATCATCGTGCTACACCCGTCCAGGATACGGCAGAACGGAGACACATGCGCAGACGTGCAGCAGGGACCCGCTCCAAGGATTCTTTTTAGATTAAGACCCTGCGTAAACCCTTTTACTGTCTCTTGTTGATACATATCCACCGTTGAGAAGGATGCTGACGTCTTGGCATGTGGCCACGCCAGAACAATGCACGTACCTGGATGCAAGGGGCTTCTTACAAAGGCCATTATTTAGGACCGGTTTATACCACAAAGACCGAATACCTTAGGGAGTGTTCGGCGTCGCAAGTTTGGCCCTATATGCATCAGCTCCGAATCATTGTCTTTGGTCAAATGTTGGGTTTGCCCGGCTCCTGTGTTTTGGTGCCTTACGTTCCGCTTTACCGGCTAAGGTAGCACCAGGAGAACTACTGCGACTGTGCCCTGGTTCATCCGGACGAGCACCTCAGTAGAGAAAGCCGAAAACTGACTGTCATGATATAGCGTGAGACTGGTCAACCACTCGATGATCTGTGGGAATGTTAGAATTCCTCCGCCTTAACGAAGGGCCGTTTTTCGGCCAGGCATGTACGCACCCCGGAACCGGGAGAGTGCGGAGCCACCAGGGGCTATCTAGTAGCCCCACTGTCAAACTCCTATGGCTAAGTGAAAGTGCTAAAGCATTATAGTCCGGTTCCCTCGCTCGCTCCGCTATCACCTCCTTAATAGGACCAAGACGTTGGGTTAAGTGTGAACGCATGTTTTTGCGAGCACCTCCACATTATATGCGTGGGGGCTGAAGCCAACGACTGCAATCTTTCAGGTTATACACATGTATACCTAAACGGCTGCCCAGGAGGCATCATATTACTTTCAGGCAAAAGTATAAAAATAGCCTTATAAAAATTTATAAAAGCATTTCGCTTACAATGAGATTACATATCACTCAAACATAATATTTTTTGAGCACTGGGTCTCTATCAAACGGGCACCCTCAAGAACTTCTTCAAAATAGTGCTCAGCAGCCTTTCGACCTATAGCCGAATCCCGCGCTGCAACATTGGTAGCATCCATCTCCGCCCAGTATGCCTTAACACGGGCAAAGGCCATCCGTGCGCCCTCTATGCACGCCGACCTCTTCATCGCATTAATGTGCGGCACCACGTCAAGGAACTGCTGCACTAAGCTGAAATAGCTGTTCGGTTTTGACCTTCCCGGCCACAACTGATCCAGAACAGACCTCATAGAGAGTCCAGACAACCTGTTTAGTTCGGCCCATTCAGCTAATTGGTCAGTCAATGAAAGTGGACGCTCGGGAGAATGGAATTGTCTCCAAAACAGCTGGTCTACTCCATGGTCTGTCTGACCCTGGAAGTACTTGGACGCATCGGCAGCGCTCGCCGCCAAATCCATATACACATCCTCCGAACTCCACAACCGATCCAGAGGGGCATACCGTGGATCTCCGAATTTCCTCCACAACATAAAGGATTTCCCAGCTACAATATCCCCGGCTTCCCGCAGCTCCTCCTTCTTTGCCATCATAGCAGAGCGGAGATCCTTTTTCGTCGCAGCAGCCTTCTCAAGGTCTGATGCCTTCGCTTGGTTTTCCTTTTCGAGAACCCGGCAACGGTCGGCGGCGGCTTTTAATTCCACAGCCATCTTGGCCATCTTGTCTCGGGTCTCGCCATGCGCGGCCTTCTCGGCTTGCAACTCTTCGGCCGCCTTCACAGCAGCCGCATTACCTAACCTCGCTTGTTCCTTGGCTCGGGCAAGTTCTGCCTGCAAGGCTTCAACAGTGGCAGCTCCATCTGTAGTCACAACATATTTAAGATACTGGCATCATGCTTCTCTTCCTATGTGGCATTTACCAGATATTGACACTTACCCTGTGCCTCGTCAAGCCTTTTGTTAACAAGCTCGATGTCGGCGTCTGCCGCATCCAACTGTCGTTCTAAATGGGCAAACTCGCTAGTCCGGCTAGCCACCGGAGCTTCCATCACCTGCACATAGAGGCAGTATGGTTATTACCTGGGAATATGATCCTCTGTTCGTCGCCATTTCCGACGACAACCAGAGTCTCAGGGGCTACTATCTACATAGGGCACACCTAGCATGTGTAGGACTATCATACATTCTTTTACGTACCTCAAAGCCTGTCAGTAGACTCTTAAAAACTTCATGCAATCCGCTTTCGGCGGACGATATTCTCTCCATCACCGTATTCATCAACACATAGTGTTCATCTGAGATGGCCGCTCGCCCCACCAACTCCCTCAGAACATCCGATCGCACATTAGATGGTGCCGGACTCTTTTGTCTGCTCTCTTCGGGAGCCGGACATTGGGAGCTTCGGGGGTCAACGGGATTATCTTCTGGCCTCACTAGACTCGGAGAGGCCCTCTGCGACGACACTTCAGGGTCGCCCGCTTCCGGAGCGGAGGAGTCCGGAGGAGGCGTTTCGCTCTCCATCATCTCTGGAAGAAGATCCCCTGAAGATGAGCTCATTTGAGAGGGGCTAAGGCCCGAATTGCAAAAATATATGCGGTGGTTATCTTCTCAGAAGAAAAAGATGGCATATCTGTACTATCAAAGGTATTTCGGGTCACTTACGACTCGTGGGAGGATTGATCCCCCCGCGGACTTTGTGCGGCAACAACGCCCCCCAAGGTGGGACCCTCTATGGGAGACTTCTTCTCCTGTTTGGAAGCTTCGGCTTTCGAATCCCCGGGCGCAGTCCTTTTCCTCTTCTGGTCGCCTTCCCTCATGGAGACGCTCGCTCCCTCGGCTAGAATGGGCAGCGTTGGGGGCCCGCGTCCGCCCGCATTATCCTCCACAGTATCTTCCTTCAAGGGCTCCGGGCAAGGTGCGGTCTGGAGCATCTTTTCCAATACCGGATTTTCCAAACCCTCAGGGAGGGGGGCCGAACACCGAATCAACTTCGCCTTTGTTAGCCAGTCCTGGTCAAAAAGTGAACTCTCAGAGATAACTTCGTAACAAAGTAGAGAAAGTATGTTCGGCCGTAAGATGCCTTACCTGTTCGGCGGTGCGGTTGCTACTCAGGCCCATGTCCTTGGTGATTTCCGGACACTCCGTCTGAGGTCCGAAGAATGATTTGTACATCTCCTCGTGCGTCAGGCCGAGAAAATTTTGAATGGCATGCGGTCCCTCAGGATTGAACTCCCACAGACGAAGAGGCCGACGTTTGCAAGGCTGGACTTGACGAACCAGCATAACCTGTATCACCGCAACCAAACTAAAATCTCCATTGAAGAGATCTCGAATGCGGCCTTGCAGTATAGGCATGTCCTTGGCTGGCCCCCAGCTCAGACCTCTGCTGTTCCATGACATTAGTTGTGGTGGGGGGCCCGAGCAGAAAACAGGGGGCCACCCACTTGGCACTTCTAGGAGCCGTGATGTAGAACCACTCCTGTTGCCACAATTCAGACACCTCTGGGATGTAACCTTTGGGCCACAGAGCTCCCGTCATCTTGCGTATTGAGGCACCTCCACACGCTGCATGCTCCCCCTCGACCAACTCGGCTTCACTTCAAAGGTCTTGAGCCATAGGCCAAAGTGAGGGGTAACCCGGAGGAAGGCCTCGCACACGATAATAAATGTCGTGAAATGAAGAAAGGAGTCCAGAGCTAGATCATGAAAATCTAGCCCGTAGTAAAACATCAAACCCCTGACAAAAGGATCCAGGGCAAGGCCTAGGCCTCGGAGGAAGTGGGAAACGAACATGACGTTCTCGTTAGATTCGGGGGTGGGGACAGACTGCCCTCGGGGAGGCAGCCGATGCAAAATCTCAGCGGTCAGATATCTGGCCTCCCTCAACTTCTTGATGTCTTCTTCCGTGACGGTGGAAGGCATCCATCAGCCTTGAAGGCTAGATCCGGACATGACTGAAGGTTCGGGGCGCCTGACCTGAACTTCGGGCGTTTGAGCTTGAGGTGGGGGAAGGATTCAGTTGAGCACGGGAGGGAAAAATAAAAGACTTGTCCCCTTTATAAAGAGGGTGAATATCAAGCGTCCTCTCTGTGTCCGTTTGGACTTGCCTACAATCTAGGCGTCCTAGAAGCGGTTGGGTTACCCACGCCCGTATTGATGAGAATCCCGTAATAAGGGGGACACGATCTCTGCTTTAACAAGATGTGCCAAGGAAACCGCCTTGCATAACGCGCTGAGATGGGACATTAAAACGGTTTGAATAAAAGCTTGGTCGTGGTGTGATGTCACACTATGGAATACGTCAGCAGATTAGATTTGTGTAAATATTATTCTCTCTATGGCAATATGTGGAAACTTATTTTTCAGAGCCGGATACTATCTTTGTGTTCGAAATCTTCTATGAAGTACTTGGAGGAGGAACCCGCCTTGCAATGCCGAAGACAATATGCGCGCCGGACTCGTCGTCATTGAAGCCTGGTTCAGGGGCTACTGAGGGAGTCCTGGATTAGGGGGTGTCCGGATGGCCAGACTATACCTTCAGCCGGACTCTTGGACTATGAAGATACAAGATTGAAGACTCCGTCCCGCGTCCGGAAGGGACTTTCCTTGGTGTGGAAGGCAAGCTTGGCAATACGGATATGCAGATCTCCTACCATTGTAACTGACTCTATGTAACCCTAACCCTACCCGGTGTCTATATAAACCGGAGGGTTTTAGTCCGTAGGACAACATACACATCAACAATCATACCATAGGCTAGCTTCTAGGGTTTAGCCTCCTCGATCTCATGGTAGATCTACTCTTGTACTACCCATATCATCAATATTAATCAAGCAGGACGTAGGGTTTTACCTCCATCGAGAGGGCCCGAACCTGGGTAAAACTTCGTGTCCCTTGTCTCCTGTTACCATCCGGCCTAGACGCACAGTTCGGGACCCCCTACCAGAGATCCGCCGGTTTTGACACCGACAGTGGCCATCTGAGCAAAGGACAGTATGGCAGAGTGAGTGCTTTGGAGACAGCGAAGCTTATCTAGGACAGGTTGTCCAAAGTGAATGAAGGAGTCTCAACACAACATGACTCTCGAGTTGATGTTCTTCGCAATCTCTTCAATCGCTTCAAAAGACTCGACAATGAAAATGTTCAACAAACCTTTGATCGCCTCACTGACATCTCAAATGAGCTTCAAGCACTTGGTGCCACTGACATCACCGACCATGAGGTGGTGAAGAAATTGCTGAGATCGCTTGATTCCTCATTTGACACTCTGGCATTGATGATACAAGAACGTGCTGATTACAAGTCACTTGATCCCGCTGATATTCTTAAGAGGCTAAATACTCATGAGTTCCAACTTGTTGAAAAAAGAGATCTCTATGGTTCGAGCTATGGCAGATCACGTGCACTGAAGGCCAAAGAAGTATCTAAGTCCGAAGATGAAGACTCTGGTAGCAGCCTTGGTGACCCTGAAGAACTAAGCCATGATCTAGCTCTGCTCGTGAAGAAGTTCCAAAAGTTCTCAAGACGTGGTCGCTTTGGAAGACCCATAACGAGCAATGGTTCCTCATCCAGTGACTACAAGAGGAGGCTCTGTCACAAATGCAAGAAACCTGGACATTACATTCAAGATTGTCCTCAGTGGGAAAAGGAATCAAAGAAGAAGAAATACAAGGATTATAGTTCTGATGATGCGAAGAAAAAGAAGAAATCCACAAAATCTTCATCATCAAAATCCTCAAAGCCTTCATATCACAAGAAGAGCAGCTCCAAGAAGGCTAGGCCATTCATTGGCAAGGAAATGGACTCTGAGACTGAATCTGAAGAAAATGAGGAAGATGAGACATCTGAGGAGTCCGAATCCGGAGTGGCGAGCCTAGCTCTCGCTATTGCATTCATCAGCAAGTCTATCTTCAACACTGAAGAAAATGACCTCACCAACAAGGCTAATGAAGGCGATGATGACTATGCTCCCACCTATTGCTTCATGGCAAAGGGTGCCAAGGTACTCAAATATACCTCCTCTGAATCAAGTGAGAATGAATCTGATGAAAACCTTAAGCCCAGCTATTCTAAACTTGCTAAGATTGTTGTAAAACAACAAAGGGCTCTTGAAAAGGTTCAAAACATGCTAGACAAAAGTGATGATATGTTGGGTGAAGAAATGGATCGCACTAAAGCCTTGACTGAAAATCTTTAGAGACTTCAGACTAGGTTTGACAATCTTCAAGGTCATCATAACACTCTCTTATCTGATCATGAGAAGCTTTCTTATGAATTTCTTTAAAGAAAGCAAGACCTTGAGAAGCTAAGAGTGAGTTATGAAGATCTTCAGAAGGAGCGCGATTCATTACTTGCTCAACAAATCAGCGCTTCTTAGGAAGAATTTGTTCCTCCATGCTTGAAATGTATTGAACGTGAATTTGCTAATTCTTCACCTGAATGTTCAAATGCTGCTAATGTTTCAAATTCTTCACATGCCTCTGCTATCACTAATTCCTCATCTGAGGACATTGCTAGTATCACTGATGATGCAGGGTTGAAAGAATTGTACATGACAGGCATGTACAAAAGCCTCAAAGGGCATCAGACTCTTTGTGATGTGCTTAAAAAGCAGATCCTCAATAGGAACCCTAGGAAAGAGGGTATTGCCTTTGAGAGGAAATTCAATGCTGATGGTACATATTGGAAGCCTGAGCAGTACCCCAAAACTACATGGGTTGCTGCAAAGGGACCTCCAGTTGATCCATCTAACTTATCTGGATTTGCATGTGAATCTCCTCGTTCTTATGATGAGTCATTTGACTCCAACTATATACTGTTCAAAAATCAGAATGGTGAAGTATTTGCTAGATATGTTGGCACTAACTGCAGGAACGGCTCCCCTATGAAGAAAATCTGGGTTCCCAAAAGATGCCGTGAAAATCTTCAGGTGAATGTCATCATGACGCCACCTGTGAAGAATAGGAACCCCAGATCAAATTCTTCATATGGACCAAATTCTTCATATGGATCAAAGTCCTCATATGAACATCAACGTGCTAACCCGTCTGTCTCGTAGGGAAGATCTAAGGATTATGGATATGTGCATTATTCTTCAAATCATTATGTCCATAAGTCCTCGAAGAATTCCTCTGCATACTCTTATGCTTATTCTAACCCCTTTTATGTGAAATGAAATGGACTGGCTTCTATGCCATCCTTCTTGAGCTCGCAGAATGATGAACTCTTTGCCACCCCTTCAGATGTGGGTGGTGAAGAAAAAGAACTAATCTCTTCTGCAGGGTCAGGTCTCCAGACGTACGTGATCGTCTGAAGAATTTGCTGGAGACCTGAGTATGCCTGATAGGACACAGGCTAATCATGAAGAAATGAACTTTCATTTCTCACGTCCTCACACTACTTTATTTGTTGTGTTGCTTGATGAAATTGATCTGATGAATTGATGTCATATTATTCATTGATGAAGTATATGAGTTTGTAAGCTGCACTAATTCATCTACAGGATGATCAACCCAAAGCCACTGAGTGGGTCCTCGATAGTGGATGTACAAATCACATGACTGGTGACAAGAATCTATTGATGGATGCTCCATTATGTCCGTCGCATCTGAAGCATATCATCTTTGCTGACAAAGGCAAAAGTCAGGTATTGGGTCTAGGTAAGGTTGCGATCACAAAGGATCGACACATGGACAAAGTCATGCTTGTTGAGTCCTTAGGATACAACCTTATGTCTGTCTCAATACTTTGTGATCTTGATATGGTTGTTCTCTTTGGTAAATACCGTTGTGTTGTGATTATGGAAGCTGACAATTCCAAAGTCTTCGAAGGATTTAGGAGAGGAGACCTGTATATTGTTGATTTCTCTACAGGACCACAACTAGCCGTGTGCCTACTTGCAAAAGCTTCAGAAGGCTGGCTCTGGCATCGACGACTTGGTCATGCAGGCATGAGGAATTTGCACACGCTTGCGAAGAAGAAGCATGTCATTGGCATCGAGAATGTCAAATTCCTCAAGGATCACCTATGCGGAGCCTGTGAAGCTGGGAAGATGACAAAGGCCAAGCATCCAGCGAAGACTATCATGACCACTACTCGCCCATTTGAATTGCTTCACATGGATCTCTTCGGTCCTAATCATTATTCTGCTGTTTCAAATGAAGCATCTCAATATGGCTTTGTTATTGTTGATGATTACTCTCGTTATAAATGGGTACACCTTGTTACTTACAAACATGAAGTGCAGGAAGTCTTCAAACGACTTTCCTCGAGGGCTTCAACCAACTTTGGTGTGAAGATCAAGCACATCAGAAGTGACAATGGCACTGAGTTCGATAATTCTGGTCCCAATGACTATCTTGATGAACTTGGTATTACTCAAGAGTTATCTGCTCCTTATACTCCTCAGCAGAACAGCGTCGTGGAGCGCAAGAACATGACTCTTGCTGAGATGGCTCGCACTATGCTTGATGAATACAAAACGCCTCGTCGTTTCTGGACTGAGGCAATTGATACTGCGTGCCACATCGTCAACAGAGTATATCTTCACAAATTCTTCAAGAAGACTGCCTATGAACTCCTCACTGATAAGAAACCCAATGTAAGTTATTTCAAAGTCTTCGGTGCTAAATTTTGGATAAGAGATCCTCATCACAACTTAAAATTTGCACCGAAAGCACATGAAGGTTTTATGCTTGGTTACGGAAAGGACTCGCACACCTACAGAGTTTTCAACAACATCCTTCACAAGGTTGTTGAAACTGTAGAAGTGCGGTTTGATGTAACTAATGGCTCACAAAGAGAGCACCTACCTACTGTGATAGATGAACCAGCACCTGAGGAAACTATCAAGTTCAAGGCTACTGAGGATGTCATTCCCACTGAAGAATCTGCTGAAGAATTCATTCCATAACATGAAGAACGTCGAGCTAATGCACCTAAAGAAAATACTAAAGAAAATGGTGCTGAAGAGAATGTTGATCAAAATCTTCAACGGCAACCAGCTCATCCTCGCATTGCAAAAGAAGTGCAAGTTGAAAAGATCATCAATGACATCAAAGCGCCAGGTGCTCTCACACGCTCAAAAGCTTCACATTTATCTAACTTTTGTGGGCACTATGCTTTTATCTCTATTACAGAGCCCACTAAGGTAGATGAAGCATTTCTGGAGCCTGAGTGGATTCAGGCCATTCAGTTCGAGCTCAACAATGTCTGGGAACCGGTCAAACGTCCAGATCCTCGCAAGCACAATATCATTGGCACAAAGTGGATATACCACAACAAGCAAGATGAAAATGGCCTTGTGGTGAGGAATAAGGCACGGCTCGTAGCTCAAGGCTACACACAGGTTGAAGGAATTGATTTTGATGAAACTTTTGCACCTGTTGCTAGACTTGAGGCTATTCGCATATTACTTGCTTATGCTAACCATCATGATATCACTTTATATCAAATGGATGTGAAAAGTGCATTCCTCAATGGTAAGCTTGAGGAAGAAGTATATGTTGCTCAACCCCCAGGTTTTGAAGATCCAAAGAATCCTGACAAAGTCTTCAGACTCAACAAGGCCCTCTATGGCCTCAAACAGGCCCCACGGGCATGGTATGATACCTTGAAGGAATTCCTCATGAAGAAAGGCTTCAAACCCGGTTCACTCGACCCTACTCTTTTCCCTAAATCTTATGATGGTGAATTGTTTGAGTGCCAAATATATGTTGATGATATTATCTTTGGCTGTACTGACCAACGTTATAGTGATGAATTTGCCTATATGATGAGTGAAGAATATCAAATGTCTATGATGGGAGAGTTGAAATTCTTCTTAGGTCTTCAAATTCGCCAACAACGCAATGGCATATTCATATCTCAGGAGAAATACCTCAAGGATGTACTGAGGAAATTTGGCATGCAAGATTGCAAAGGCGTCAAAATTCCTATGCCCACAAATGCCAATCTGTGCACTGATGAAAATGGTATTGACTTCGATCATAAGGTATACCGCTCCATGATTGGCTCTTTATTGTAACTATCTGCATCTAGGCCAAACATAATGCTTAGTGTTTGCATGTGTGCCCGATTTCAAGCTACACCGAAGGAATCACACCATAAGGCTGTGAAGCATATTCTTCGATATCTAGCTCACACACAAACACTTGGATTATGGTACACCAAGGGCTCGGCTTTTGATCTCATTGGATATTCTGACTCTGACTATGCTGGTGATCGTGTGGACCACAAGTCAACATCTGGTACATGTCATTTCTCAGACGATCTTTGGTCTGTAGGTCCTCAAAGAAACAGAACTGCGTATCACTATCTACTGCAGAAGCTGAGTACATTGCCGCTGGTTCTTGTTGTGCTCAATTGCTGTGGATGAAGCAAACTCTCAAGGACTACGGCGTCAACATGAAGAATGTGCCTCTCTTCTGTGACAATGAGAGTGCCATCAAGATTGCTCACAACCCAGTTCAGCACTCGAAGACAAAGCACATTCAGATTCGTCATCATTTTCTTCGTGATCATGTGTTGAAGGGCGACATTTCTATTGAGCATGTGAAGACTGAAGAACAGCTAGCCGATATCTTCACAAAGCCCTTGGATGAGAAGAGATTTAGCAAGTTGCGGTGTGAGCTAAATATCCTAGAATCTTCGAATGTTCTTTGAAAAGGACACTCATCCTAACACTTATGCAAAATTGATGACTTAGATGGGCAACACATGAAGAAACGTTTTTCCTCAATCAATGAAGAATAACACTCTTAGTATGAAGAAATTAACGAAGAATTTGATTCTCAGAACCCTACGATAATTGTACGTGGTGTCTGAAATCATCATTCTTATACGGTGGGTCACGCCACCACCAAAAGTTGAAATTCCTCAATTGATCATATTCTTCAAC